>NC_069800.1:29716251-30029408 GCF_027406575.1 Nycticebus coucang | reverse complement strand
CCCATGTTCGTTTGGGGGTGGGGCTTTAGCATTAAAATGGAGTGAAACCTGGCTGTTTATGTCAAAAAGTGAATATAAGACACAAAGACAGTTTGTGCCCAGTCTCTATAAACTGGCTGAACCTGGCTTGAGGTCTACAGTTGCTTATCAGGAAAGAATATTTCTGAGGTTATCCTCTATCCAATCAGAACTTGATCTGGGTTGTAAATCAAGTTAGGAAGGGTCTGACTACATACCTGATAATTCTTGTTATTAGGGACTTAGCAACAGTGTGGAATCATAGGAATTTGGGTAAACACCATGTCAGTTGAGCCCTGAATCCTGGACTCTCAGGTTACTTTGTTTTCTCAGATTAAGGGTCTCTCCTAGTTGGTAATGGGGAATCTATTTTGGTCTTTCAGGTCACATAACCAATGTCAAATTAAAAGAAAAAATCAATACAGATCTTGTGGCTAATCAAATAAGATGTGGATACTATATACTTTTGAATGTCATATGAAATAAGCACATTTTGGGGGGGGGAATAAATAGAAATGTACCTCACTGACATAGAACAACTAAAAATATTGCATTTATGATTAAAATCTTTCCACAAGAAAACTCCAGGACCAATATTTTCCCCAGAGAATTTTATCAACCAAAAAACAAACAACTAAAATTACAAACAATGACTCATTTACACTATTTTAAGGAAAGAAAAAGAGTATTCCTCAAGGTAGTGATTCATTTTGTGTAATCAGCATAAATTTAATTCAAACTTTTACAAGGACTTATAAAAAGAAAGTTAAAGGCTGATCTCAGGCATAAACAAAGAACCCAAAGTGCTAAATAATAGTTTAGTAAAAAACATTTAAAGGGTGATATAGCATAATAATATTGTGTTGTGTTTTATTCCTGGAAATCAAGTTTGACTTAACATTTGAACTCCATCAATGTACAGGGTGTGCCAAAAGTCACCCCTAAAGCCACCATGTATAGGGAAAAGGAGAAATTGCAGCTAAATGTACTTTTTTTTTTACAAAATGTGCATTATAAAATTATACAAAACATTTACAAAATTTTCTCTATGTGTTGGCCACCTCTTTGTCTATATATATGTATATATTCAGCAATTACTACTTAATGGCAAAATGTGGAAAGTTCTCTTTATTTGGCATGAAGCCTGAAGCAAGATGACCACTCTGCTCATCAATCTTCTGCAACATGTTATATGAAAAACATACCCAAGAGGATAAACAAAAGATAGGCAAAGGACTCCAAAGAAAGACATAATATTGTCTTAATTTAAATAATATAATTTTAAATGTAGAAAATCAATAGAATCCAAAGATTTATCAATGAATTAATGAGCAAGTTGAGCTAGGTTTCTAAACAAAAGATGACTGAATTTTTTTTTTTTTTGCCAGCAACAAACAGAAAAATGAAATAAATAGATAATGTAATTTGTACAAAGGGAAAAGTACCAACTACCTTGCATTGCAACTGAGAAAGAGACATAAGTTTTCTACTTGGAGAAGGGAGAGACAAGATGGCTGACTGAAGCCAGCTTTCCACACAGGCTCCCAACAAGAAGGAGAGTTAAAGGACAAAAATTTAGCAAGTAACCTGGTGGAATAGAGCTGCACCAAGACAGAAGGTTGAAGAATGCATATCAAACCCACTGAGGTGAGCTGCGACCCCAAGGATACCAAAAAAAAGGTGCAAAAAAGATGGCGGCCGAGTAACTGGTTCCCTGTAACTGGGCATGGTGAGCCTGGGGAGATAAGACTCCAGGCATCTCTGACCGGTGGGATCTGCCTATAATCATCCCTTTGAGGATACAGGGAGTCAGCAAGGGACTTCTGGACCCCAAGAGGAGGACAAAAACAGTGGAAAACTGGCAAGTGGTTGCGTGTGTTTGATCGACCTAATCCTGTCAGCAGCTGTTAAGTACAAGCAGCAGTGAGAATGCAAACCGGAAATGCCTTACTTGTGATCTGTTTTGGTGATTCTGGACTTGGCACTCAGTTGAACTGCCCTGGGAAGAGCTTGAGCAAGATGGCAAAGAACTTTGGGCATTGTCTAGTGCCCCAGATTGAGCCGCTAAGCTGGACAGAGCTAATGGTGTTCAGCTATGGGCCACAGGGAGCCATTGTGAGAGAACTGCCCCAGCAAGCTCTGCCCTCAGGGTCACAGAGCAAGGACCGGGCGGGAGCTAATAACCTAGCGACTAAGCAACCTAAAGGCAGGGACTGAGCTCCTTACAGACTTAACCCTCAGGGGCAGAGTGAGACCAGTTTTGGCACACTGGAGCCTCAGGCTGTCACCCTGGGTAGAGAGTCATGTCATCACAGCTCATAGCAACCTCAAACTCCTGGGCTTGGTGCTGCCCAGACCTCCATAAGAGCTGTGCCATGACCCCCGACCCACAACCTGTGCTCGCCATGCCTCCGCATGCCCTGACAAGGAAATGCATCCTCCTTCCGGTACCCTCCCTACCTCCACACCAGCCCACTCGTCTGGCCAGGGACTGTGGTAGCCACGTGCCCTCTGGAGCCCTCCCTGCCTCTGTGCAGAGCCTTTCCCATGGCTAGAGACTGCTGGAGCCCTGGGCTCTCTGTGCCAAAGTCACTGGGTGCCAGGCACTCCCAGAACTGTGCGCACCACCTCCCGATCTGTTGCTGGATCCGGGTGTGTCATACTCCAGAGCTGCTTCCAGAACCAGAATCAGAGGAACTACACAGGGTCACTCACTACAAAGATCCAGCAACAATAGAGTGATCCCGCTGTTGTCTAATCTTGGAGAGACACCTCCCCAACTCTGAGGACAGCCAGAGGCAATAGTGAAAAACAATATGAGGCAAAATCAACAGAAAAACTCTGACAATATGAATAATCAGAGTATATCAACTCCCCCAAGGATCAATGGGGCAGACACAGCACAAGATCCCATGCACAAACAAATAGCTGAGATGACAGAAATTGAATTCAGAATCTGGATAGCAAATACAATCAAATTGGAATTCCAAGCAGTAACCCAAAAGATATCTCAAGAATTCAATGAATTCAAAGACCAAAGACCAAAGATTTTGACACATTGAGACAAGGAGTTGCAGCCCTCAAAGATCTGAGAAATACAGTAGAATCCCTCAGTAACAGAATGGAGCAAGCAGAAGTAAGAATTTCTGACATTAAAGACAAAGCTTTCAAATGCTCCCAAACTCTCAAAGAGGAAGAGAAATGGAGGGCAAAAACAGATCATCTCTCAGACAACTCTAGATAATTCAAAAAAAAAAAAAATATTCATCTCATAGGGATCCCCAAAAGCAATGAAGTCGCTTCCCAAGACACAAAGACTCTTCTCCAGGAGATTATAAAGGAGAACTTTTCAGACATGCCAAGAGATTCTGAAATTCAGATAGCAGACAGTTTCAGAACTCCAGCACAACTCAACCCAAATAAGACATCCCCCAGACACATCATAATCAATTTCATTAAAGCTAATGTGAAGGAAAAAATTCTGAAAGCAGCCAGACAAAAGAAAACCACCACCTACAAGGCAGACATATTAGAATAACTGCAGATCTCTCTGCTTAAACCTTTCAAGCTACAAGAGGATAGTCATCGACTTTTAATCTTCTAAAACAAAATAACTTTCAACCCAGGATCCTGTACCAGCTAAACTAACTTTCATTTATGAAGGAGAAATTAAATACTTCAATGACATTCACATGTTGAAGAAATTTGCCGTAACTAAACCAGCTCTCCAGGATATTCTCAGACCTATCCTCCATAAAGACCAGCATAATCCACCACAAATGTAAACGCACCCAAAAATTTTTGATCAAATTCCAACTTCCACAGTCACAAAAGGATTAAAAATATCCACTGGACTCTCAAAAGGCTTATCAATATTCTCAATAAATGTGAATGGTTTAAATTGTCCTCTGAAGAGACACAGATTGGTGGACTGGATACAAAAACTCAAGCCAGATATCTGTTGCATACAAGAATCACATCTTACATTAAAAGACAAATATAGACTGAAGGTGAAGGGATGGTCATCTATAGTCCAGGCAAATGGAAAGCAGAAATAAGCAGGTGTTGCAATCCTATTCGCAGATGCAATAGGCTTTAAATCAATCGAAATAAGGAAAGATAAGGATGGACACTTCATATTTGTTAAAGGTAATACTCAAAATGATTTCAATTATTATTATTTATGCACCCCACCAGAATGCACCTCAATTTATAAGAGAAACTCTAACAGACATGACCAACGTGATTTCCTCCAGTTTCATAGTAGCTATAGATTTTAACACCCCTTTAGCAGAGCTGGATAGATCCTCCAAAAAGAAGCTAAGCAAAGAAATTTTAGATTTAAACTTAACAATTCAATATCTGAACTTAACAGACATATACAGACCATTTCATCCCAACAAAACTGAATACACATTCTTGTCATCAGGCCACGGAACACACTCCAAAATCAACTTTACATCCTAGGCCACAAATCTAACCTGAGCAAATTTTTTTTTTTTTTTGGCCGTGGCTGGGTTTGAACCTGCCACCTCCAGTATATGGGACCGGCGCCCCACTCCTTGAGCCACAGGCACCGCCCAAACCTGAGCAAATTTTAAAAAATAGAAATTATTCCTTACATCTTCTCAAACCATCATGGAAAAAAAGTTGAACTCAAAAACAACAGGAACCTGCATACCCATACAAAAACAGGGAAGCTAAACAACCTTATGCTGAAGGATCCATGGGTTATAGATGACATTAAGAAGGAAATAACCAAATTTTTGGAACAACACAATAATCCAGACACGAATAACTAGAATATCTGGGATACTGCAAAGGGAGCCCTAAGAGAGAAATTTATAGCACTGCAAACCTTCCTCAAGAAAATGGAAAGAGAGGAAGTTAATAACATAATGGGACATCTCAAGCAACTGGAGAAGAAAGAACATGCCAACTCCAAACACAACAGAAGAAAAGAAATAACCAAAATCAGAGTAGAATTAAATGAAATTGAAAACAAAAGAATTATGCAACAGATCAACAAATCCAAAAGTTGGTTTTTAGAAAAGGAAAATAAAATAGATAAAACTTTGGCCAACCTAACGAGGAAAAATAGAGTAAAATCTCTAATATCGTCAATCATAAATGGTAATGATGAAATAAAAACAGGCCCCTCAGAAATTCAAAAAATCCTTAACGAATACTACAAGAAACTCTACTCTCATAAATACGAAAATCTGAAAGAAATAGACCAATACCTGGATGTACGCCACCTACCAACACTTAGCCAAAATGAAGTCGAAATGTTGAACAGGACTATATCAAGTTCTGAAATAGCATCAACTATACAAAATCTCCCTAAAAAGAAAAGCCCAGGACTAGATGGCTTTACGTCAGAATAGAAGAACTAGTACCTATATTACTAAACCACTTCCAAAATACAGAAAAAGAAAGAATACTACCCAACACATTCTACGAAGCTAACATCACCTTGATCCCTAAACCAGGTAAACACCCAACAAGAAAAGAAAATTATAGAACAATATCACTAATGAATATTGATGCTAAAATATTCAATAAGATCCTAACAAACAGACTCCAACAACGCATCAAAAAAATTATACACCACGACCAAGTGGGATTTACACAAATGTCGCAAGGCTGGTTCAATATACGTAAATCTATAAATGTAATTCAGCACATAAACAAACTAAAAAATAAAGACCATATGATTTTTTTCAAATGATACAGAAAAGGCTTTTGATAATATCCAGCATCGCGTCATGATCATAACACTTAAGAAAATTGGTATAGAAAGGACATTTCTTAAACTAATAGAGGCCATCCACAGCAAACCCACAGCCAATATCATATTGAATGGAGTTAAATTGAAATCATTTCCACTTAGATCAGGAACCAGGCAAGGTTGCCTATTGTCTCCATTGCTCTTTAATAATGTAATGGAAGTTTTAGCCATTGCAATTAGGAAAGAAAAGGCGATCAAGGGTATCCACATAGGGTCAGAAGAGATCAAACTTTCACTCTTCACAGATGATATGATCGTATATCTGGAAAACACTAGGGATTGATGCCACTACAAAACTTTTAGAAGTGATCAAAGAATACAACAATGTCTGAGGCTACAAAATCATCACCCATAAATCGGTAGTCTTTATATATACCCACAATAACCAAACTGAAAAAACAGTCAAGGACTCTATTCCTTTCACAGTAGTGCCAAAGAAGATGAAATATTTGGGAGTATACCTAACAAAGGACATGAAAGATCTCTACAAAGAGAACTATGAAACTTCAAGAAAAAAAATAGCTGAAGATGTCAACAAATGGAAAAACATATCATGCTCATGTCTAGGAAGAATCAACATTGTTAAAATGTCCATACTACCCAAAGCAATATATAATTTCAATGCAATTCCTATTAAAGCTCCATTGTCATATTTAAAGATCTTGAAAAAAATAATACTTCGTTTTATATGGAGTCAGATAAAAACTCAAATAGCCAAAACATTACTCAGCAATACAAACACAGCAAGAGATTCACGCTACCAGACCTAAGACTGTACTATAATTCGATAGTGATCAAAACAGTATGGTATTGGTATAAAAATGGAGAAGTATATGTCTGGAACAGAATAGAGAACCAAGAGATGAACCCAGATACTTATCATTATTTAATCTTTGACAAGTGAATTAAAAACATTCATTGGGAAGAGATTCCCTATTTAACAAATGGTGCTGCATGAACTGGCTGGAAACCTGTAGAAGATTGAAAGTGGACCCACACCTTTCACCACTAACTAAGATAGACTCTCACTGGATAAAAGATTTAAACTTAAGACATGAAACTATAAAAATACTTGAAGAAAGTGCAGGGAAAACTTTTGAAGGAATCAGCCTGGGTGAATATTTTATGAGGAGGACTCCCTAGGCAATTGAAGCAGTATCAAAAATACACTACTGGGACCTGATCAAACTAAAAAGCATCTGCACAGCCAAAAAACATAGTAAGTAAAGCAAGCAGACAGCCCTCAGAATGGGACAAAATATTTGCAGGTTATACCTCTGATAAAGTTCTAATAACCAGAATCCACAGAGAACTCAAATGTATTACCAAGATAAGAACACGTGATCCCATCTCAGAGTGGGCAAGGGACTTGAGAAACTTCTCTGAAGAAGACAGATGCACAATCTACAAACACATGGAAAAAAGCTCATCATCTTTAATCATCAGAGAAATGCAAATCAAAACTACTTTGAGATGTCACCTAACCCCAGTAAGAGTAGCCCACATAACAAAAACCCAAAACCAGAGCTGTTGGCATGGATGCGGAGAAAAGGGCACACTTCTACACTGCTGGTGGGAATGCACACTAATACGTTCCTTCTGGAAGGATGTTTGGAAAACACTTAGAGATCTAAAAATAGACCTGCCATTTGATCCTATAATTCCTTTACTAGGTTTATACCCAGGAAGCCAAAATTACAATATAACAAAGACATCTGTATCAGAATGTTTATTGCAGCCCAATTCATAATTGCTAAGTCATGGAAGAAGCCCAAGTGCCTATTGACCCACGAATGCACTAGCAAATTGTGATACATGTATACCATGGAATATTATGCAGACTTAAATGGAGTCTTAGATGGAGACTTTATCTCTTTCATGTTTACATGGATGGAGCTGAACATATTCTTCTTAGCAAAGTATCTCAGGAATGGAAGAAAAAGTATCCAATGTACTCAGCTCTACTATGAAGCTAAATTATAGCTTTCACATGAAGGCTATAGCCAAACTATAGTACAAAACTATGAGGAAAGGGCCAAGGAAGGGGAAGGTAGTGGGGATGTTAGGGTGGAGGGAGGGTGATGGGTTGGGCCACACCTACGGTGCATCTTAGAATGGGTACAGGTGAAACTTACTAAAGACAGAATACAAATGTCTACATACAATAACTAAGAAAATGTTATGAAGGCTACATTGAACACTTTCATTAGAATATTTCAGATTGTATATGAAACCAGCACATTGTACCCCTTGATTGCACTAATGTACACAGCAATGATTTAACAATCAAAAAAAACCCAAAAGGTACAAAATCTATCACCAAGCGGACGGGAGTCCCCTCCCCCATGAGAATGGCTCGGAGTACCCCACAAACAAATGAGCAGAGTTCAAAGGTCCTCCTACTACACTCCATGGGAGAGACTCTCTAAAAACTGGACTTACCTCCCCTAATAGGGTGCCATGGCATTCTCTTGCCAGGCATAAAACTGTATAAAACTGTATATATTGTCTACATGCAATTCTGAGCTCCCAGAACTCCCCTCCACTCTCACTCTGAGGTCTGGAGACCTGTCCCCTGGGAGTCCAGATTCTTGGGTGGTTTCTTGAGGGTTGTGGACAGGGCCTAGACTGCAGCTTGCCAGTGCTGATTCTGTAGCACAGGAGTGAGGAGAGGACAGTCAGCTGAGAGGGAACCACACCAGAGCGGCGGTGCCCCAAGACACAGAACAGCAGCCATCTTTTGGCAACAATAGGGCCACTCCTCGATATTCAAAAGCCACACCCCTTGTCTCCTTGGGCAACCAGAGGAGGCCGGGCATTTAATCAGGTGGCAGCCACCACGGAACAGATCTTGTTCAGAAATGTAGGCCCCGTGAGTAAAGGGTTTGTCTGAGGTGGTACCGGCCTTGGTGGAACGCATGGACTAGAAAACACACGCATACAGCTGGGAAATTCCCAGGGTGGGGCTGACCCAGAGGACTGCTTTACTGAGCCAAAGATGCACCCAGCCCTCAGGGGATCATCAACCTATAGACAAAGGAAGGCAGGAGGCTAGAAGTGACAGCTAACCGAATACAAACCTGCAGGAACAAAGACAGGGCCTGAGGCACAGGCTCTGGGAACACACAACAGCGTCTCTTCTGCAGGGGAATTTAGCAGGGACAGAAACAAATTCTTGCAAAGTTGTTCTGTTCTGTTCTGTTCTGTTCTGTCAGTAACATCGATCAGGAGCAGGGCTCGAACTGAGTGAACACCCACCAGGCCTCCATCAAGCACCCAAGGTTGTCAGGCTTCACCTCCCCCTGCTGGATAGAGGCAGAGCGCAGTGGCCTGGCTGAGAAGATAAAGATTTCCTTGTGATTCAGGTAGGTGCAAATCCCTGGAGTATCTGTTCTCTACAGGCAACTGGGTCACATCCCTGCAGGGCTATCCGTGAGTGGGTGTGACAGAGGTGCAAGGTGAAAAAGGAGGCATCAACCTTCCCAGACTAATCTATTTGCTGTGTGGGTCCTCCTGACTTAACAGAGCACCAGAGCAAGTCATATCTGAGTTGTCACCAGACCCCTGCAATCCAGTTGCCAGAGACATTTTAAACTCTCCCACCTGAGACAGGTACTGACTGAGACAATTGATTTGGACATTTTGAACTGAGCCAATCACCTGAGGAGTATTCAAGTGGTGCCCTGGGTGTGTGGTTATAGGAAGGAAGGTTTGCTTTTCCTTTTCCAATTGCTGCCTGTTTGGGGTGGGGTGACATAAATGCTGGCATTTCTCCACAGCTGAGACTTCAACCCACAGTAACTGTTTCACTAGGGCCGAAGATAGACCAGCTAAAAATAATACAGAACCACTTAGCCCCACCACACCAAACAGGTCGCCACTTTCTCAGGCCATAGCACTGTACAGGTCCTTGACAAATCTCCAGGGATAAAATCAAATGGTGTAAAATAATCAGGAGGCACAATCAGTGTAAAAACTCTGGTAACATGAATAACCAGAATAGATCAACCCCCCCAAGGAAACATATGGCAGATGTAATTGAAGATCCCATTCATAAACAGCTGGCCGAGATGTCAGAAATCAAATTCAGAATGTGGATTGCAAACAACATTAATAGAATGGAGGAAAATTTGGAATTAGAAATCTGAGGAGCAATTGAAACATCGGAATTAGAAATTTGAGGAGAAATTCAAAAGTCGTCTCAAGAATTTAATGAATTTAAAGACAAAACCACCAAAGATTGTGACGCACCGAAGCAAGAATTTGCAGCACTCAAAGATCTGAAAAATACAGTAGAATTCATCAGTAACAGTGTGGAGCAAGCAGAACAAAGGATTTCTGACATTGAAGACAAAGCCTTTGAACACTCCCAAACTCTCAAAGAGGAAGAGAAATGCACAGCAAAAACAGATCATTCTCCCAGAGAGCTCTGGGATAATTCAAAGAAGGATAATATCCACTTCATTGGAATCCCTGAAAGTGATGAAGTGGCCTCGCAAGGCACAGAGGCCTTTCTCCATGAAATTATAAAAGAGAATTTTCCACACATGCAAAGAGATTCTGAAATTCACATAGCAGACAGTTTCAGAACCCAAGCATGACTCTACCCGAATAAGACATCCCCCAGGCATATCATAATTAACTTCACTAAAGTTAATATGAAGGAGAAAATTCTAAAAGCAGTCAGACATAAGATATCCATTATGTACAAAGGGAAGACTATCAGAATGACTGCAGACCTCTCTACTGAAACTTTTCAAGCCAGAAGAGGGTGGTCATCGACTTTTAATCTCCTAAAGAAAATAACTTTCTACCCCGGATCCTGTATCCAGCTAAACTGAATTTCATTTATGATGGAGAAATTGAATACTTTAATGACATTCATATGTTGAAGAAATTTTCTATAACCAAACCGCTCTTCAGGATATTCTCAGACCTATCCCCCATAATGACCATCCCAATCCTCTACAACAAAAGTAAACTCACTCAGAGACTTTTGATCAAACTCCAACTTCCAAAGTGGCAAAAGGATTAAAAATGTCCAATGGACTTTCGAAAAACTCGATACACAAAATTTTACCAGACTTATCAATATTCTCCATTAATGTGAACGGCTTAAACTGTCCACTGAAGAGGCACAGGTTAGCTGAATGGATACAAAAACTCAGGCCAGATATTTGGTGCATACAAGAGTCACATCTTACCTTAAAAGATAAATATAGACTCAGGGTGAAAGGATGGTCATCCATATTTCAGGCAAATGGCAATCATAAAAAAGCAGGTGTTCCAATTCTATTTGCAGACACAATAGGCTTTAAACCAACAAAAGTAAACAACGATAAGAATGGTCACTTAATATTTGTTAAGGGTAATACTCAATACGATGAGATTTCAATTATTAATATCTATTCGCCCAACCAGAATGCACCTCAATTTATAGAGAAACTCGAACAGACATGAACAACTTGATTTCCCTCAGCTCCATAAGAGTCGTTGATTTCAAAACACCTTTGGCAAAGTTGGATACATACTCCAAGAAGCAGCTCAGCAAAGAAATTTTAGATTTCAACCTAACTATCCAACATTTGGATTTAGTAGACATCTACAGAACATTTCATCCCAAAAAATCTGAATATACATACACTCATCAGCCCACAGAACATACTCCAAAATCGATCACATCTTAGGTCACAAGTCTAACCTCAGTAAATTTAAAGGAATAGAATTATTTTTTGCATCTTCTCAGTCCACAATGGAATAAAAGTTGAACTCAGTAACAACAGGAATCTGCATACTCATACAAAAACATGGAAGTTAAATAACCTTATGCCAAATGATAGCTGGGTCAGAGATGAGATTCAGAAGGAAATTGCCAAATTTGGGGGAATAAAAGAACAATGAAGACACTAATTATCAGAACCTCTGTGATACCGCAAAGACAGTCCTAAAAGAAATATTTATAGCACTGAAAGCCTTCCTTAAGAGAACGGAAAGAGAGGAAATTAACAACTTAATGGGATGTCTCAGGCAACTGGAAAAGGAAGAACATTTCAAGCCCAAACCCAGTAGAAGAAAAGAAATAACCAAAATTAGAGCAGAATTAAATGTAATTGAAAACAAAAGAATAACACAACAGATCAATACATCAAAAAGTTGGTTTTTTTGAAAAGGTCAACAAAATAGATAAACCTTTGGCTAACCTAACCAGGAAAAAAAGAGTAAAATCTCTAATCTCATCAATCAGAAACAACAAAGATGAAATAACACAAACTCCTCAGAAATTGAAAAAATCCTTAATGAATATTACAAAAAACTTTATTCTCTGAAACATGAAAATCTAAAGGAAATTGACCAATACTTGGACACATGTCACCTTCCAAGACTTAGCCAGAATCAAGTGGAAATGTTGAACAGGACCATATCAAGTTCTGAAATAGCATCAACCATACAAAACCTCCCTAAGGACACTTGAGTTGCAGTCCTTTGGAGGGACGGCATTTTTCTAACTCACTGGGATTCTTCTCTACAGTTCCACTGCCCGGCATGGGGGAGAAGACAAGATGGATGACTAAAGCCAGCTTTCCACTGAGGCTCCTGTCTAGTAGGAGAGTTAAAGGACAAAAATTCAGCAAGTAACCTGGTGGATTTAAGCTGCACTAAGAGAAAAGGTTGAAGAATGCACGTCAACCCTCCTGACGTGAGCGGTGACCACAAGGATACAAACAAAAAGTACAAAATCCATCACCAAGCAGACAGGAGTCCCCTCCCCCATAAGAACGGCTCAGAGTGCCCCACAAACAAACGAGCTGAGTTCAAAGGTCCTCCCACTACACTCCACGGGACAGACTCTCTAAAAACTGGACCTACCTCCCCTACAAGGGTGCTACGGCGTCCTCCTGCCAGGCATAAAACTGTATAAACTGTATATAGTCTCTACCTGGAATTCTGAGCTCTCAGTGCTCCCCTTTACTCACACTGAGGTCTGGAGGCCAGTCCCAGTCAACGGATAGGGGACCGCACCAGAGTGGCAGTTCCCTGAGGCACAGTGCGACAGCTGTCTTTTGGTAACAATACGGCCAGGCATAAAACTGTGTAAAGCTTTGTGTGTTCTCTGCCCACAACCCCAGGCTCACAGTGCTCACCGCACTCCCCTCTGCTCTCACTCCAAGGTCTGGAGGCCTGTTTCCCAGGGGTCCAGACTCTTGGGCGATTGCTTGAGGGGTGTAGACAGTGCTGGGCTGTAGCCATCGGTGCAGACTCTGGGGTACGGGAGCGGAGAGAGGACAGTTGGCCAGAAGGGAGCTACACAGAAGCAGCGGTTGCCTGAGCCATAAAACAGCAGCCCTCTTTTGCTAGCAATACGGCTTACTACCGAATATTCTGAAGCCACACCCCCTGTCTCCCTGGGCAACCAGAGACTCTGAGTATAGGATTTGCCTGAGGCTACACCAACTTGCAAACCAGGGCAACTCCCAGGGTGGGGCTGACCCAGAGGTCTGCTTTACTAAACCTAAGGCGCAACTGGTCCTCAGGGGATCGGCAGCCTATAGACAATACAAGAACAAAGACAAGCTGATTTGGAATTCAATTCAGCTTCTCTTCTGCAGGGGAACCGCAAAGTTGTTCTGTTCTGTTCTGTAAGTAACATTAATCAGGGGCGAGACTAGACATGAGTGAAAAGCCTCCAACCTTCATCAAGCACCCGAGGTTGTCAGGACTCACCTCCTGCTAACGAGAGGCAGAGCACAGCAGCCTGGCAGAATTCCTTGTGATTCAGGCAGGTACAAACTCCTGGAGTACTGATTCACTACAGGCAACAGGGTCAGCCAACTGCAGGGCTGTCAGTGACTGGGTGTGACAGCAGTGCAAGGTGGGGAAGGAAGCATCAACCTTCCCAGACTGATCTATTGGCTGGGTGGCTCCTCCTGACTCCACGCAGCACTGGAGCAAGCCACAACAGAGTAGTCACCAGACCCCTGTGATCCAGTTCCCAGAGACCTCTTCAACTCTCTCACCTGAGACAGGTACAGACTGAGACAAGTGATTTGGACTTTTTGAACTGAACCAATCACCTGAGGACAAATCAGGTCGTGCCCTGGGTGCACAGTGGTAGGAAGGTTTGATTTTTCTTTTCCAATTGTTTGTCGGTTGGGGGTGGGGTGACTTAATTGCTCATATTTCTCCACAGCTGAGACTTCAATCCAGAGTATCTGTTTCACTAGGGTGGAAGAGAAACCAGCTGAAAACAAGACAGAACCACTTAGCCCCACCACACCAGACAGGGTCACAGTTTTGCAGGCCACAATACTGTACAGGCCCTCGACAAAGCTCCAGGAGAAAAAATCAGGGGGAGTAAAACAACCATGGGGCGGACTCAGCGGAAAAACTCTGGTAACATAAATAACCAGAATAGATCAACACCCCCAAGGAAAGATATGGCAGATGCAATTGAAGATCCCATTCATAAACAACTGGCTGAGATGTCAGAAATTGAATTCAGAATTTGGATTGCAGACAAGATTAAAAAAGTGGAATTAGGAATTTGATGACAAATTCAAAAGTTGTCTCAAGAATTTAATGAATTAAAAGACAAAACCACCAAAGACTTAGACACACTGAAGCAAGAATATGCAACCCTCAAAAATATGAAAAATACAGTAGAATCCCTCAGCAACAGAATGGACCAAGCAGAAAAAAGGATTTCTGACATCGAAGATAAAGCCTTTGAATGCTCCCAAACTCTCAAAGAGGAAGAGAAATGGAGAGCAAAAACAGATCATTCTCCCACAGAGCTCTGGGATAATTCGAAGAATATAAATATCCGAATCATAGCAGTTCCAGAAAAAGACGAAGTGGCCTCGCTGGGCACAGAGGCCCTTCCACATGAAATTATGAAAGAGAATTTTCCAACATGCCTAGAGATTCTGAAATTCAGATAGCAGACAGCTTCACAACCCCAGCACGACTCAACCCCAATAAGAGATCCCCCAGGCATATCATAATTAACTTCACTAAAGTTAATATGAAGGAGAAAATTCTCAAAGTGGCCAGGCGAGAGAAAACTATTACCTTCAAAGGGAAGAACATTAGAATGACTGTAGATCTCTCTGCCAAAACTTTTAAAGCCAGAAGAGGGTGGTCACCGACTTTCAATCTAAAGCAAAATAACTTTCAACCCCAGAACTTGTATCCCGCTAAACTGAGTTTCATTTATGATAGAGAAATCAAATACATTAATGACATTCACATGCTGAAGAAATTTGCCACAACCAAACCAGGTCCTCAGGATATTCTCAGAACTATCCTCCATAATGACCAACCCAATCCTATACCACAAAAGTAAACTCACTCAGAAACTTCGGATCAAACTCCAATTTCCACACTGCTGAAAGGATTAAAAATGCCCACTGGATTTTTAAAAAACTCAATACCCAAAACTTCACCAGACTCATCAACATTCTCCATTAATGTGAATGGCTTAAAATGTCCTGTAAAGAGGTATAGGTTAGCTGACTGAATACAAAAACTCAGGCCAGATATCTGTTGCATACAAGAGTCACATCTTAACTTAAAAAACAAATACAGACTGAGGGTGAAAGGATGGTCATCCATATTTCAGGCAAATAGTAATCAGAAAAAAGCAGGTGTTGCAATTTTATTTGCAGATACAATAGGCTTTAAACCATCAAAAGTAAGGAAGGACAAGAATGGTCACTTCATATTTGTTAAGGGTAATACTCAATATGATGAGATCTCAATTATTAATATCTATGCACCCAATCAGAATGCACCTCAGTTTATAAGTGAAACTCTAACAGACATGAGCAACTTGATTTCCTCCAGCTCCATAATAGAGATTTCAACACTCCTTTGGCAGTGTTGGATCGATCCTCCAAGAAGAAGCTGAGCAAAGAAATCTTAGATTTAAACCTAACCATCCAACATTTGGATTTAGCAGACATCTCCAGAACATTTCATCCCAACAAAACTGAATACACATACTTCTCATCAGCCCACGGAACTTACTCCAAAATCGATCACATCTTAGGTCACAAGTCTAACCCCAGTAAATTTAAAAGAATAGAAATTATTCCATGCATTTTCTCAGACCACCGTGAAATAAAAGTTGAGCTGAGGAACAACAGGAATCTGAATATTCATATAAAAACATGGAAGTTAAATAACCTTATGCTGAATGATAGCTGGGTCAGAGATGAGATTAAGAAAGAAATCGCCAACTTTTTGGAACAAAACAACAATGAAGACATGAACTACCAGAACCTCTGGGACACTGCAAAGGCAGTTCTAAGAGGGAAATTTATAGCACTGCAAGCCTTCCTCAAGAGAATGGAAATAGAGGAAGTTAACAACTTAATGGGACATCTCAAGCAACTGGAAAACAAAGAACATTCCAACCCAACCCAGTAGAAGAAAAGAAATAGCCAAAATTAGAGCAGAATTAAATGAAATTGAAAAAAAGAGAATAATACAACATATCAATAAATCAAAAAGCTGGTTTTTCGAAAAGGTCAATAAAATAGATAAACCTTTGGCCAACATAATCAGGAAAAAAAAAGTAAAATCTCTAATGTCATCAATCAGAAACAACAAAGATGAAATAACCACAGACTCCTCAGAAATCCAAAAAATCCTTAATGAATATTACCAGAAACTGTATTCTAAGAAATATGAAAATCTGAAGGAAATTGACCGATTCTTGGAAGCACGTCACCTTCTAAGACTTAGCCACAATCAAGTGGAAACGTTGAACAAGCCCATATCAATTTCGGAAATAGCATCAACCATACAAAACCTCCCTAAAAACAAAAGCCCGGAACCAGATGGTTTCACGTCAGAATTCTACCAAACTTTTAAAGACGAATTAGTACCTATATTACTCAACCTGTTCCAAAAGGTAGAAAAAGAAGGAAGACTACCTAACATGTTCTATGAAGTAAACATCACCCTGATCCCCAAACCAGGAAAAGACCCAACAAGAAAAGAAAATCATAGACCAATGTCACTAATGAATATAGATGCAAAAATATTCAACAAGATCCTAACAAACAGAATCCAGCAACATATCAAACAAATTATTCATCATGACCAAGTCAGTTTTATCCCAAAGTCTCAAGGCTGGTTCAATATATGTAAATCCATAAATGTAACCCAGCACATAAAAAAATAAAAAACAAAGACCATATGATTCTCTCAATAGATGCAGAAAAAGCTTTTGATAATATCCAGCATCCTTCATGATCAGAACACTTAAGAAAATTGGTATAGAAGGGACATTTCTTAAACTGATAGAGACCATCTACAGCAAACCCACAGCCAATATCATATTGAATGGAGTTAAATTGGAATCATTTCCACTCTGATCAAAAACCAGACAAGGCTGCCCATTGTCTCCATTGTTTTTAACATTGTAATGGAAGTTTTGGCCACCGCAATTAGGGAAGAAAAGGTGATCAAGGGTATCCATATAGGGTCATAAGAGATCAAACTTTCGCTCTTCACAGATGATATGATAGTATATCTGGAAAACACTAGGGACTCTACTAAAAAAACTCTTAGAAGTGATCAAGGAATACAGCAGGGTCTCAGGTTACAAAATCAACATTCATGAATCAGTAGCCCTTATATAAACCAACAATAGTCTAGTTGAAAAAACAGTTAAGGACTCTATCCCATTCACAATAGTGCCAAAGAAGATGAAATATTTGGGAATTTATCTAACAAAGGACGTGAAAGATCTCTATAAAGACAACTATGAAACTCTAAGAAAAGAAATAGCTGAAAATATTAACAAATGGAAAAACATACCGTGCTCATGGCTGGGAAGAATCAACATTGTTAAAATGTCCATACTACCCAAAGCAATATATAATTTCAACGCACTCCCTATTAAAGCTCCACTGTCATACTTTAAAGATGTTGAAAAAACAATACTTCGTTTTATATGGATCAGAAAAAACCTCGAATAGCCAAGACATTACTCAAAATAAAAACAAAGCAGGAGGATTTACACTACCAGACCTCAGACTATACTACAAATCAATAGTGATCAAAAGAGCATGTTATTGGCACAAAAACAGAGAAGTAGATGTCTGGAACACAATAGAGAACCAAGAGATGAATCCAGCTACTTACCGTTATTTAATCATTGACAAGCCAATTAAAAACATTCAGTGGGGAAAAGATGCCCTATTGAACAAATGGTGTTGGGTGAACTGGCTGGCAACCTGTAGAAGACTAAAACTGGACCCACACCTTTCACCATTAACTAAGATGGACTCTCACTGGATTAAAGATTTAAACTTAAGACATGGAACTATAAAGATACTAGAGGAGAGTGCAGAGAAAACCCTTGAAGTTATCGGTCTGGGCGAGTATTTTATGAGGAGGACCCCCCGGGCAATTGAAGCAGCTTCAAAAATACACTACTGGGACTTGATCAAACTAAAAAGCTTCTGCACAGCCAAGAACACAGTAAGTAAAGCAAGCAAACAGCCCTCAGAATGGGAGAAGATATTTGCAGGTTATGTCTCCGACAAAGGTTTAATAGCCAGAATCCACAGAGAACTCAAATGCATTAGCAAGAATAGAACAAGGAATCTCATCACAGGCTGGGCAAGGGATTTGAAGAGAAACTTCTCTGAAGAAGACAGGCACGCGGCCTTCAGACATATGAAAAAATGCACATCATCTTTAATCATCAGAGAAATGAAAATCAAAACTACTTTGAGATATCATCTAACTCCAATGAGACTAGCCTATATCACAAAATCCCAAGACCAGAGGTGTTGGCGTGGATATGGAGAAAAGGGGACACTTTTGCACTGCTGGTGGGAATGCAAATTAATACATTCCTTTTGGAAAGAGATATGGAGAACACTTAGAGATCTAAAAATAGATCTGCCATTCAATCCTGTAATCCCCCTACTGGGCATATACCCAGAAGACCAAAAATCACATCATAACAAAGATATTTGTACCAGAATGTTTATTGCAGCCCAATTCATAATTGCTAAGTCATGGAAGAAGCCCAAGTGCCCATAGATCCAGGAATGGATTAATAAATTGTGGTATATGTACACCATGGAATATTATGCAGCCTTAAAGAAAGATGGAGACTTACCTCTTTCATGTTTACATGGATGGAGCTGGAACATATTCTTCTTAGTAAAGTATCTCAAGAATGGAAGAAACAGTACCCAATGTACTCAGCCCTACTATGAAACTAATTTAGGGTTTTCCCATAAAAGCTATAACCCAGTTACAACCTAAGAATGAGGGAAGAGGGAAAGAGAGGGGAGGAAGGGGGTAGGTGGGTAGAGGGAAGGAGGAGGTGGGATTACACCAGTGGTGCATCTTACAAGGGTATATGTGAAAATTGGTAAACAGTCTGTGAAGCTAGTGAATGATGCCCCATGAATATGTCAATGTACACAGCTATGATCTAATAAAAAATAAAACCCTCCCTAAAAAGAAAAGCCTGGGACCAGATGGCTTCACATCAGAATTCTACCAAACCTTTAAAGAGGAATTAGTACCTATATTACTAAACCTGTTCCAAAATGTAGAAAAAGAAGGAATACTACCCAACATGTTCTATAAAGCAAACATTACCCTGATCCCCAAACCAGGAAAAGACCCAACAAGAAAAGAATATTATAGACCAATATCAATAAAGAATATAGATGCAATAGTATTCAACAAGATCCTAACAAACAGAATCCAGCAACACATCAAACAAATTATACATCATGACCACGTTGGTTTTATCCCAGGGTCTCAAGGCTAGTTCAATATACGTAAATCTGTAAGTATAATTCAGCACATAAACAAATTAAAAAACAAAGACCATATGATTCTCTCAATTGATGCAGAAAAATCTTTTGATAATACCAGCATCCCTTCATGATCAGAACACTTAAGAAAATTGGTATAGAAGGGACATTTCTTAAACTGATAGAGACATCTACAGCAAACTCACAGCCAATATCATATTGAATGGAGTTAAATTGAAATCCTTTCCACTCAGATCAGGAACCAGATGAGGCTGCCCATTGTCTCCACTGCTCTTTAACATTATAATGGAAGTTTTAGCCATTGCAATTAGGGAAGAAAAGGCTATCAACGGTATCCATATAGGGTCATAAGAGATCAAACTTTCGCTTTTCACAGATGATATGACTGTATATCTGGAAAACACCAGGGATTCTACTACAAAACTCTTAGAAGTGATCAAGGAATACAGCAGCATCTCAGGTTACAGAATCAACATTCATAAATCGGTACCCTTTATATATACCAACAATGGTCACAATGGTCAAGCTGAAATAACAGTTAAGGACCCTATTCTATTCACAGTAGTGCCAAAGAAGATGAAATATTTGAGAATTTATCTATCAAAAGACGTGAAAAATCTCCATAAAGAGAACTATGAAACTCTAAGAAAAGAAATAGCTGAAAATGTTAACAAATGGAAAAACATACCATGCTCATGGCTGGGAAGAATCAACATTGTTAAAATGTCCATACTACCCAAAGCAATGTACAATTTTAATGCAATCCCTATTAAAGCTCCACTGTCATACTTTAAAGATCTTGAAAAAAGAATACTTCATTTTATATGCAATCAGAAAAAAACCTCGAATAGCCAAGACATTACTCAGAAATAAAAACAAAGTAGGAGGAATCACAATACCAGACCTCAGACTATACTATAAATTGATAGTGATCAAAACAGCATGGTACTGGCAGAAAAACAGAGAAGTAGATGTCTGGAACAGAATAGAGAACCAAGAGATGAATCCAGCTACTTACCATATTTGATCTTTGACAAGTCAATTAAAAACATTCAGTGGGGAAAAGATTCCCTATTTAACAAATGGTGCTGGGTACTCTGGCTGACAACCTGCAGAAGACTGAAACTGGACCCACACCTTTCACCATTAACTAAGATAGACTCTCACTGGATTAAAGATTTAAACTTAAGACATGAAACTATAAAAATGCTAGAGGAGAGTGCAGGGAAAACCCTTGAAGAAATCGGTCTGGGTGAGCATTTTATGAGGAGGACCCCCTGTGCAGTTGAAGCAGCTTCAAAAATACACTACTGGGACCTGATCCAACTAAAAAGCTTCTGCACAGCCAATAATACAGTATAGCATTTGTATAGCAAGCAAACAGCCCTCAGAATGGGAGAATATATTTGCAGGTTATGTTTCTGAAAAAGGTTTAATAACCAGAATCCACAGAGAACTCAAACGTATAAGCAAGAAAAGAACAAGTTGTCCCATCTCAGGCTGGGCAAGGTACTTGAACAGAAACTTCTCTGCATCACAGTGCACGGGGCAGACTGAGTGTGGTGGTGATGGATGACTGGCAGTTAGCGAGGAGAAGCTTGCCTACACGGGTCTGGGGTGAGCCACAGTAAGGAAGCTGTGAGGGCTCCCCATATATGATTTGTGGGTTCTCCCTGCCGGAGCCCCATGCTCCATCCTGTGGCGTGGAAGTGTGTGGGGAGAAACTGTAAGTTACTGACACTCCTACCCCAGCTGCTCACGCACACACAGCTCCCTGAGATCCCACAGAACAGCTGTCACCCAGGGTCTTGTCTTTGCCCACACACACTCCCAGAAGCCTGGTGCTGCTGTGCTCCAACAAGCTGCTTCCATCTCTTGCAGAAATGGCTAAGTTTGTGTTTTTACTTTATAGTTGATGGAGAACAAAAACTTTCCCTTGGATTGAAATCTTTTCACATTTTCTTGTCCCAGAATGGAGTGGAGAACAAGTTCCCAAGTGCAGCCCCTAGACTGAATCTAAACTACACAGAACAGGAGGGGAGACAAGATGGCGGACTGAAGCCAGCTTTCAACAAAGGCTCCCGTCCAGAAGGAGAGTTAAGGGACAGGAATTTAGTAAGTATCCTGGTGGACTTGAGCCTCACCAAGAGAGAAGGCTGAAGAACGCACATCAACACCGCTGAGGCAAGTTGTGATCACAAGGACGCAAACAAAAGGTACAAAATCCACCACCAAGCAGACGGGAGTCCCCCTCCCCCATGAGACCGGCTCAAGAGCCCCACAATTGAACAAGCGGGCAGAAATTAAAGGCCCTCCCACTACACTCCACGGGAGAGACCTTCTAAAAACTGGACCTACCTCCCCTACTGGGGTGCCGTGGCGCTCTCCTGCTGGACATAAGGCTGAATAAAACTTTGGGAATCCTTTGCCGGCAACCCTGAATCTCCGGCGCTCCCCTCCCGCCCACTGAGGTCTGGAGGCCTGTCCCCCAGGACTTCGGATCCTTGGGTGATTTCTCAAGGGGAGTGGACAGTCCCCGAGTTGCAACTGGTCAGCATTGACTCTGAGGCGCAAAAGTGAGGAGAGGGCACCGGGCTGAGGGGGAGTCACACCTCGCGGCACTTCCCTGCGGTGCAGTGCACCAACCCTCCAAGGGCATATGGGGCCCAAGACTGAATAAGACTCTGGCCTCCCTGCTGAGAGCTGAGAACCCCTACTCTCACTCGGGGTCTGAGGGCCTATCCCCCAGGAGTTCGGATCCTTGGGTGATTTCTCAAGGGGAGTGCACAGTGCCTGAGCTGCGTCAGGTCAGCGCTGACTCTGGGACACGTGAGCGAGGAGAGGGCACTCTGCTGAGGGGAAATCAAGCCTTGGTGGCACTTCCCTGCAGTGCAGTGCAGGAGCCTTCCCCGGACCGTAGTATTGCGTAAAACTGAATGAAACTCTAGCTTCCCCCCGCCCCACTCCCAATCGGGGTCTGGGAGCCCATCCGCCAAGAGTTCTGATTCTTGGGGGATCTCTTAAGGGCTGTGGACCCAGCACAAACTGCGGCCACTCAGTGCTGACTCTGGGGCGCGGGACAGAGGAGAAAAGGGTCGCCTGAGTGCCCACACCAGAGCAGCAGTTCCCTGGAGGTAGATCAACAGCCATTTTTTCTTTAACGGCAGAACGCTCACTTCTGGATATTCTGAGGCCACACTCCCTGTCTCTCTGGACAACCAGAGGAGGACACCGGTGACACGGCTCACAAACCCGGGAAGCTTCCAGGGCGGGGCCAACCCAGAGAGGTGTTCAGACGCAATTCTCCAGCAGCAAAGACGTTTGAACTCAAAACAGCCCGTCTTCTGTAGGCGACGACAGGAACAGAGACAGAACCTCACAAAGTTGTCTGTTCTGTTCTGTTAGCAGCATCCATCAGGGACGGGGCTAAGCCAGAGTGAACACCTCCTTCACATCATCTGCATCAAACACTCAAAGATGTCAGGCCCCATCACCTCCTGCTAGATAGCGGCAGTCTGCGGGGGCCTGGCAGACTTCCTTGCGATTCAGGCAGATGCAAATCCCTGGAGTGTCTGTTCACTGCAAGCAACTGGGTTAGCCATCTGCAGAGATACCAGTGACTGGGTCCGACGGAGGGGCAAAGTGGGGAAGGAGACGTCAACCTTCCCAGACTGCTCTGTTTGCTGGGTGGCTCCTCCTGACTCCATGCTGCACTGGGGTGAGCTGTGTCAGAGGAGTCACCAGGCCCCTGTGATCCAGTTCCCAGACACCTCTTGAACCCTTCCACCCGAGACAAGTGCCAATTGAGACAGTTGATTCGGACCTTTTGAACTGGGCTAATAGACTGAGGACTTTTCAGGCGGTGCCCTGGGTGTGCGATTGTAGGAAGGTTTGATTCTCCTTTTCCAACCGGGGCCAGAGGTGGGCAGGCGGGGTGACTTAATTGCTGATTTTCCCACACAGCTGAGACTTCAAGCCAGAGTAGAAGTTGCAATAGGATCGAACAGAAACCAGCTGAAAACAAGACAGAACCACTTTGCTCCACCACACCAGACAGGGCCCCAGTTTCTCAGGCCACAACACTGTACGAGCCCTCGATAAAACCCCAGGGGAAAAATCAAAGGGAGTAAACCATGGGGCGGAATCAGTGGAAAAACTCTGGTAACATGAATAACCAGAATAGATCAACCCACTCAAGAA
Source organism: Nycticebus coucang (assembly GCF_027406575.1). NCBI lineage: Eukaryota > Metazoa > Chordata > Mammalia > Primates > Lorisidae > Nycticebus > Nycticebus coucang. The sequence continues at coordinate 30,005,585 of NC_069800.1, read as the reverse complement.
AAGATACGGCAGATGTGATTGAAGATCCCATTCATAAACAACTGGCTGAGATGTCAGAAGTCGAATTCAGAATTTGGTTTGCAACAAGATTAATAAAATGTAATTAGGAATTCGAGGAGAAATTCAAAAGTTGTCTCAAGAATTTAATGAATTTAAAGACAAAACCACCAAAGACTAAGACACACTGAAACAAGAACTTACAGCCCTCAAAGATATGAAAAATACAGTAGAATCCCTCAGTAACAGAATGGAGCAAGCAGAAGAAAGGATTTCTGACATTGAAGATAAAGTCTTCGAACGCTCCGAATCTCTCAAAGAGGAAGAGAAATGGAGAGCAAAAACGGATCACTCACTCAGAGAACTCTCAGATAATTCGAAAAAAAACAACATAAGGGTTATAGGAATTTCGCAGAACGATGAAGTGGCTGCCAAGGGCACAGAGGCCCTTCTACATGAAATTATGAAAGAAAATTTTCCAGACATGCCTAGAGAATCTGAAATTCAGATAGCAGACAGCTTCAGAACCCTAGCACGATTCAACTCCAATAAGCCATCTCCCAGACATATCATAATTAGCTTCACTAAAGTTAACATGAAAGAGAAGATTCTCAAAGCAGCCCAGCGAAAGAAAACTATAACGTACAAAGGTAAGAATATTAGAATAACTGCAGATCTCTCTGCTGAAACTTTTCAAGCAATAAGAGGCTGGTCATCAACTTTTAGTCTTCTAAAGCAAAAAAACTTTCAACCCAGGATCTTGTATCCAGCTAAACTGAGTTTCATCTATGATGGAGAAATTAAATACTTCAATGACATTCATATGTTGAAAAAATTTGCCGTAAGTAAACCAGCTCTTCAGGATGTTCTCAGACCTATCCTCCACAATGACCAACCCAATCCTATACCACAAAAGTAAACTCACTCAGAAACCTCGGATCAAACTCCAACTTCCACACTGGCAAAAGGATTAAAAATGTCCACTGGACCTTTCAAAAACTCGATACCCAAAATTCCACCAGACTTATCAATACTCTCCATCAATGTGAATGGCTTAAACTGTCCTCTAAAGAGGCATTGGTTAGCTGACTGGATACAAAAACTCAAGCCAGATATTTGTTGCATACAAGAGTCACATCTCAACTTAAAAGACAAATACAGACTCAGGGTGAAAGGATGGTCATCCATATTTCAGGCAAATGGTAATCAGAAAAAAGCAGGTGTTGCAATTTTATTTGCAGATACAGTAGGCTTTAAACCATCAAAAGAAAGGAAGAACAAGAATGCTCACTTCATATTTGTTAAGGGTAATACTCAATATGACGAGATCTCAATTATTAATATCTATGCACCCAACCAGAATGCACCTCAATTTATAAGAGAAACTCTAAAAGACATGAGTAACTTGATTTCCTCCAGCTCCATAATCGTTGGAGATTTCAACACTACTTTGGCAGTGTTGGATCGATCCTCCAGCAAGAAGCTGAGCAAAGAAATCTTAGATTTAAATCTAACCATCCAATATTTAGATTTAGCAGACATCTACAGAACATTTCATCCCAACAAAACTGAATACACATACTTCTCATCAGCCCACGGAACTTACTCCAAAATTGATCACATTTTAGGTCACAAGTCTAACCTCAGTAAATTTAAAAGAATAGAAATTATTCCATGCATCTTCTCGGACCATCATGGAATAAAACTTGAATTGAGTAACAACAGGAATCTGCATACCCATACAAAAACATGGAAGTTAAATAACCTTATGCTGAATGATAGCTGGGTCAGAGATGAGATTAAGAAAGAAATCACCAATTTTTTGCAACAAAAGGACAATGAAGACACAAACTATCAGAACCTCTGGGACACTGCAAAGGCAGTTCTAAGAGGGAAATTTATAGCACTGCAAGCCTTCCTCAAGAGAACAGAAAGAGAGGAAGTTAACAACTTAATGGGACATCTCACGCAACTGGAAAAGGAAGAACATTCCAACCCCAAACCCAGTAGAAGAAAAGAAATAACCAAAATTAGAGCAGAATTAAATGAAATTGAAAACAAAAGAATAATACAACAGATCAATAAATCAAAAAGCTGGTTTTTTGAAAAGGTCAATAAAATAGATAAACCTCTGGCCAACCTAATCAGCAAAAAAAGAGTAAAATCTCTAATATCATCAATCAGAAACAACAAAGACGAAATAACCACAGACTCATCAGAAATCCAAAAAATCCTTCATGAATATTACAAGAAACTTTATTCACATAAATATGAAAATCTGAAGGAAATAGACTGATACTTGGAAGCACGCCACCTTCCAAGACTTAACCAGAAACAAGTGGAAATGTTGAACAGACCCATATCAAGTTCAGAAATAGCATCAACTATACAAAACCTCCCTAAAAAGAAAACCCTGGGACCAGATGGTTTCACGTCAGAATTCTACCAAACCTTTAAAGAGGAATTAGTACCTATATCACTCAACCTGTTCCAAAATGTAGAAAAAGAAGGAAGACTACCCAACACGTTCTATGAAGCAAACATCACCCTGATCCCCAAACCAGGAAAAGACCCAACAAGAAAAGAAAATTATAGACCAATATCACTAATGAATATAGATGCAAAAATATTCAACAAGATCCTAACAAACAGAATCCAGCAACACATCAAACAAATTATACATCATGACCAAGTTGGTTCTGTCCCAGGGTCTCAAGGCTGGTTCAATATACGTAAATCTATAAATGTAATTCAGTACATAAACGAATTAAAAAACAAAGACCATATGATTCTCTCAATAGATGCAGAAAAAGCTTTTGATAATATCCAACATCCCTTCATGATCAGAACACTCAAGAAAATTGGTCTAGAAGGGACTTTTCTTAAACTGATAGAGGCTATCTACAGCAAACCCACAGCCAATATCATATTGAATGGAGTTAAATTGGAATCATTTCCACTCAGATCAGGAACCAGACAAGGCTGCCCATTGTCTCCATTGCTTTTCAACATTGTAATGGAAGTTTTAGCCACCGCAATTAGGGAAGAAAAGGCGATCAAGGGTATCCATATAGGGTCAGAAGAGATCAAACTCTCGCTCTTCGCAGATGATATGATTGTGTATCTGGAAAACACTAGGGACTCTACTACAAAACTCCGAGAAGTGATCAAGGAATACAGCAGCGTCTCAGGTTACAAAATCAACATTCATAAATCGGTAGCCTTTATATACACCAACAACAGTCAAATTGAAAAAGCAGTTAAGGACTCTATCCCATTCACAGTAGTGCCAAAGAAGATGAAATATTTGGGAATTTACCTAACAAAAGACGTGAAAGATCTCTATAAAGAGAACTATGAAACTCTAAGAAAAGAAATAGCTGAAAATGTTAACAAATGGAAAAACATACCATGCTCATGGCTAGGAAGAATCAACATTATCAAAATGTCCATACTACCCAAAGCAATATATAATTTCAACGCACTCCCTATTAAAGCTCCACTGTCATATTTTAAAGATCTTGAAAAAACATTACTTCGTTTTATATGGAATCAGAAAAAACCTCGAATATCCAAGACATTACTCAGAAATAAAAACAAAACAGGAGGAATCACACTACCAGACCTCAGACTTTACTACAAATCGATAGTGATCAAAACAGCATGGTATTGGCACAAAAACAGAGAAGTAGATATCTGGAACAGAATAGAGAACCAAGAGATGAATCCAGCTACTTACCGCTATTTGATTTTTGACAAGCCAATTAAAAACATTCAGTGGGGAAAAGATTCCCTATTTAACAAATGGTGCTGGGTGAACTGGCTGGCAACCTGCAGAAGACTGAAATTGGACCCACACCTTTCACCATTAATTAAGATAGACTCTCATTGGATTAAAGATTTAAACTTAAGACATGAAACTATAAAAATACTAGAGGAGAATGCAGGGAAAACCCTTGAAGAAATTGGTCTGGGTGAGTATTTCATGAGGAGAACCCCCCGGGCAATTGAAGCAGCTTCAAAAATACACTACTGGGACTTGATCAAACTAAAAAGCTTCTGCACAGATAAGAACACAGTAAGCAGAGCAAGCAGACAGCCCTCAGAATGGGAGAAGATATTTCCAGGGTATATCTCTGACAAAGGTTTAATAACCAGAATCCACAGAGAACTCAAACGCATCAGCAAGAAAAAAACAAGGGATCCCATCGCAGGCTGGGCAAGGGACTTGAAGAGAAACTTCTCTGAAGAAGACAGGCGCACGGCCTTCAGACATATGAAAAAATGCTCATCATCTTTAATCATCAGAGAAATGCAAATCAAAACTACTTTGAGATATCATCTAACTCCAATGAGACTAGCCTATATCACAAAATCTCAAGACCAGAGATGTTGGCGTGGATGCGGAGAAAAGGGAACACTTTTGCACTGCTGGTGGGAATGCAAATTAATACATTCCTTTTGGAAAGATATATGGAGAACACTCAGAGATCTAAAAATAGATCTGCCTTCAATCCTGTAATTCCTCTGCTGGGCATATACCCAGAAGACCAAAAATCACAACATAACAAAGATATTTGTACCAGAATGTTTATTGCAGCCCAATTCATAATAGCTAAGTCATGGAAAAACCCCAAGTGCCCATCGATCCACGAATGGATTAATAAATTGTGGTATATGTATACCATGGAATACTATGCAGCCTTAAAGAAAGATGGAGACTTTACCTCTTTCATGTTTACATGGATGGAGTTGGAACATATTCTTCTTAGTAAAGTATTCTAAGAATGGAAGAAAAAATACCCAATGTACACAGCCCTACTATGAAACTAATTTGGGACTCTCACATGAAAGCTATAACCCAGCTACAACTTAACAATAGGGGGAAGTGGGAAAGGGGGGGGTGGGTAGAGGGAGGGGAATCGGTGGGATCACACCTGTGGTGCATATTCCAGGGGTATTTGCGAGGGGGTAAATGTAGAATGTAAATGTTTTGGCACAGTAACCGAGATAATGCCGGAAAGGCTATGTTAACCACTGCGATAAAAATGTGTCAAATGGTTTATGAAGTGAGTGTATGATGCCCCATAATCATATCATTGTATACACTTATGTTTTAATAAAAAAATAAATAAATAAAAGAAATAAAACAGGAAATCATTAACTTCCTTCAGCACAACAACAATGAAGACACAAGCTACCAAAACCTGTGGGATACTGCAAAAGCAGTTTTGAGAAGAAAATTCATCACTTTAGATGCCTACATTCGAAAACCAGAAAGACAGTGCATCAACAATCTCACAAGCCATCTTATGGAATTGGAAAAGAACAATCTAAGCCTAAACTCAGTAGAAGAAAAGAAATATCCAAAATCAAATCAGAGATCAATGAAATTGAAAACAAAAGAATCATTCAGAAAATTAATGAAACAAGGAGTTGGTTTTCTGAAAAAATAAATAAAAGAGATAAACCATTGGCCAGACTAACGAGGAATAGAAAAGTAAAATCTCTAGTAACCTCAATCAGAAATGATAAAGGGGAAATAACAACTGATCCCACAGAGATACAAGAGATCATCTCTGAATACTACCAGAAACTCTATGCCCAGAAATTTGACAATCTGAAGGAAATGGATCAATATTTGGAATCACACCCTCTCCCTAGACTCAGCCAGGAAGAAATAGAGCTCCTGAACAGACCAATTTCAAGCACTGAGATCAAAGAAACAATAAAAAATCTTCCAACTAAAAAATGCCCTGGTCCAGATGGCTTCACTCCAGAATTTTATCAAACCTTCAAGGAAGAGCTTATTCCTGTACTGCACAAATTATTCCAAAAAATTGAGGAAGAAGGAATCTTCCCCAACACATTCTATGAAACCAACATCAACCTAATACCAAAACCAGGAAAAGACCCAAACAAAAAGGAGAATTTCAGACCAATCTCACTCATGAATATAGATGCAAAAAAACTCAACAAAATCCTAGCCAATAGATTACAGCTTATCATCAAAAAAGTCATTCATCATGATCAAGTAGGCTTCATCCCAGGGATGCAAGGCTGGTTTAACATACGCAAGTCCATAAACGTTATCCACCATATTAACAGAGGCAAAAATAAAGATCACATGATCCTCTCAATAGATGCAGAAAAAGCATTTGATAAAATCCAGCATCCTTTTCTAATTAGAACACTGAAGAGTATAGGCATAGGTGGCACATTTCTAAAACTGATTGAAGCTATCTATGCAAACCCACAGCTAATATTTTACTGAATGGAGTAAAACTGAAAGCTTTTCCTCTTAGAACTGGAACCAGACAAGGTTGTCCTCTGTCACCTTTACTATTCAACATAGTGCTGGAAGTTCTAGCCAATAAAATTAGGCAAGACAAGGAAATAAAGGGAATCCAAATGGGAGTACAGGAGGTCAAACTCTCCCTCTTTGCTGAGGACATGATCTTATACATAGAGAACCCCAAAGACTCAACTACAAGACTCCTAGAAGTCATCAAAAAATACAGTAATGTTTCAGGATATAAAATCAATGTCCACAAGTCAGTAGCCTTTGTATACACCAATCACAGTCAAGATGAGAAGCTAATTAAGGACACAACTCCCTTCACCATAGTCTCAAAGAAAATGAAATACCTAGGAATATACCTAACGAAGGAGGTGAAGGACCTCTATAAAGAAAACTACGAAATCCTCAGAAAGGAAATAGCAGAGGATATTAACAAATGGAAGAACATACCATGCTCATGGACGGGAAGAATCAACATTGTTAAAATGTCTATACTTCCCAAAGCAATCTACCTATTCAATGCCATTCCTATCAAAATACCAACATCGTTTTTTCAAGATTTGGAAAAAATGATTCTGCGTTTTGTATGGAACCGGAAAAAAATCCGTATAGCTAAGGCAGTTCTTAGTAATAAAAATAAAGCTGGGGGCATCAGCATACCAGATTTTAGTCTGTACTACAAAGACATGGTGGTCAAGACAGCATGGTACTGGCAAAAAAACAGAGACATAGACACTTGGAATCGAATTGAAAACCAAGAAATGAAACTAACATCTTACAACCACCTAATCTTCGATAAACCAAACAAGAACATACCTTGGGGGAAAGACTCCCTATTCAATAAATGGTGTTGGGAGAACTGGATGTCTACATGTAAAAGACTGAAACTGGACCCACACCTTTCCCCATTCACAAAAATTGATTCAAGATGGATAAAGGACTTAAATTTAAGGCATGAAACAATAAAAATCCTCAAAGAAAGCATAGGAAAAACACTGGAAGATATTGGCCTGGGGAAAGACTTCATGAAGAAGACTGCCATGGCAATTGCAACAACAACAAAAATAAACAAATGGGACTTCATTAAACTGAAAAGCTTCTGTACAGCCAAGAAGATAATAACCAAAGCAAAGAGACAACCTACACAATGGGAAAGGATATTTGCATATTTTGAATCAGACAAAAGCTTGATAACTAGGATCTATAGAGAACTCAAATTAATCCCCATGAAAAAAGCCAACAATCCCATATATCAATGGGCAAGAGGCATGAATAGAACTTTCTCTAAAGATGACAGACAAATGGCTAACAAACACATGAAAAAATGTTCATCATCTCTATACATTAGAGAAATGCAAATCAAAACAACCCTGAGATGTCATCTAACCCCAGTGAGAATGGCCCACATCTCAAAATCTCAAAACTGCAGATGCTGGCGTGGATGTGGAGAGAAGGGAACACTTTTACACTGCTGTTGGGACTGCAAACTAGTACAACCTTTCTGGAAGGAAGTATGGAGAAACTTCAAAGCACTCAAGCTAGACCTCCCATTTGATCTTTCAATCCCATTACTGGGCATCTACACAGAAGGAAAAAAATCCTTTTATCATAAGGACACTTGTACTAGACTGTTTATTGCAGCTCAATTTACAATCACCAAAATTTGGAAACAGCCTAAATGCCCACCAACCCAGGAATGGATTAACAAGCTGTGGTATATGTATACCATGGAATACTATTCAGCCATTAAAAAAATGGAGACTTTACATCCTTCGTATTAACCTGGATGGAAGTGGAAGACATTATTCTTAGTAAAGCATCACAAGAATGGAGAAGCATGAATCCTATGTACTCAATTTTGATATGAGGACAATTAATGACAATTAAGGTTATGAGGGGGGTAAAGCATAAAGAGGGACAGAGGGTGGGGGGTGGGGCCTTGGTGTGTGTCACACTTTATGGAGGCAAGACATGGTTGCAAGAGGGACTTTACCTAACAATTGCAATCAGTGTACCCTGGCTTATTGTACCTTCAATGAATCCCCAACATTAAAAAAAAAGAGAGAGAAAAAAAAAAAGAAACAGCAGGTTGATGTCTTGTCTAAAGTAACTAAGTATTCTTGAGGTAGCAATTTAGAGACCAGTCAAGGACCCCAGACTTGCCAAGCAATAGTGACTTCATGAGAAACTGATCTGCATCCTCTTTCTCAATGTCCCTTTGGCTATGATCATAGGATGGTCATGACCACAAGTAATGAGTCAAGAACAACACAGCATATGTCCCGTCCCATGGATGCCATAGTATATCCCTGAAGAAGAGGCTGCCTTATTTTACTTTTTTACTCCATCACTGGATATTTTACAACAGAAAATTCTCCGATGTTTCAAGAAAACATTTGGTGTAAAAACTCAAACCATATTGCAGCTCTGTTTTAGCCTCCAAAAAAGTAAATAATCTTTTACCAGACGTTGCAGACATTGGCCAAATGTTGGCCTCAACTGTGAGCTTATATCTGGATGGGTTGATATCTCTGACACAATTCGGTTACCACAAACTGGGCTTTACATGAAAGGCCTGAAAAAGTTTAAAATCAGCCAGGGGTGGAAATACTTCAGCAGGAAGAGCGTTGGTGGAAGAGTAGATTTGCATTTCTTCAAAAGATTTTTTTGTAGCTTTGCTGCAAATAAGTTCATTTTTGTTCTTTAAAGGGCAGAGGGAGTTAAAGAATGAGATAAGAATCTCATTACAATCCCTGGAAACTAGATCCTTATTTATCCAAATTTCCATTTATTTACCATTTATGTGTTCTCATTCATGGGGCCATTGATATGTCATTTCAGCTTACAGGACTCTTCACAGCATTTTGGATACCAAGAGGCAGTTTGACTGAACTGTGTGTAATATTTTATGAGGAAAAAATTTTTTTTAATGTCAAGCTGGTGGTGCTTTTTGTTTCACATAGACAGCTCCTATTTTTGATCTAGCGAATAAAAGTGGGATTTGAAATAAAATCAAGGTCCAAACATGAATTGCCCTTTCAGTCTGTTATTCTGTAAATAATGAAGGGGCAAAGAAGGCAGTGAAAATGTGGACAGGGAAGAATAATTTGGAGTGCTCCAGATGATAAATTATACTTTCTTGAGCTAATGTTTTAACTGCATATTTGGTGAGAAGTGGTAAAATTCACAATATGTTTTTGAGGATTTGGTAATCACTTGGATGTAGGTTTCAAAAAAAATTAGAAGGAAACCATCTTCCATTGTGACATTTATTTTTTCCTCAGAGATATTTCCTTCCATTTAGCCATAATGGTTCTTATAAATAAAAAAGATTAAATTTCAATGAAAGAAATGTGAATATATGAAGAGTATTTACAAGACAAATGGTAGATTACACATATGAAAGAGGGGTTTCTGTGGAAATCTAATTCCCCTTTAAGAGGCACAAGTATGTTTTTACTCAGTCCTGCACCAGTAATAGCAGTAGCAGTACTGGCCACTAGCCAGAAATTCTGCATAATATTCTATGAATATTTAAAAAAAGAAAACTAATCAACGTGAAAGGAAGTAATCAAAATTTGAGTTAATAGGAAAGATAAGTGGTGAAAAAGGCAAGTCTTCAATTACTATTTCTTTTTTCTTTTTTTCATAAGAGAGGAGAAAATAAACAGAGAGAAACATTAAGCAAAGATTAAAGTCTAATTAGTTTCATCAAATACTTAGTTGCATGGGGGCTACTTTATGAAAACTCAATGTTCTTCCTCAACTCAGGAAGAACTATGAGAAGCAAAGGCTCTTTACATGAGTCTCAATAGGGTAATTTAAGGGTAAGCACATCAGTCAGCACCTTTTCAGGCACCAAGACAAATCCAGATTGGGTCAGGGCCTGATGTCCCTAGGAAGTAGACAAAATGCTAAACCCTAGTTGTAGTAGCACAAGTACAGTTAGAATATGTGTCTAGGTCCAGTTATCAAGGAAACCCAAAGAGCACCTAAAACTTTAGTAGGCAAATGAAGAGGGATAGTTAGATCTGGATCAAGGCTTTTAGGAGATAGCAAGAAGTGTAACAGGAACCATCATATATGGGTCTAACAACTAAGTTCATAAACTCATCCTAGAAAAAGTGCTACATACCTCATTGCTTAATATCACTATGGTTGCCTCGCAAGCACTCCCATTGGGAAGCTATACACAGACACCAGTGCCTAGGAATTTTGAAACTCTTTTTCTGGAATGGCCATCAGAGCTGTCATCATATTATCCCTGATGTCCTGAATTTCATTAAAATATCACTTTTCAATATTTCCCTTGTTGTCTTTTAAAGAAAAAAGTTATAAGGGCCATATCAGGTGTGTAGGGAGGGTGATCCAATACAGTTATTTGTTTACTGGCTAGAAACTCCCTCACAGACAGTGCTTGTGAGCTGTTGCATTGTTGCAATGAAAGAGCCATGAGTTTTTGCCCAAGATTTTCAGTTAATATTTTCCTGTTTCTCTTGTTGATGTTTACTTGGCCTGCTATGCTTCTCACAGTGGGTCAGTGATTTTGTCAGTTCTGTTTATTACTGACTATCCTGACTTCCCTTCATCAGTAATGCTATCTTTGTCCTCAGAAAAATGTTTAATCCATTTGTACACTAACATTTTCTTCATGGCATTATCCCCATAAACATAGACTAATATGTCCTTGACTTTACTTCCACTCTTGCCAAGTTTAATGAGAAATTTATTAATATTTATTCATTGCTCTAATTCAAGCTTTTGATCACCACTCAGTAAGACACAGCCACTTGTTGACACAAACACAACTGATACACCAAGAGAGAGACTGATATGCCAAGATTATGAAACCTTACCAAGTTGTTTCTACAGTGCTGCCAATGAAAGCACATGGTGGCAAGTCTGTGAACTTAATTGTCATATCTCATATGATCTGTCTTCATCAGTTATTGGAATCGAGATTCTGCTAAGAGTTAGGTCTCCATCTGGATGAGCATATCCCATATGCCTGTAAGACATAAACACTCCAAGTTTATCTGTCACCAAACACGGTGACTAAATTCAAATTTTTTATTCTCAGAAGATATCCTTACGCAATGAGACAAATGTAGAAGCCTCAAATCATCTTATCTTATCAAGCAAATGCTTGTTTTATCATGGCCCAAACAAGCTGAATGCTCCTGATTTATGAAATTGCTTTACAGCCTGACTTATATTCATAATATCCAATAAATTGCTTGGGAGAACTCACAATTTTATCTGACCATTTCTCATAATATCCTCTGTCTGTGTGTAGGTATGTGTATAAAATCAAACTAAAAATTGGTATTATCTGATAATACCAACAATTTCAAGAAAACTCAGATATCAACCCCCATTTTTTATTTTGTTTATTTATTTGTTTATTTGTTTGTTTTTGAGACCGTGTCTTACTCTGTCATCAAGACTAGAGTTCAGTTGCATCATCATAGCTCACTGCTCAAACTCCTGAGCTCACCCTCCCACATAGCTAGAACTACAGGCATGCACCACTGTGCCTAGCTAATGTTTTAATTTTTTATAGATGCAGGTCTCATTGTGTTACTCAGGTTTGTCTTGAACCACTGGCCTCCCATCTCAGACTCCTAAAGTGTTAGGATTACAGATATGAACTATTACACAAGCCAACTCCCAATTTTTAGAAGGCAATATCAAAATTCCCTTAAAATCTTACCATCAGCCAATATGGTTCATAAATTCAGAGAGTCCAAGTTGGATGTTAACTGAGAGAATATCTGTGGCATTTTTTTTTTAATGTCTTCAAATTTGGGAGCTTTTTCTGTCAAAAGCAGGATCTATGTCCCTCTCTCATACATATACTCTGACTTCCTGCTCTTCTGACTCTCCTGCAAACACTAAAAAGTGATGACCCACGACTTTTGGGGCTACACCATAAGAGAATGCAGTTTCAGAAATGAGCGGTTGTCCCACCTTCAGCAGTTCATCTCCTGGAGATCCTAGTTGTTTCAGTACCCGTCTTTGTTTCCCTGTGACCTGCAGGTACTGAGAGATCTGTAGAGAGGACACCGGGACATCTCTGAAGCTATGAAATGATATGCACTTCGTGGATCAGTGGAGCACGATGGTGGCCGAGTAACAGCTTCCTTGCATCTGGGCACCGTGAGCCTGGGGAGATAGGACTCCAGGCACCTCTGGCTGGTGGAATCTGCCTATCATCACCGCTGTGAGGATACAGGGAGTCAGCAAGAGACTTCTGGACCCCAAGAGGAGGACTAAAACAGTGGAAAAATGGCAAGTGGTCGCGTGTGTTCAATCCGTCTCAACCTGCCTGCAACTGTAAGTTCAGTAGCAGCGAGACCTTACCTGTGAACTGTTATGGTGTCTTTGAACTTGGCACTCAGTTGAACTGCCTTGGGGAGAGCCTGAGTGGGAGTGCAGAGAACTTTGGCCGTTGTCTAGGGCCCAAGTCTCAGCCGCTGAGCCAGATGGAGCTAACAGTGTTCGGCTGTGGGTCACAGGGAGCCATTGTGAGAGATCTGCCCCAGCAAGCTCCGCCCTCAGGGTCACAGAGCTAGAATCGGGTGGGAGCTGGTAACCTAGTGACCGAGTAGCCTAAGGGTGGGGTCTGAGCCGCCTTGCAGCCCTAACCCTCAGGGGCAGAATGAGACCAGTGTTGGCACACTGGGTAAGTGGATAGCCACTTCAGCAGTGATTCCAGCGACAAGCACTTTGCTGGGAAAGCTTCTGCTCAGCAAGTTTACAAGTTCAAAGTGCCTTTTAAGTGGGCTGAAGAAAGATTTAGGGTATCTACCGACTGGGGTTTGACAAATAATCAGCCTCCAGTCGTATCAGAACTGTGAATAACATCTCATACCCCTGAAGACCACGTGTTGCCCAGACAATATTCAATAACATAAACATACTGCTTTGTTTTGGGTTGTGTTTTTTTTGTTTGTTTGTTTTTTTGTTTCGTTGTTTTTTTTTTTTTTTGGTTATTTTGATGTTGTTGATGTTGTTTTATTTTTTAATTTCAACCCTTTCCATAAAGATCCTTTTTCCTTCTCAATTTTTCTAGTTTAATTATAATCTCCCATTGCGGACTTTTTCAATAACTAGAACATCATTTTTGCTAGTGTTTCTACCGCTATTATTTGGTTTTTCACCCAATTTTATGCCACAAAGTTTTCTGTTTGCTTGTTTTGGTTTGATTTATAGCATTTTTGTCTTTCCTCTCTACATGGTGGAGGTAGGGTACTGTGTCTGATCAGGTTAGCAAAGAGCTGCTGACCTCAAGGGAACCACCCAACTGGGCACCCCGGGAAGGTGGGGTTTTATTAAGGGTGGCTCAAAGTACCCTACTGTACACCTATATTGCTCTCTCTCCCTCTTTCTGTGCCTCTCTTCTTTTTGTCAATATTCCTTTTAACCATCCCCTCTCCTTTCTCTATTCTTCCTTTTTTTTCTTATCACTCGGTCATCCTTTCTTTCATCCCGCTTTTGCTCTTCAACCTTCTCACCCTTCTGGTCGTGTAACCCTTAGTCCACAGACACAAGAACTTAAAGAGCAAGAGGAAGTGAAAGGAAAATTAGGGCAAGGAAATGGATAAAAGAAATCACTCATGAGGAAGAATCAGCAGAAAACTCCAGGTAACATGAAGAACCAGTCCAGAACAACCCCGTCAAGAAACCATGAGGTAGCTACTGCTGATGAAACCACCTATAAAGAAATGTTAGGAATGAAAGAAAGGGAATTTAGAATACACATGTTGAAAACAATGAAAGGAATGATGGAAACAATGAAGGAAACTGCTAATAAAGTGGAAAATAACCAAAAGGAAATCCAAAAACAGAATCAAATAAGAGATGAATGATATGAAGAGTATACAAAGGATATAGCAGAGCTGAAGGAACTGAAACAGTCAATTAGGGAACTTAAAGATGCAATGGAAAGTATCAGCAACAGGTTAGACCATGCAGAAGAGAGAATTTCAGAGGTAGAACACAAAGTTCTTGAGATAACTCAGATAGTAAAGGAGGCAGAAAAGAAGAGAGAGAAAGCAGAACGTTCACTGTCAGAATTATGGGACTTTATGAAGCGTTCCAACATACAAGTTATAGGAATTCCAGAAGGGGAAGAAGAATGCCCCAGAGGAATGGAAGCCATACTAGAGAATATTATAAAAGAAAATTTCCCAAATATCACCAAAGATTCTGACACACTGCTTTCAGAGGGATATCGGACCCCAGGTCGCCTCAACTCTAACCGAGCTTCTCCAAGACACATTGTGATGAACCTGTCCAAAGTCAAGACCAAAGAAAAGATTCTGCAAGCTGCCAGGAGTAAGCGCCACTTGACCTACAGGAGCAAATCCATAGGAGTGAGCGCAGACTTCTCTAATGAAACTTTCCAAGCAAGAAGACAATGGTGATGCCCCATGAACATATCAATGTATACAGCTATGATTTAATAAAAAAAAAAAAAGAAGAAGAAGACAGTGGTCATCTACCTTTAATCTACATAAACAGAACAATTTCAACGCAATCCCCATTAAAGCTCCACTGTCATACTTTAAAGATCTTGAAAAAATAATACTTCGTTTTATATGGAATCAGAAAAAACCTCGAATAGCCAAGACATTACTAAAAAATAAAAACAAAGCAGGAGGAATCATGCTACCAGACCTCAGACTATACTACAAATCGAAAGTGATCAAAACAGCATGGTACTGGCACAAAAACAGAGAAGTAGATGTCTGGAACAGAATAGAGAACCAAGAGATGAATCCAGCTACTTACCGTTATTTGATCTTTGACAAGCCAATTAAAAACATTCAGTGGGGAAAAGATTCCCTATTTAACAAATGGTGCTGTGTGAACTGGCTGGCAACCTGTAGAAGACTGAAACTGGACCCACACCTCTCACCATTAACCAAAATAGACCCTCACTGGATTAAGGATTTAAACCTAAGACATGAAACTATAAAAATACTAGAAGAGAGTGTAGGGAAAACCCTTGAAGAAATTGGGTTGGGCGAGTTTTTTATGAGAAGGCCCCCCCGGGCAATTGAAGCTGCTTCAAAAATGCACTATTCGGACTTGATCAAACTAAAAAGCTTCTGCACAGCCAAGAACACAGTAAGTAAAGCAAGCAAACAGCCCTCAGAATGGGAGAAGATATTTGCTGGTTATGTCTCCGACAAAGGTTTAATAACCAGAATCCACAGAGAACTCAAACGCATTAGCAAGAAAAGAACAAGGGATCCCATCGCAGGCTGGTCAAGGGACTTGAAGAGAAACTTCTCTGAAGAAGACAGGCGCAGGGCCTTCAGACATATTAAAAAATGCTCATCATCTTTAATCATCAGAGAAATGAAAATCAAAACTACTTTGAGATATCATCTAACTCCAGTGAGACTAGCCTATATCACAAAATCCCAAGACCAGAGATGTTGGCGTGGATGTGGAGAAAAGGGAACACTTTTGCACTGCTGGTGGGAATGCAAATTAATGCATTCCTTTTGGAAAGAGATATGGAGAACACTGAGAGATCTAAAAATAGATCTGCCATTCAATCCTGTAATCCCCCTACTGGGCATATACCCAGAAGACCAAAAATCACACCATAACAAAGATATTTGTATCAGAATATTTATTGCAGCCCTATTCATAATTGCTAAGTCATGGAAAAAGCCCAAGTGCCCATCGATCCACAAATGGATTAATAAATTGTGATATATGTACACCATGGAATATTATGCAGCCTTAAAGAAAGATGGAGACTTTACCTCTTTCATGTTTACATGGATGGAGCTGGAACATATTCTTCTTAGTAAAGTGTCTCAAGAATGGAAGAAAAAGTACCCAATGTACTCACCCTTATTATGAAACTAATGTAGGACCTTCACATGAAAGTTATAACCCAGTTACAACCTAAGAATAGGGAGAAAGGGGAAAGGGAGGGGAGGGAGGGGGGAGGGAGGGGGAAGGAGGGGGATTAATGGGATTACACCTGCGGAGCATCTTACAAGGGTATATGTGAATCCTAGTAAATGTGGAATGTAAAGGTCTTAGCAAAATAACTAAGAAAATGCTACAAAAGCTATGTTAACTAATGTGATGAAAATGTGTCAAAGGATCTATGAACCAAGTGTATGGTGCCCCACGATCATACTAATGTACACAGCTATGGTTTAATAAAAATAAATAAATAAATAAAATAAAAAAGAAATCCTTTCTTCTGCTCACTCCATTCTGTAACTGAGGGATTCTACTGTATTTTCTACTGTATTTTTCAGATCTTCAAATTCTTGTCTCAACGTGTCAAAATCTTTGGTGATTTTGTCTTTGAATTCATTGAATTATTGAGACAACTTTTGAAATGCTCCTTAAATTTTTACTTCCATCATTTTCTGAATTTGATTTCTAACATCTCATCCATCTGTTTATGAATAGGATCATCATTTGTGTCCCCCTTATCTTTCCTTGGGGGGGTTGATCTACTCTGGTTATTCATGTTACTGGAGTTTTCTGCTGATTCTGCCCCATGATTATTTTACACCATTTGACTAGATGAGCAGATAAATAGAAGTTGGGTTGTGGGCTCCAAGAGTAGTGATTAACCAGCCATTTGCCCAATAGCTGGGACTGGTGTCTGTACCTTTTCCTCTAGAGCTTTGCCAAGGACATGTACAGTGCTACAGCCTGAGAAACTGGGCACCTGCTTGGTGTGGTGGAGCTAAGTGGCTCTGTCTTGTTTTCAGCTGGTCTCTGTCCTACCCTAGTTAATCAGTTACTCTGGGTTGAAATCTCAGCTTCAGTTTCAGCCTCTGCCTGCCCGCCTTTATCTCCGCTTTGATCCTCTGATGGCCAGGTGCATCTTAGTCTCAGTAAAGCAGTCTTCTAGGTCAGCCCCACCTTGGGAGTCTGCATCTCTGCTCATGCATATTCTAGTCCCTGCACTCCACCCAGGCCAGTACCGCCTCAGGCATACCCTTTACTCACGGGGCCTGTGTTTCAATCCCAGATCTGTTCTGCCAGTGGCTGCCACCAGAGAAAAAGCCCAGCCCCCTCTGGTTGTCCAGAGAGACGGGGGGGGGGGGGGGGGGGTGACTCCGGAATCTCTCCAGGGGTGTGAGTCCTATTATCCCGCTGCTGCGGCTGCTGCTCTGTGCCTCGGGGGGACTGCCTCTGCTGTATGGTTCCCTTTCAGTTGACTGTCCTGTCCTTACTCCCATGCTGCAGAATCAGCACTGACCAGCAGCAGTCCATGCCCTGTCCACACCTCTCAAGAAAATATCCAGGAATTTGGACTCCATGGGGGACAGGCTTCCAGACCTTGGGGTAAGAGTGGAGGGGAGTGCTAGGAGTTTAGAATTGCAGGTAGGGAATATATACAGTTTTATACAGTTTTATGCCTGGCAGAAGAGTGCCCTGGCACCCTAGTAGGGGAAGGAGGTCCATTTTTAAGTGAGTCTCTCCCATGGGATAAAATGAGAGGACTTTTGAACTCTGCTCCCTTGTTTGTATGGAGTACTGCAAGCCCTTCTCATGGGGGTGGGGGGACTCCTTTCTGCTTGGTGATGGATTTTATACCTTTTGTTTGTATCCTTGAGGTTGCAGCTCACCTCAGCAGGATTGATGTGTGTCCTTCAACCTTCTCTCTTGGCTCAGCTCCAAACTATCGGCTTACTTGCTAAACTTCTGCCCTTTAACTGTCCTTCTGGATGGGAGCCTCTGCGGAAAGCTGGCTCCAGTCAGCCATCTTGCCTCTGCCTCCCAATAATCATCATCTTTTATGGTTTCTGCAGACAGTTAGGAGGAACTAAATTGAACACTTCTGACTCAGAGTCTCTCATGAGGTGGCACTTACATGTTAGCTGAGGTTGCAATCTTCTGAATACTCAATTGTCCTGGATGATTAATTTTTAAGGTAGATCACTCAATGACAAGTTGGTTTCCCTCCATGAAACTGAGAATCCTCACAACATGGAACTGGTTTCTAGCAGAATTAGTGATCCAAGAGCTAAGATACTAAGGCAAAATCAGATACTTTTTACGACCTGTTCTCAGATGTCTCACACCATGGTTTCTACCATATCCTATTGGCCACACTTCTCCCAGGGAGTGAAGGACACTACTGAGGAATTCAGTCACATGGTCTCTCACATGAAGATTTGCCTAGTGATGCCCCAAAGGAAGCCCTGAGTTTCATTTGCACCTGTGCTTTCCTTAGATGATCAAAATGCTAGACCTTTTCCTGCCCACTAACCTTCCCCTCAGGAAACAGTTACTCTATGAGGGCAGGAAACTTTACAAAAGCAGACCTTTAGTGGTTTTTACCCTTCAGAGAGATTAAAGTAATAAAAAAAAAAAAACTGACTCCTAAGTCCTACCAGAGATTCTAATGAAATTGTCCCAGGTGCAACCTGAGACTCAGAAATGGTAACCCCTCACCTCCAGGTGATTCCAATGTGAAGTGAAAATTGAGAACCACTAATTAGAGGAAGACCCTTATAAATGTTCTTTCTTATGACCTTTTCCTTCCTAAATTTCTTCCTCCTACTCTCATAACCCTTAATTTTCAAATTCTCTTTGTTTTCCAACCCAATCCTGAGGAAACTCTTCACTTTCTACAAAAATTGGAGAATTTCTTGGTCTCTTTAAGCATCTAGTTTCCTCCAGTAACCCAAGCTGCAGCAGTCCCTTACAGACCCATAAGGTCTAGTAAATGTTCCATTCCTAAGACCAGGTGAGAAAGTAGAATGTTTGAATCTACTTCAGGCTCTTGACTATGGGATGTACTGCAATTCATTTCCCCATGAATGACATAAGAAGCAAGCATACTCTGTCAAAGAGAAAATTAATATTTACCTGAATAACATAGTCTAATCTAACATGAGAAAAACAAGTTCCTCCTGTTAATACCATGCTGATCCTGCCCCTTGTGAAAAAAATAAATAAATCACCTTAGCATGGTGATGTCAAGGTACATCTGAGGGCCACCACAGCAGTAGAGATAGAGTCTCCAGCCATCTGGACTGATGCCAGCAGCTTCTCCAATGTGGTTCAGACCCTTATATCTCTGTTCCTTTGAAAAGGAGAGAGATGTCTCATTTCATTCCACTATGTCATCAAGCAGAGAAACTCCATATGTCTACCTTCATAGGCATTTACAGAAAAAAGTTCTATAAACCAGCAATTCCAAAAATTTAGCACATGTTATGAATTACCTGAAGAATTTGTTTAAAATGTAAATTCTGAATCTGGGATTCTGAGATTCTGCATTTTGAATAAGCTCATAGGAGAAAGACCACACTCTGAGTATCAAGTACAGAGATATTTATAGAAAAGTTAAAATAATGACTACAAAGCATTTTGCAACTCCCCCTTTGCTCTCATCCTTATCTGCAGAACTAAAATAGTTTTATTTCATCCCTCTTTTTTATTCACATAGTTCTTAATATTTCAGGGAATGTCATTTCTCTTAACTTTCCATTTCATCTGCCTTTTTGAGGACACACTTCTTAACTTACTTATGTTAAGACATTACAGATGATTTTGTGAAAGAAAACCGATAGGAAACAAATTCAAAACATAAAATTTATTCCACTTCTAACAAGCATTGTTATACATAGTATTCAGTCTGCAATTAGCCAAATAAACCCCAAATCCTAAATCCCACAAAATGTACTTTAATCTACTTTACCAACCAGACTAAATATTTCACAAATATTTGTTCTCCTAGAATTGTTACCATAAAGCATACAGGACATAATACTTACTAAAATGACTCATGCCCGGTACCATTGTGGTTACATGATGGTCGGTAGTTTACTAAGATGTATTTCTCTGCTTTATACTATTAGCCAATCTATTATTCAGGTCTCTAGGACACAGACATACACACACACACCCCAACACGCTCATTAGAAACATAGTATCTCCTAGTTTGGGGGACCCAGAGAACCCATAAGAAGTCTAATTAGCAATAAAGACAAAGAAATTATCCTCACTGCCTTTGAACCATCCTTTGGCATCATGATTACTTGTATCTTCAGTGATACAAACCAACTAAAAGATCTTCTTGACATCTTCTTTCAAGATAAAAAATTACTTGAGGTATTCCAAGTAGTAATTTCCCCAAGTTAATAATAAGGCTAATAACAAGACAGTGTTTGTTTTGTTTTTCTTAGTACAAAGAAAAAGCCCATCAGAAAAATAAGCACAGCAAAATATTGAAAACAATATGTGTCCTTGTAATCTTGGCTACTCAGCTTCTCATTAAAACCCAGTTAGGTTTCTTAAAATTACACTTTATCACAAAATTCCTGTATCTATTAATATAGAAAAGCCACCAACTAAATGTGACTCGGTATCAGGTGAATTCTATCATTTTTGAAAATGTTATGTTAGCATTATTTCAAAATGTTTCCATTTAATATTTCTTTAATTGAGTCACATTTAGACACGAAGAGAAATATTTACCCCCAAATTGCTATAAAACTAGTGTACACACTGTACCACCCTGAAGGGAAAAAATATGTGACTGTTTCTTTTGCCTCCATGGTATCAGGCGGTCTCATCATACAATATTTCCAAACCTTGCCCAGCCCAGAAAAAATAAATGCATGAAATGACACTGCAAATTGGACGCCCAGTGTTCACAAAAGGTGACTCCTTCCTACGAGTCACCCTTACCACAATCTTTACCTTGGAAATTACATGTGAAAAGGCTAGATCAATCCCTTCAAGCAGCATATGTTGAAATTTTAGACTAACTCCATGGTAACTATGGCAATGTTTATTTCATTACTAACTTATAAGGAAGGTAAAGAACTCTGGATATAAATATTTGGCAACAAAAATGAAACTGCTAAATCCAGTAGCTGTTTTTCTGTTGGTTCCTGGGAGACCATCATGAAACCAAAAGATCAAGTAACTATGTCCTCAATTAGACTCCAGAATTAAACTATAGTTCAACAGGATGATTTTCAGTTTTCTTGGAAAATAGAAGACGGGAATTCCTGTCCTGCTTTGCCACTGACCAATTGTTTAAATTTGAGTATGACAATGAACCAAACTGAGCCTTAGTTAATTAATCTAGAAAAGAAGAAATGACTTGTTTCATTAGTTAATTTATCTATAAAAATAGATAGTTTGTTTCTACATATCTAAAGTCTTCTTCATTAACAAAAATAGAAGTTGTCTAATTATATTTTACACATAAATTAAAAAATGAGTGCCTTACATTGCCCCCTCTCCAACAATCTCATTCTTGACCTAGAGCTTTTTGGACATTTTTAGCCATTAACTCTGAATCACTAATTAAACTCATGGCTGCCCATTCCAGATGAAGGAATATTCAAGTTTAACAAGTATTGTAAACTAATTATTAGCCAGCAGATGTTTACTGAGAAGCCACTAGAGACAAAGTGTTCCATCAAACTGATTAGTATTAGACTGTCACTGAAAAGTAACTGTGGTGTCAGTGAGTGGTATTTCTTCCTATAACTGGGAATATTATTAAACAATGAAGCTCAGAGTTAATGGATCAGAGTAGAGATATACAATGTCATCTTAAGAAGCAGAACACCCCCCATCTAAACCTGGATAATACCCAGAAGGACGGTGGGTAGCACTCTGGCAAATGACATGTGTTTGGCAGAAACAGCATTGGTCAGCTTTGGAAACTCAGAGATGTGACCTTGATAACGTACCTCCAATACAGTTTAAATCTACAAATACTCCTTGATAAAAGTCCTTGATAGTAAAAGAGATATAACTTTCTGGCTAAATTTTAATTAGAACTTCATTCTTCTAACTAACTACACTTTTGTGGTACCCATGCCCACTGAACCGTCTTCTGATTCTAATTTAACTTCTCACATATCTACCACTGTTAAGCGTGGACAATGCGCTCTCCCTCCAGAATAAAGGTAATGTATTTTCTAAGATTGACAGCTCTTGATGCACTGATAATTCAGTATTCTGAGCTTTTCAAAATATTTAGAGCTGCCTATAATGAACTCTGTACAATAATGCCAGACCTTCCCAAGGAATACCACTCATCATAACTGAGCTTCCTTCCCACCAAATTTCAACATATTTCTTCTATCTCTCTATTCTATTCAACATATTTATTCTATTTCTCTTGCTTCTAATTCTTATCTTCCCCACCCCATTCCTTTTTCTCCAATAAAGATAATGAACTGACATGGGCTTGAGTTTAAAAATGATTGGGATTAGACAGATATATAAAAAAAAAAAAAAAAATGGAGTTTCAAAGAGAGGACCTGATTAAGCTGGACTAGAGGATTAAGTAGACCAGCCCAGCCAATTGACAGAGGAGCAATGCCAAGTAAGAGGAGACAAGAAGCTTAAGCTGGATCCTACTCAGGAAGACTTCCAAAAGGCAGTGAGGCATCTGGTCCTACACAGTTAACTATGAGCGGGTTTAGAATTTTTTGAGAGATAATAGCACACATAAAAGTTGAATTTGGTGGGGAAGAGTACATCTGCTAAAGACAATCATACATGAAGGAGTCACACCATAGTAAACTGTACTTAACACAAAAGTCTACAGTCTGAGGCTTTGAACTTCAATCAAAGAGATTACACATTCCTCTTCTGAATGGAGTTTAGGCACTTGAAGAAAAATGACTAATGTTTACTCACAAAGAGACAACTGGAAAGGTGTGGGAGAATGTGGGTATGCCCATGAGTAATGGAAGGAGGAAAGAAAGACAGAATAGAGACCTCTCTAATTCGTCCTGGGCCCTTCCCTCAGGGGTAGAATTTGGGTTTCAAATGACCAGCAAGTTAACATTGGCAGCAACTCAGCCACCACAGCAATATCCAGGAAGCTACCAAAATCACAGAGGACGTTTGAAACACATGTGTCTGGAGTTCAGTGTTATTCCCAAGAAGTGTCTGTAGTCTTCCCCCAACATCTCCCTCTATGAGGAATGGAAACTAGGATGCCACAAAGCCAGGAGGCACAAGCGGACACACCAGCAGAATCATAACATCTGATGGAGACTCTCCCGCTATCACAGAACCTGAGAGATGTTTCATAACCTTGCCAGCTTCCAAGAGTAGTTTTCCCACACACAAGTGAAGCAGCCTCAGTATTTCAGCTCAGGGGGAACTATGTCTGTATGAGAAAGAGGGAGTTCGCATGTGTGCATATGCGTGTGTCTTCAAAGCAGGGAACAAACACATCAGACAGCCTTCTTGTCTGATGGGTCTCCCTGAGGTGAATGGTTCAGTGATGCAGTTTGCCTCCTGAGCCCTCATCCAAGCTGAGGTTCCCTCGCTCCCTTTTTTGCTTCAGATCAGTATTTTGCTTGAATCTGAGTCATAAGCTCATTAAGCTGGCAAGAAGAGGAGAGTCAGGCTGGCAGCTCCCTCTCCCCCAAGCAGAGGGAGTGTCTTGGCTGACGCCTAAGCAACCTTTTCCATCCCCAGACTCTGTAACAGAACCAATGAGCACTAGCAGAATGGAAGGCTGGGCTCCACTCACAAAGTAGGAGAAGAGACAAACCATCCTGGAGAGATCCATTAGCTAAAGCTATGATTTAAAAAAAAAAAAAAAAAACATGGCTTATAGAATTAGCCACTCATCACATCCTTAGAATGTTTTGCATTTATCCCTCAAAGCTGGCACTTCTAGTCTTGCCCTCAGATGGACCTATAGATCTTTTTATTATGCAGCAAGCTTCTGATTGACTCTTCCCCTAGCTCCATCTTTCCCTTGATTCCTCCTAAACCCTATCTACTTGTCCCCTCAAAACACCATATCACGAAGTATGGCACCTTGGCCTGTTAGTACTTTGAACTGAGGAGATTGGAAGGTCTTCCCTCCCTCCCCTCCCTCCCCTGTTCCCTTTCCTCCCTCAAGTCATGTCATGGAAGTGAAAATTCCTGTATCTTATGTGGGTCATATAAGAACCCACATAGAGCAGAACTGCTCTTCCCCAAATAAGACATACAATCTAGAAAAGTGGCTCTCTGACCCCTCTTCTCTTTGAAAGTAGGTCACAAGACCCTCATTCCAGAGTGCCCTGCTCCATACCCAGGGGAAAGGAATTCTACACAGAGAGGCCAAGAAGAAAGGGAAAAAGGAGCCCTTGGTAGGCTCTCCCAGCTGCCCAAGTCTATTAACATCAGATCTTACCCTTTTTTTCCAATCATGTTTCTCCACAATTATCCACTTCTTCCGTTAGACTTAGCATAAAAACACACAGCTTTTGCTGGGTCTTTGGGTCTTCAATTCTGCAGCCTCTTGTGTCATGTAAAACTTTGGTAAATAAATTTGATATGTTTTACTTTTGCTGACCTGTCCTTTGGTAAAGGGATGTCAGAAGTGACCCTTGTGACAGGTGGAGAAAAGATTTTACTTTTTCTCCCCACAGCCCTTACTTATGGACAAAGGAATAAGTTGCAGCCTGACAGAATCAGCAGAAGGCCCCTTTCCTGCCCGATTCCATTGGAATTCCCTCTTACACCATGTGAGGAGGAGCAGCAATGTGATCAGAGAGGCAGTGAACACTGAGACGTCATGGGTCATTGACACCTCATCTCCAGTCAGTCATCAAATCCACTCCAACAAGGATCAAGGGCCCAAGCAAGGAGGAAACCAGACTTGGGAAAAGCAGAAGAACTGGGAGACAAAAGTCTGGCACATGAAGATTGTCCGATGATTACCAAATGTGGGTGACCTTGGGAGCTGCAGTTCAGGGGAAGGGAGGGTGGAGGACTGAACACCTGGATGGAGAAAATCTGCCAAAAGAACTAAAGGGTGTTGAAAAGCCAAGGCAGAATGCTGGCAAAAATCCTTACCTCCTTCATAGCTTTTTCCTAAACCAACCTGGTTACTTAAGTTTGGGACTGAGCCCTGGCAGGTTTTCTGTACATAGACCCCAATAGAAAAAGTCTGTCTCATCCAAGACAGTCCCAAGACTCTGTACGACCCTTTCTCAACTCCTTCTATCTCCCTTGCAACCTCCCTCCATCATGCACTTTCCACTTGCTCTTGCCCATCTCCTCCTCACGCTCCCCAGACCCCTCTGACATGAGAACTCAAGCCCAGGGCCCAGGGCCTCTTTTCTACCTGGTGTCCCTCTGTTTCTTTCTGTCTGCACCATTGCCTGATAACCGTCTGATTGCTCAGACCAGAGCTCTGCTGTCAATCAAGCACTTGACCTCCAGAAGGCAGTCTTCAGCCATCCAATTTAAGAAAAGTAAAAACAAAACAGAATTAAAGAAAAAAAAATCCCTGAAATATTTGAAACCTGTTCTGTTTGGAAAGTTAAAACTAGTGAATGCTGAGTGTGTAAAACAACGTTTCCCACTGTACTAGAGAGAACTTTGCAAAGCAGCTATATTTCCTATATTAGAAATATATGCAGTTTTGTTATGAATTGAGCTCTTTCTTTTCACAGACACTAGCTCTTTGTTTATTGCAGATATGAGCAGCTACACAGCTGCTCCCCAGCTCAATATTTGCAGCATATTAGTTATGAGAGATAACATTGAATTATTAATATAAATAATGTGTTAATACTGCCCTACCTGGATATGTAATGGGTCTTAGAAAATAGTCTCTATACTTAAAAATTATATTCAGAACCAAATTTTCATAGAGGAGAAGGGGGCACACTCCTAAACCCTGGGCTCAAGTGTGTCTGTTTCTCCCTTTTGAATTGGTTCAGATGAGATGTGCCCTCCAACTTTCCCCACATGCTCACTGGGAACATATGGATGCCAACCTCCCTGCAGACGGATTGATCTTAACGTAGTTCATCCAAATGAAAGACTTTGTGACTTGGTCTTTGACCTTGACGACCTTATCCAGCCATCTTGGTTTATCTATATAAAGGAAGCAATCAGGGAACAAAGAACTTAATAACAGAGTCCAGTAGGCAATGGAAGTGACTGCAGGAAAACTTTGCTCATTCAACATGTTGAGGAAAGGCTGAGTTGATGAAATAACTTACAGAAGAAAGAGAAAGATGGCTCAGTGCCCGTAGCTCAGTGGTTAGGACACCAGCCACATACACTGAGGCTGGCGGGTTTGAACTCAGCCTGGGCCTGCTAAACAACAATGACATCTACAACTTAAAAAAAAAAAAAAAATAGCTGGGCGCTGTGGCAGATGCCTGTAGTCCCAGCTACTTGGGAGGCTAAGGCAAGAGAATCACTTAAGCCCAAGAGTTTAAGGTTGCTGTGAGCTGTTTCGCCACAGCATTCTAC
This sequence comes from Nycticebus coucang, assembly GCF_027406575.1. Lineage (NCBI taxonomy): Eukaryota > Metazoa > Chordata > Mammalia > Primates > Lorisidae > Nycticebus > Nycticebus coucang. The sequence continues at coordinate 29,979,034 of NC_069800.1, read as the reverse complement.
TGAGGATGACATAGTGAGACTGTCTCAAAAAAAAAAAAAAGGAAAGAGAGAGGTGAGAATCCCCTGGGAATCTAGATGCTTATCATAATTCTGTCTCCAATGAAGTATAATCCAATGCTTTCTAAAATCACATAAGACAGATGATATCCCGTGAATTATAAGCTATTCTGTGTCCCTCTCTGAGTTCAGCTTCAGAGAGGAGTTATAGTCAAATGGCCACAGTTCTGCAAAAGTAAGAACCCTTGAAGTAACTTAAATTCTTTATTTGTGTTTTCTTGAACTCTTTGGAGAGGACAAAGAATCTCCTTTATACTTTTTAAAAAATTACTTTTTTACCTCTCATCCACTGACATTCATGAATAGGACTCCCAAGAGATGCTCTTCAAAATACAAGAGAATGTTCCCATCTAAGCCTCCTGCCCTCCAGACATTGGTCTGGCCTTCACCACTTCATGGCTTTATCATAACAATTGATTGGCTACCGTTTGCTAATCCTTTTGCTCCTCTCACCTCTCAGGTTTCATGCTTCCACAGCTATGCTCTTGTTCTCAAGCACAAATCCCAGGGGACTGAGAAGACCCTGCTCACGTGGCAAAACTGAAGGGGTCCCGAGGCCTCCTTATGCTGCAGCAGATGTGAGAGACTGAAAACAGCCTCGAGAGACGCTTTTTAATCCATCACCACAATGGCTCATGTGGGGTCTTAAGTAAAAATGATATGAAAATACATGTTATATATTCCAAAGGGTTTTTCAGATCCAAGTCCTATGTAAACATTGAGGAAGCTGTGAACGTTTGTATGCTGGAGGAATACAGTGAGGCATTCAGTGAGAATTCACATGCTAGAATGACATGGGTAATAGGGATGACCCCCAGGCCTGCATCCTTTTTCTCCAGCACCCTTTTTGCCCTTTTAACCCTTGGTCTCCCCACACTTTCAGCTCTATCTCTTCTACTCATATTGTATGTCAAGCCCAGCCTGCCTTCTCCCTCCCTGGATCACAGCCTGGAAACTCCCTTAAGGCAGTAAGCAGTACAATTATGGACTTTACCACCTTTATCTGCCATCTGTCAGATACCTTTGTTCTATGGTACTTGATGCCCAATTTCTTAAAAACTCTTCTTTTCCCATATATTTTGTCTACATTTTTGGCATTTCAGGTAAGCAGGTAATATAGCCAGTTTTATTCCATTTTGCTATGGATTTAACAGAAACTTGGGCTGTATTTGGTGAATTACATTGTGAAAGCTTCATAGCTCCAGATACACGGCCCTTCTGCTACCAAAACCAGATCTTAAAGAAGAGCCCATAAACCTCATTATGCTTTTTGCTTTTAAAATAGCATGTGACCTCTCTCAGAGAGAACAACCTTTCCCTGGATATTAGATTCCAGGGGCTGTTATAAAAAATTATCAGAAACACTATGTCTTAAAACAAGAAAATTTTGTTCTAACAGTTCTGGAAGTTAAAAGTTCAAAATCATGGTGCCAGTTTGTGATTACCTTTTTGTTTGTCTTGTTTGTTTTTGAGTATTTTTTTATTTTTTCAAATTAATATGAGGGTACAATTTTTAGGTTACATTGTTCTCACTTCCAGGGTAAAGTTCCATTTCCAGTTTGTAATTATCTTAAGACAATTAGAATATCTTCATTTTATTCTAAACCATAGCACCCAGCATTGTACTTTGCTCCTAAAGTAAGCTCTGTAGTGTTTATATAATACTTCATTACATGGTAGTGGCAAAGAAGGTTCCTGTGAAGGGAATTTCAGGCTCTGGTTTTTAGTTTGGAAATTTCTAAAAAAACAATAGTGTCCTTCCACTATGCCTATGGGGCTCCTGGCTAGGGACAAACAGTATTTTTTCTACCTGTGCATAAGTTAATGAGAGGCCATCCTGGGGATATTTCACTATTTTACAAGCCACAGAAAAAGAAAAAAAAAATGGTCTGTGTAAAATCAAATGCAAACAACATGGGTGTATGTTTTGCATGTGAGTAAATTGAGATTGCTGTTCTGTGAGTTACCTTTCACCTTGTCCAGAAAATTTCCCCAGCTTTCTATACTATGAGACTTGCCATCCCCTAAACCCTTCACACACACACACCCCACCATCCAGCCACACTATAGTCCATTGGCCCAATTAAGCTTGGCCAATCATATTTAAAATTTAAAACAGAAATACCAGAGGCCGGAAACCTTTGTAGCCAAGTCACATTAGTGGCAACTGGCTGACACATGGTGCAGGGATGTCTCATAACTTTCCTTTATATTACCCTTTCCAATGCTAAGAGATTGAATCCTGCCTCAATTCTGCCAAACATCCCAGCATCCTTCCAGTAAATTCTTTTTTGTGGCTTCAAGTCAGCCAGAGTTTATTTTTGTGGCCTGAAACCCAGAGAACCTTAACTAGCACAATGCCCTGAGAATATGTTCAGAAAGATATACAAGGAATTAACCTTAATTACCTCTGAGAAATGAATGGGACCACGAGTCCTAAAGGTGTAGAAAGCAAATTTCACTATTACCTTATCATATTCTGTACGACTACATGTGTGATTGAGTGTTGTATGGCTATGTTTGGTTTAGTTAGATTTCAGGTGTCCGTTTTTACACCATGAGTGTGTAATACTTGCATACTTTTTTCAGCTGGGTTTGGTGTTGTTTTTCATATTTGAAAAGGAAAACTATGATAGTGCCTTTCTAATTTTTCATAGCCCACTCTTATTCCAGTCCAGCCCTATTCCAGTCCAGCCCACGTTTTCAGGGACATACAAACTGAGCCTAGAATAGTTATAACATGGCCCAAAACCTCACAACCATGAGGACTCATTGTTTTAGCCTAGTCCAAAATCACTCTTACCTTGTCATAGGGTAAATAACATTGTTTTTATATACAAATGCAGTAGGTATCAAGTGATCAGTCATCTTCCTGTTAAGTTGCCTTATGTTCTTTCCTTCTACACAATACATTAAATTTACTCAATTTGAGATTTTTTTCTGATTAATAATCTCCTACTTTGAAAAAAACAACAATCTTAGAAAGATTTGTTATTGATCATTTCATAATTTGATATGAGTTGTCTTAACTGGATTAAATTTACCCAATCACTTAGATAAAAATCCCTGTTACTGACTGAGTTGGGGGTTCTGATGGGACTATGGTAAGTGTGCACTATTGAAATACTACATAGAAATACTCTTCCAGCTTCCTCCTCCAACTTTCTCCACCACTACTACTTAAAAAGAAAATAATAATAATAATAATGTAGTCAGAAAAAGTCTCATTCCCTGGAAATAAATTAGCACCAGTCAAGACAAATGGACCAAATTAATCATCTGCAGAATATCCCATCATGGGAGATGACCTGTAAATGCCTTGTCAGTGGAGCAAAGGGTTTCCAGTCCAGAGACGGACAGGTGTGCCATAAGTATAAAGCAGTAAACTCTGAAGTTGTATGTCACCTTGCTTAGGATGATGTCATGGTACTAAGCATCCAAGAGTAGGAATGCATCATTGTCTGTGCAGGACTGTCTGGAGAATAAGAGCACCACCCAGGAACAGTCTGATTCTACACAAGGGATCATAGTACTTTAGACATGCAACAGGTGTTTCCTAGTCCACTAAACTTAGTGGAAATGAGGTCACAAAGAGAGCAGGAGAGAAGGAGAAAAGCTGAAGGGAGGGAAAAAGGAAGGGACAAATGAAGAAAGGAAGGGTAAGAAAATGAGAAGACTGGGGCAAAGAAATGAGGCAGAAAATGAAGAAAAAGACTCCCATTCAACAAACAAACACAATTTGGCACCCAAAGTGTTAGAATGTTGAGGGCAAGGGTAAGAATTCTTTCTCCTGATGACATTTTTAAACAGCCCTTTATAAAATTAATAAAAGGCTGTGAAGTGGAAACAGTGGTAGAGGTCTGAACTCTTCAAAGTTATAGGCACAAATAAAAATTACACGCACACGTACACATACATACATTTATATGAGTGTGTATAGATACACTCACACAAACATACCCACATATATATGAAACCAGCCATTATTCCCTAGCTTGCTTTCTTATAATTGCTTACTATTCAAGAGTCATATCACTAATGATCATAAATCTCTTAGCTTTCCGTATTCCTCCCATAGATAATAAAGTCCCTGTGAAACCTAAGGGTGGTCTTTGAGATATCTTTCAGGTCCTGCATTCTGGTGGGCAAATGATCCAAACAGACCAGTAGCCCACACCAAAGAGCCAACTCAACTCATCTTGTGACCTGGGAACTGACTCAACACAAGAAGACAATTTGCACCTCCCAGTCCTATGAGTTTGTCTTCAGCCGATCAGTGAACCAATTCCCTAGCCTTTTGCCTGTCAAATTGTCTTTCTCCCAAATTCTCTGGGAGACAAATTTAAGAGATTCCTTCCATCTCCTTCTATTACACCTGCCATATTCAACTCTTTCTCTTCTACAATCCCTGCTGTCTCTGTGAATTGGCCTCAGTAGTGAACCTGGTGGAGCTGTAACACTTTTAACCAATTTTTCTGAATGTAACACATGTTCATTGTTACATTCTGTGAATCGAAATACATGCATGAAAGTTCATAGATCACTGGGGTTTAAAACTCAGGACTTGTCCTCCTCCTATAGAGCTCCAACTCCCAGGGTTTTCACTGATAATTCCAGTCCTCATAAATATGTCTGGCTTTTCCATAACCCTGAACCATTTTATATTCCATTCTCTCTAGAATGAAAAGCCTTGCTTTCAACCCCCCAGCCATCACCCTTTCTGTCTTGCTGTCTCAATCAATGAGACTGTGCTCAAATAATATTTCTTTTATAGAGCTTTGCCTGCCTCTCCATAGAGATTGATTTACTAAGATATACGGGCATATTGCAAATGAACTGTAGTTACCAGACTGCCTCCCTCTCTCCTACATAAGGACTGAGCTCCTAAAGAACAAGCACCTTCTCAAGTTCACCTGCATACCCTGGTTTCAAATATAGGCTCATAATAGACCTTTAAAAATATAATAAGACCTTTGCAAGTTGACCAGCCAAGGGACTTTAACAAACTGGTCAACACACAGAGGTGATCAACAGAAGAAGTGGGCCCCTGTACTGACATGTACATGTGGTGCATTTCTGGTCTATGAAAATTAGGTCAACTTAAGGAGGTGGTCAGTATCGGAAGGGGATTAACTATGGAAGTTCCACTGTGACTGAAGAAATCTAGAGAAACTACTGTCAGAAAAATTTATCCAAGACATGAAAATGATTTAAAAGGTATTTCTTACCTATTTTAAAATTCTTTAAGAGTTATTTTTAATTTGTAGAAAAGGGATAGCAATGTGAATGATTACTGTCCACAGAAACATAAATGAATTATACAAATCTCTGCAAGTTCTGACATTGCACTGGTTCTCTTATTTACTAATGAGTTGTATAAAATCTTTCATGCATTCATTTTATATTTACATGCGTCATAATTTTATGGCTTTAGAAAATTATGTTTTAACAATATATGAGAACATTTTTATTTACTGTGTCTACAAATAAACTACCAAATAGCACAGTCTGAGTGTGTGTTAATTGGAATGTGTAAGGGTGGTGCTGAGAGAGGAGGCCACAGAGGAGATATTCAGCCAGATTTATTGAAGGGGGATGGTGACCCGCACGGGCAGTGCAAAGATGGCATGAAGTCTGCACTCAGGGGCAGTCAGAGACCCCTTTTATATTGGGCTGTAGGGGCGTGGGCACATTACACAAGTTCTCTGTCAGGTTAGGGACTTTTGGCCAGAACTTCTGGGGCATGGGGCTAGCCAGATCCTTTGTGTCTTTATCTTAGGAGGAGAGGGAGGGGAAGAGCATTAGTGTGTGACCGCATTAGGCCCCCCAACATTAAAAGCCTATAGAGACGGTTTTCTATTAAACAACTTAAAATGATAGCTATACAGCAATATAGAAGTGAAATTAATGTATCTGTTAAAATCATAACGCTAAATAAAAACACCAACAGGATTAATATAATAGAGGCCTTTAAAGCATATGGTTACCAGTTATACACATATATATTACATATATATATATGAGCACCTACATATGCACATATGTGTTAAATGTAACTGGTACATTGTAGTCAATGTATTTTCCTTACAATAATTTCGAGATCGTGGGTTTCTGCAACATGACACAAGTATGTATCACACTCTATTAAACATGTGGTCATGAGGGCACAATGTTAACTCTGTTGCTTAACTCTTAATCACCATTACTCACCCTTGCTTGTTATTTGCTTTTCCATCATTTTCCCTAACTAAAGCCTATGTATCATCCCCCATGCCAGACATAGTCCCACTCATTCAAATGAAAATAAGAACCTTTCCCAATAAAGGCAGCTAAACAGACCACATTAAGAAAAAAGGTTCAAAATGTAATAGCCCATTAGTCATAGTTAACTGATGATCCATTGAAATGACTGACCAGGTGATGGGTCAGCTAGCTCAAGGGAAAGGTTTACTATACAGCTCTCACTTTCTCCAATGCTAAAACCACAGCTTCAGCCTCCATGAACAAAGATAGGATATGGCCCCAGAAGCCATGTGGCTGATTACCTGAGCAGTGTGAGTTTCTCAGGGAGACATGCTTGCTTCAGAGGACCACAAGAATACCCTGTTCCTAAAACAGAAGTTCAGAGCCTGTCTACCTTCAAAGAAAGGGCATTGCAAGGTCACCAATCTAGCATTCAGTTTAAAAAAAAAATAAAACACTACATCACTTCTTAAGATACCTATTACATATGATTAGAACTTTATCCTATTTTTCTCCCTCTCTTAGCTGGCATTCCTTGGGAGTGGAAAAAAAAAAAAATCAAAGGCATTTCCACACAAAAGTCCACATTGAAGCATGTTTAAGTGTCAGATTAAAACTAACAAAAGGCAGGAAATAGGGAGTTAAGACTTTAACTGAGTCCTGAACTCACCCTATTGTGCCTAGGTACCAAGGGGTCAGGAAAAAACCCTTGGGTTCAGAATTAGCTGCTTCTGTTTCCTTTTAGTACTGAGATATTATACTTCAAAAAATATTAAATAGACAAGAAACCCCCGTGCCCATAGCCCATGGAGGGTGGTAATCTGTGCATATCTCCAGCTTTGAAAGGCATGTTTCCACCTTACACCTTTTCAAAATTATAAAAACATCTGTTACCTTTGGTAAATTCCCTTTCCTATGTATCTGTTTTCCGGCTATCCTGAGTCCTTTTCCTTTCAAAAATAAACGAATAAAGAAGAAAAAGAAAAGATGCCAGAAACAGTAAAAAGCAGGAATTTCTTATCAGATACCCACCAGGACTTTTTCTTTTCTAAGGAAACCACTGAGCTCATAGTTAAGCTTAATTTTTTATTAAGTTTCTAAATTTCTTACTTCTCTAAGACGAGGATGACTTCCAATACCAGGTATGATTCTGATTCCTCCTTGTCATTTTTCAGATCTGTCTCCAGCTTATTGGCAGGTAGAAGGCACAGCTCCTTTGTAAAGATAGACCCCTTCCTCCCATTACAACCTAGACCATCTTTCACTAGAGTTTTCTCAGACCAGTGCTGGGGTAAACTACCCAAGTATTCAGGTAATTCCACTAGTTAGAACTGGGAATGCATCTTGTACTTTGTATAATGATAAACCATACTTAGCCTTCTGTGATCCACAATATTGCTGAGGAAATTAGCAAGGGTTATTAAGATTCCATGTACCACAAGTAACAAAGTAAAAGCAACCTACACAAATTTTAGGGTAACAAAGAGAGATTTTATTTAGAAAGAACAAAGTGAAAGTGTAGAACACTTCCAAAGAGAGTTGGAAGTGGGTCCTTTTCATGAAGGAGAAAAGGTGAGAGAGAGAGGCACACAGGGCAGGGGGTATAAATACCCACTTCTTCTCAGTTTGAAATTGGTTGTCTTTCATTGGTCTTTTTGCACCGCCAGGCATTATTGACCTTTTCTATTGGTTGAGTGGTGAATGATCCCAGGGCCCCTCCAGACTTCCTTGTCTGCAGACCAGGTTTTCTTCCCACCCCCCCCCCGAAACACCCTTTCTTGGTTCCAATAACTCAGGGTCCTTGGAACTCTTCTTGAATGATTGTCATGCTCTGAAACCTGAGACACGTATTCCAGCAGATTTTGTTTCTCCAGATATGAGAAACTGTGGATGACTGAGAGAGTTCCTACTATAAGCAAAAATCATCTAGGTGAATTTTTGGAACAAGCCTGCATCTGTCCCCTAAGAAAACCAGATTGCTGATTCTCCTTTTCCATTGCTTCTATCATTTGCCTCCTTTTTTGTCCCTGCCCCCTAAAAGAAATAAGAATAATCAGTTCTCCTTTTGAGAGAGATTGTAGTGAGAATAAGATGGAGTTGGTCAGGCTAGGGCTGAGACAACACAGCTGTTCTGGTCTGTTTAGATTGTATGTGATCCTCACCTCATGTCTTCTATTCTTGCTTTGTAAATTTAGCTTCAATCTAGAAATGTGTACTTGAGCAGTTTAGGACGATTGATATAGATCAACTTTTGAATCAGAAATATTATAATATGTCATAGATTATGCTGATTATTATTTAAGTTAAGGGTTAATATGGTTTTAGCTTTGAACTTTCATGTATAAATCTATGGTTTGGGAAATGGAAAGGCAGAACAGTCTTAGAGAGGCTACTTCCCTGGAATTGCTGGCCTTCCTATATTAAAGCTTGTTGGTCCTAATCCTCCATGTCTGCATTTGAATGGCAGAGATAGGCAGCAAACCCCTTAATCCAGTAACATTTCCACCAAGAAAATGAAGCCCTGGGCGGCGCCTGTGGCTCAGCGGGTAGGGCGCCGGTCCCATATGCCGGAGGTGGCGGGTTCAAACCCAGCCCTGGCCAAAAAAAAAAAAAGAAAATGAAGCCCTAATTTACAACTAACAGTAGGAGCCACTAGTGGGGTAAAAATAGCAAATAGCAACACAATCACAGTTTAAATAAGACATGACTGAGTGCACTGTCTCCCTCAGTGGGATAAAACTTTAAAATAGTTTCCTGCTTGCTAGTTCACACCTCTCATCCCCTTCACCCCATATGCAAACATGCATCTTTCATCTTTACTTCAGTGTTACAAGAGGGAAACTCAGGCATTGAGAAGGGTACTCTGTACTGTTAGTCCTTCAATGAAATACCCTGGTAACTTCAGAGAATATCAGACTACAAAAAAAAGAAATGGCTAAAGGTGTTATGTAATTGTCATTTCAACTGATTGAATTTAGGGAATGCAAGAGGTCTGGACAAATGCTAACCTGGACAGTGCAACAGGACAAGAGACTCCCACTGGGATTCTTCCAGGCAAACCTGGATGAGGGAGTCTCCCTAAAGATAAAATTACAAAGGCTTCTGGAGGAATTTTCAGGCATTTATACTTATAGAGGCAGTTGGGAAACAATTTTGAGCTATGCAGTGCCTGACCGAACTGAGCTTTGTAAATAGCCACACAGAATTCAGATGCAGGCTGGATATGAGGGGCCCCAAGGAAACAGGTAAATGTTTACCTTACTGCACTAGATCTTTTTGAGAGGGGACTTATGCTGGCTGATACCAAGGGCATTATTGACATGAAATGAACAGACCTCTTCAACTTAAGAAAAGTGGGAAATCTCATGTCCATAGACAGGGTGAATCATAGGTAATCTTTCTAAGTAAATAAGTAATAGAAGTATTTTTGGGAAAAACCTGAGGCCAAAAGGTTAAGTATTATACACGAGTTCACCAACTAATAACACTGTGACCTTTAGTAAAAAGATGACGTGTTTCAATGTGATAAGGGTCAAAAAGGAGACATGGCAAGAAAATCTGAGATCCTAGGAATTACTTCATGTTTGCAAGGTATGGTAAAACCCTGGACTTCTGATCTTAGGATATGCCTTTGAGTCCTGCTCACTCAATGTCTAGCTTTATTACCTTTATCAAATACTCACCTTTTTCTGGACCTCAGTTGAAGATTGTGAATCTCTGAAATAGGTATGTTTCTTCATTACTATGTACCTTGGTTTATGCAACTCCCCTCTCCACAGAATGCCCTTCTCATTTCATCTACTTAAGAAGTCCTTTGCCATGCCCAAAGCCACTGCCTCTGTGAAACTTTCCCTGAAAAATAGCCCCCTGGAAAGAGTCTACAATGAATCACTTGTCCGTTGAATTCTTATGCCAAGTAGAAATTCCTCCTTCCTAAACACCTTCTGGCCAAAAGTTAAGCATGTGGCATGGTTTAGAACAATGACACATAAGCAAAAAACGTTGGGGAGGGGGGAGATATGAGAAAATCTTTTGCTTTTCCCTTATAAAGAGACAATTGTTATGCTGCTTTGCTCTTTTCCCTTTCTTCTTCAATCCACCTTGAACACCATTATAGTTCTAGAGAACTATAGTTCTGGTTTCAGCCATTTTGCAACCATTACCAATAAGTGAGTAAACTAAGTCATGGAAGATGTGATAAGTGGAACACATTATACCAGCCCTATACCACAGTTTACCCTCCCTTTTTTAGAAGACAAATAAGTTCTTGCTTTTCAAGCCTCTGTGATCAAGTTTTTTCTTATAACTAAAATTATACCTAATTAACACAGTATGAGCTAGCTGATGCTGAGTAACAAACACTCCCACAGATATGCAAGTGAGTTGGGCAATCTTGCTGATCTGAGACAACCTTCTCCAAGTATCTGGACACACTGAGTGACTGACTCATCTAGGAGGTACTCGACTGGAACAATGGCTCTCCATTCTGTGTTCTCTCTCATCTTTCATCTACTTAGCTCGAGATCTGGGGAGAAGCAGGATTTTGAGAGAATGCAGAGCATGCAAGCCTCCATCATAATTTCTATCACATTCTATTGACCAAAATAAGTCACTTATCCAGGCCAGATGCAAAGGAAGCAGTGGAGAATTGGAGGCATTACTGCACTTAATCTTTCACTCATGTTATACAATATGAGAGTTTGATGAGTGAGATTCTAAGATTATTTGTAACTCCTATGTAGGAAGTATAGGATGTCCTCCCCAACTTTATTTTTAGCCAGATGTTTGCCCTGCTTAATTCATATGGCTATGAAAAGAACCCTTTGTTCTGAGACCACAGTAGATTAAATAGGAAGCCTTTGGAGATACAAGGAAAGATACTATAAATACAAGCCAAATTACTGCATGTATAATTAGATCTTGGGATGCACCCTTGCAAAGCAAGATTCTTACTCATCTCCAGGGACTTCACAAAGAGTCAAGAGAGGAAGCCAAAACATAGAAGACCTTCACCTCCTGGTCAATGGAGGTGAAGTTGAGTTAACACAGAGTAGTAGTCCTTATCTTTGCATCCAGTGATGGCCACTTATTACCAATGGACAACACATTCTGCTTTCAGTCATCTGCATGAGATATATTCATCTTTGCTTGTAAGTAATGCCTCCCACCTGATCTAAATAAGATCTCCCAGGACCATTTTTCCAAACCACCTCACCATTCCCCAGGATAAAGGCAAAAGAATTTTAGAAGACTTGTAATATCATGTATTGTACAGGAATATTCTTGACCTTGAACCAGTTGGAACTAGACAACTGTGCCCACTGTACCTCTGACACAGCATACATCAAAGACTGGCTAGATACTTGACCAGTTTCTTCTTGGGCTTAGAGCCAAACCACATTCCATGAACAACCTGCATCTAGGTGGGAACACTGGGTTGGTTTTTACCAATGGAATGAGAAGGGAAGACATCCTTTGTGGTTTACTGCAAAGGTCCCACAAACTATAGCCTGCAAGTCAAATTTAGCCAATTATCTGTCTTTATAAATAAATATTTCTTGGAACACAGCTACCCTATTCTTTTACATATTGTCTATGACTCCCTTCTGCCTCTAACGACAGAAATGAATAGTTTTAACAGAGACTAGGTGGCCTATCTCTTCCTTTAAGAAAAAAGTGTGTTGACCTTTGGTTTAAGGTATATTAAAGTTGAGTGCCTGTTCTATTCTCACTTCTTCTCTGCTACCTGAAAGATGCCAGGCCACTTTGAAAGCCCTGATTGGATCAAGCAGAGGTCTATCATGAAAAGAGTGGATTTATGAATGGCCCTGCTGTTTGGAAGGACCCTGCCCAAACAAAAGGCCCACCCTGCTCTCTTGGGACCCACACTAGACCATAATAAGGGCAAAAAAAAAAAACCTTCTTGTGCTCAAGTTCTAAGATCTGAAGATTGTCAAAGCAGCTAACACTACTTACCTTAACTAAAACAAATGGGCAAAGCACAATACACTATACAAATATGACATTAAAAAAACTACAGTACAGAACAATAAAGATATCAATCCAAGACCAATCAAAATTTGGAAGAGAAAAGAGTAGTTTCCATTTCCCCTGATACTAAGATGAATTGGCAGAGAATCACCAGATATCATTTCCAGCACTAACCTTCATGTCCCCCCTCCCTATGAGGGGACCCAAAGAAAAAGAAAATCTTCTGAAAGAATATCTCTTTGCTGGCTTGTCACTGGTTCCTGCCTAATTGTTTTCACGTATTATCAAAGGCTGCCTTGTTTTCATTGAAATGAAAACATTCCAGGAATTATTAGCTATTCTATATTAGGAAGGACTTTATTATATCCCTTTACAAAGAAAACTGGATAGACAAACCAGAAATATGTTTTTACTATCTCATGACAGAATCCTAGATACCTGGAAAAGAGGACTATAAAAAGAAAAGTAGTGCTTCCTAGAAAGGTGGAAGGCTGCCTAACTTTGCCCCCTTTCTTCAACATGAGGCATGACCCTGAGATATTCTAAGCAAGTATTAGGAATCTAACTAGCACCTACCTTGAATCCAGAGGCTAAGACATGTTCTGTGTTCTGATGCCCTCTATCCCTCACCTGATTTCTTAACTCCTCTTCACCGTGAGTCATTTCCTTTGAGAATGTTTCAGATCCATTCCAGATCTATTCTTCTTTTGTTTTCTGCAACCACTGCAATTAGTAAATGCCTCAGGAAAGCATTTATTATAGTCTGGCCCATCAGACTTCTGTCTAGGGCCATTTCCTGGCATAATTTGTGACACATAGAAGATGCTCAAGAAATATTTGTTGAATTAAAGGTAAGCTATTCCTTATGTCTATGTCCTCCAGATCTAGTTAAGGCTAAAAATTTCTTGAGGAATACATAAAATTACATCTTTCTAGACCTATAGAATCAGACCACCATGGGCAAGACCCCAAAACTGTATTTTTCACAAAGTGACAGTGGAACATAGAGTTTTAATCTCCAGTTATCCAACCAAGAAGTCTTCCCATTCATGGAATCCAGTTGGGCAACAGTCCCTTCCTTTGGTGGTTCTGCTGCACCTTGGAAGTGCTTCACCTTGGAAGTCGAATTAAGGTAGAAGACATCATTCATGCCTTGATTTTATCATCATTATTGAGTGCTACCTATGCTGTAGGCTTTGGAAATAGTGTCATCAACAAAATGGACAAGAAACCCTGTCCTTGTGGAGTTTATATTCTTGGAAATTAAGAAAAATAAATTAATATAAATTATATTTGTAGGAAGGCTGAAGGAAAAACACTAAACCAGAGAAAGGTCAGGAATTGTTAAAGTCTGTTTAAAAGGATATAATTTTAACAGACCATCCAGAGAAGGTAACATTGCATGAAGATCTGGAGGAAATCAAAGTGAGAATCTTATCTGGGGGGAACAACACCAAAGAAGAAGAGCAAGGGGATAGAACCTAAGAGAGGGATGTTCCTGGCATGTTTGAGAATCAGGCAAGAAATCAGGATGGCTGAACTGGAGTGAGGAGACAAGTGACATAAAACACAGTCTCTTTTCTGTGTTTTGTTTGTTTGGTTGGTTGGTTTTTGTATTTTTGTGTTTTTTTGTTTGTTTTTCTTAAAAACAGAGTCTCAATGCATAGATGATGTTGCATCTCATAAGGCTGTATAGGCCACTGTGAAGTCTTTGCTTTTCCTCTGTGTGAGATGGAAAGCCATCACAAGGTTCTGGGCAAGGGATTGATAAGGTCTAACTTACTGATGAACAGCATGGCTTTGGCTATTCCCTGCAAATAGATTAAAGTGGGAACAGGGGTTGAGGAAGGGAAATCTATTAGAAAACTGTTTTCCTGGTTCATGCAAGAGATGATAGGGGATCAGACCAGAGTGAACCAAACAAGGTCGTGAGAAGTTTTAAGATTCTGAATACACTGTATTTTAAAAGGCAGATCCACCAGGTTTAGTTTGTAGATCAAGTGTAGAGTAAGACAGAGGGAGTAAAAGGGAACTCTAACATTTTGGGGCTGATAAAAAGATGGCACTATCATTTATCCATATAGAGAAGACAGGAAATGGAGCTGATTGGGGTTGAGTGTGGAAGCTCCATTTTGAATTTTTTAAGTCATACTATCCAAGCCAGGACAGAGGCCATCGTTAACCTATGTATTTCTTCCTCACTGATCATCTCTGGGCTTTGACCTCCAATACCTGAATTCAAATCTCTGCTTTCTAAGGAAATGGATGTAATTGCATATTTTTGTAGAATTAATTTGCAAAACCATAAAGCACTATCAAGTGAGCAGTATTACTCTTTATACATACATGGAAATTGCAGGAGGATGCCATCAGCCCCAGGAGGGGCCCTTCCATTTGGCCTTTGGAAAACCAGGCCAGAGGAAACATGAGTCCACAACACCCTCAGAGTTTGGGGGGGCCAGAGGAATACAGGCTGGAGTTTTTGTAAGCAAATACAGTGCCCTTTCCTGGAAACTTTCACAGTTTGATAGACTTATGGAAAGTTAAACATCCACCATTAAAATGTAATCTAAGGGGGTATGAAGTAACACCTGACCGTGCACATCCTCATCTCACCCAGGAAAGCAAAGCATATGAGCTTCATTGGAAATATCTGAAACACATAGATTTCCTTTTTAAAGAAACTAGAGTCCACTCTTACAATCCATGTCCCACTCCCATCCCGTCTCACAACCACCATCTCTGCCCTCATTCCCACCCGTCAAATCTTGGTAGAAACAGCTGTCACCATAAAAGTCAGACTGGGCCAGGGCAGTTAACTGGCTCTGTGATTTACAAACAATTAACCTTGGGATTTTATTTTGAGCAAAGGGGCTTTCTCAACCCCTCATAATTCTTCTCCTTGGCCATCCATATTTTTGCTGTTGGGCAAACAAACACCAATTCAAATATCACACAAGGTTAAACAACATTGTGGGTTTTCACGGTCACTACCCACCATTACTCTTTTTGAAAATTTCCTTTTTAATCAAAAGCCTTTATCTCTCTCCCAAGGAAGAAATATTTCCAGTTTAAAGACCCAGAACCAGGCCTGGGATTTCACTTCTCGAAGAGGGAGGCATGTGAACATTGCTATTCCATTAACAATTTAGCAATCATTTCTCAAAGTGTATTCATAAGGCATAGAATTAACAGATGACATAATATGATATTTAAAAGTTTTGGAACTCTAATAAATATATATGTTGCAGCATAGCACCATCTACTGATCAAATAGGAGAAAATGGGGGGAGGGAAGGGGAAAGAGAAAGGGTAACAGGGACTGATAATTCTTGGGGTAGGTGAAAAGGGAAAGGAAGAAATAAAAAGAAAAAAGAAGGGAAAAGAAGAAAAGTAAAGGATTGAACTGTTGATACAATTTCACATTCCCTAGGTAAAAGGATAGAGCTCAAAATATGTAGTTGCATCCAGCAAGAGCATGAAAGTCTCTCAGGTCTCCTACCTATAAGGAAAAGCACTTTCACATTTGCAAGGTTTAAAAAATATTAGCCTGTGTGTCACCTAGAATTAATAGACATATAGACCAATAGAACAGAAGAGAGTCTAGACACCCAGCCATGCATCAAGTCTGCTGTTTTTATACAGGGGTATCAAGGCAATTGAATAGAGAAATGATGGTCTTTTCCAACAAATTGTCCAGAAACAATTACTCAAAACAGTAACTTCAATCTATATTTGAAATTTTTATACACTTCACATAAAAATTAACTATGTTTAATAAATATGAATAAAAATCATAAAACTAAAAAAATTTCCTGGAGAAAATGTTTGAAATCTTGGGTTAGGCAAAGAAATCTTGGATATCAAATGAAAACCACAATCACTACAGGAAAAAAAGGATAAGTGAGCACAATCAGAAATTGAGAATTTCTGCTCTTGGACAGATAGTGTTAAGGGGATGAAAATACAAGTAACATACTGAGCAAAGAATATTTGCAGATCACATACCTCACAAAGTATTTGTGTCCATAATATATACTGAACTTTTAAAACACAGTAACATGAAAGAAAACAACTGAATTTAAAAATGCTCAACAGGCTTGAATAGAAAAAAACTAGGAGTGGAGAGTGAATATCAGCTTCCCTGCATCTGGGCACTGTCAGTCTGTGGAGATAAGACTCCAGGCATCTCTGATTGGTGGGATCTGCCTATAATCATCCCTTTGAGGATACAGGGAGTCAGCGAGAGACTTCTGAACCCCAAGAGGAGGACAAAAACAGTGGAAAACTGGCAAGTAATCGCGTGTGTTCGATCGGTCTAATCCCGCTGACAGCTGTAAGTGTAGTAGCAGTGAGACTGCAAACCAGAAAGGCCTTACCTGTAAACTGTTTTGATGTTTTTGGACTTGGCACTCAGTTGAACTGCCTTGGGGAGAGCTTGAGCGGGAGTGTGAAGAACTTTGGGCATTGTCTGGGACCCCAGACTGAGCCGCTGAGCCGGACAGATGCAGCTAATAGTGTTTGGCTGAGGGCTGCAGGGAGCCATTGTGAGAGAACTGCCCCAGCAAGGTCCACCCTAGGGGTTGCAGAGCAAGGATGGGGCAGGACCTAGTAACCTAGTGACTGAGCAGCCTAAAGACGGGGTCTGAGCCGCCGTACACCCCTAACCCTCAGGGGCAGAGTGAGACCAGTTTTGGCACACTGGGTAAGTGGATAGCCACTTCACCAGTGATTCCAGCGACAAACACTTTCCTGGGAAAGCTTCTGCTTAGCAAGTTCAGAAGCTTAAAGTGCCTTTAAGAGGGCCGAAGAGAGAATTAGGGTGTCTACCCTGTGGGGTTTGAGAAATCAGTGGAGGCCTCCAGTCGTATCAGTATGAGTTGTAATTAACAACTCATACCCCAGAAGACCACCTGTTGCTCAGACAATATTCAACAAGATACTGCTATGTTTTTGGATGTTTTCTATTTTGTTTTGTTTTTTTGTTTCTTTGTTTTTATTTGTTTACTTTGATGTTGCTGTTGTTGTTTTGTTTTTTAATTTCAACTTTTTCCGTACTGATTTTTTTCTTTTCTTTCTCCAGTTTTCTAGTATAAATACAATTTCCCATTGCTGCCTTTTCCAATAACTAGAACTTCATTTTTGCTAGTGTTTCTACCCCTATTATTTGGTTTTTCACCCAACTTCATCCCATAAAGTTTTCTGTTTGCTTGTTTTGGTTTGATTTATAGCATTTTCATCTTTCCTCTCTACTTGGTGGAGGTGGGGTACTGTGTCTGATCAGGTTAGCAAAGAGTTGCTGACCTAAAGGGAACCACCCAACTGGGCACCCCCAGAGGTTGGGATTTTTTAAGGTTGTGTCAAAGTACCCTACTGTACACCTATATTGCTCTGTCTCCCTCTTTCTGTGCCTCTCTTCTTTTTGTCAATATTCCTTTTACCCACCCCCTCTCCTTTCTCTATTTTCTTTTTGTTCTTTCCTTCTTTCTTTCATCCCTTCTTGCTTTTCAACCTTCTCATCCTTCTGGTCCTTTACCAAAAGGGCTCTTCGAAACCTTAGTCCACAGGCACAGGTACTTAAAGAGCAAGAGGAAGTGAAAAGAAAATTAGGGCAAGGAAACAGACAAAAGAAATCACTCAGGAGGAAGAATCGGCAGAAAACTCCAGGCAACATGAAGGACCAGTCCAGAACAAACCCTCCAAGGGACCATGAGGTAGCTACTGCAGAGGAATCCACCAAAAAAGAAATGTTATGAATAATAGAAAGGGAATTTAGAATACACATCATGAAAACAATGAAGGAAATGATGGAAACAATGAAGGAAACTGCTAATAAAGTGGAAAATAACCAAAAGGAAATCCAAAAACAGAATCAAATAAGAGATGAATGATATGAAGAATATGGAAAGGATATAGCAGAGCTGAAGGTACTGAAGCAGTCAATTAGGGAACTGAAAGATGCAATGGAAAGTATCAGCAACAGGTTAGACCATGCAGAAGAAAGAATTTCAGAGGTAGAAGACAAACTTCTTGTGGCAAATTTACTATCTGAGGTAACTCAGACAAAAAAGAAGAGAGAGAAAACAGAACGTTCACTGTCAGAATTATGGGACCTTATGAAGTGTTCCAACATACGAGTTATAGGAATCCCATAAGAGGAAGAAGAATGCCCCAGAGGAATGGAAGCCATACTAGAGAATATTATAAAAGAAAATTTCCCAAATATCACCAAAGATTATGACACACTGCTTTCAGAGGGATATCGGACCCCAGGTCGCCTCAACTCTAACCGAGCTTCTCCAAGACACATTGTGAGGAACCTGTCCAAAGTCAAGACAAAAGAAAAGATTCTACAAGCTGCCAGGAGTAAGCGCCAGTTGACCTACAGGGGTAAATCCATCAGAGTGACCGCTGACTTCTCTAATGAAACTTTCCAAGCAAGAAGACAATGGTCATCTACCTTAAATCTACTTAAACAGAACAATTTCCAGCCCAGAATTTTGTATCCCGCTAAGCTAAGCTTTAAAATTGATGGGGAAATCAAATCATTTACGGATATACAAACATTGAGGAAATTCGCCACAACAAGACCAGCTCTACAGGAAATACTTCAACCTGTTCTACACACTGACCATCACAATGGATCAGCAGCAAAGTTAGAACTCAAACTAAAGGACAGAACCAAACATCCACATTGACGCAAAAGACAAAACTAAGCAAGGGACTCTCACGAAATAAGATGAATATAATACTACTACACTTATCAATTATCTCAATAAATGTTAATGGCTTGAATTCCCCACTGAAGAGACATAGATTGGCTCACTGGATTAAAAAACACAAGCCAGGGCAGCGCGTGTGGCTCACTCGGGAAGGCGCCAGCCCCATATACCGAGGGTGGCGGGTTCAAACCCAGCCCCGGCCAAACTGCAACCAAAAAATAGCCGGGCGTTGTGGCAGGCGCCTGTAGTCCCAGCTACTTGGGAGGCTGAGGCAAGAGAATCACTTAAGCCCAGGAACTGGAGGTTGCTGTGAGCTGTGCGAGGCCACGGCACTCTACCAAGGGCCATAAAGTGAGACTCTGTCTCTACAAAAAAAAAAAACACAAGCCATCCATTTGCTGTCTGCAAGAAACACACCTGGCTTCAAAACACAAATTGAAGCTCTGATTCAAGTGTTGCAAGACAATTTTTCAGGCAAATGGAATTCAGAAGAAAAGAGGAGTTGCGATCTTATTTTCAGATACATGCAGATTTAAAGCAACAAAAGTCAAAAAAGACAAAGATGGTCACTTTATATTGGTCAAGGGGAAAATACAACAAGAAGACATTTCAATTCTAAATATTTATGCACCTAATTTAAATGCTCCCAGATTCTTGAAACACAACTCTTACTCAATCTGAGCAATATGATATCCAATAATACCATAATAACAGGGGACTTTAACACTCCTCTTACAGAGCTGGATACATCCTCTAAACAGAAATTAAACAAAGATATAAGAGATTTAAATGAGACCCTAAAACAACTGTGATTGATAGATGCATATAGAACACTCCATCCCAAAGACAAAGAATACACATTCTTCTCATGAACCCATGGAACATTCTCTAAAATTGATCATAACCTGGGACACAAAACACTTATGAATAGAATCCAAAGAATTGAATTTTTATCTTGTACCTTCTCAGACCATAAGGAACTCAGAGTGGAACTCAACTCTGACAAAAACGTTTGACCCCACACAAAGACATGGAAATTAAACAATCTTCTGTTGAATAACAGATGGGTGCAGGAAGAAATAAAACAGCAAATCATTAACTTCCTTGAGCATAGCAACAATGAAGACACAAGCTACCAAAACCTGTGAGATACTGCAAAAGCAGTTTGGAGAGGAAATTTTATTGTTTTAGATGCCTACATTCGAAAAACAGAAACAGAGCGCATCAACAAATTCACAAGCCATCTTATGGACTTGGAAAAAGAAGAACAATCTAAGACTAATGTCAGCAGAAGAAATGAAATCTCCAAAATCAAATCAGAGATCAATAAAATTGAAAACAAAAGAATCATTCAGAACATTAATGAAACAAGGAGTTGGCTTTTTGAAAAAATTAATAAAATAGATAAACCATTGGCCAGACTAACGAGGAATGGAAAAGTAAAATCTCTAGTAACCTCAATCAGAAATCATAAAGGGGAAATAACAACTGATCCCACAGAGATACAAGAGATCATCTCTGAATACTACCAGAAACTCTATGCCCAGAAATTTGACAATGTGAAGGAAATGGATCAATATTTGGAATCACACCCTCTCCCTAGACTTAGCCAGGAAGAAATAGAGCTCCTGAACAGACCAATTTCAAGCACTGAGATTAAAGAAACGATAAAAAAAATCTTCCAACCAAAAAATGCCCTGGTCCAGATGGCTTTACACCAGAATTCTATCAAACCTTCAAGGAAGAGCTTATTCCTGTATTGCAGAAATTATTCCAAACAATTGAGGAAGAAGGAATCTTCCCCAACACATTCTATGAAGCAAACATCACCTTGATACCAAAACCAGGAAGAGACCTAACCAAAAAGGAGAATTTCAAACCAATCTCACTCATGAATATAGATGCAAAAATTCTGAACAAAATCCTAGCCAATAGATTACAGCTTATCATCAAAAAAGTCATACATCATGATCAAGTAGGTTTCATCCCAGAAATGCAAGGCTGGTTTAACATACACAAGTCCATAAACATTATCCACCATATTAACAGAGGCAAAAATAAAGATCATATGATCCTCTCAATAGATGCAGAAAAAGCATTTGATAAAATCCAGGATCCTTTTCTAAGTAGAACACTGAAGAGTATAGGCATAAGTGGCACATTTGTAAAACTGATTGAAGCTATCTATGACAAACCCACAGCTAATATTTTACTAAATATTAAAACTGAAACTGAAAGAGTAAAACTGAAAGCTTTTCCTCTCAGAACTGGAACCAGACAAGGTTGTCCTCTGTCACCTTTACTATTCAACATAGTGCTGGAAGTTCTAGCCAATACAATTAGGCAAGACAAGGAAATAAAGGGAATCCAAACGGGAGCAGAGGAGGTCAAACTCTCCCTCTTTGCTGACGACATGATCTTATACATAGAAAATCCCAAAGACTCAACCACAAGACTCCTAGAAGTCATCAAAAATACAGTAATGTTTCAGGATATAAAATCAATGTCCACAAGTCAGTAGCCTTTGTATACACCAATCACAGTCAAGATGAGAAGCTAATTAAGAACACAACTCCCGCAAGAGGGACTTTACCTAACAATTGCAATCAGTGTAACTGGCTTATTGTACCCTCAATGAATCCCCAACAATAAAAAAAAAAAAAAAAGAACACAAATCCCTTCACCATAGTTTCAAAGAGAATTAAATACCTAGGAATATACCTAACGAAGGAGGTGAAGGACCTCTATAAAGAAAATTATGAAATCCTCAGAAAGGAAATACCAGAGGATGTTAACAAATGGAAGAACACACCATGCTCATGGATGGGCAGAATCAACATTGTTAAAATGTCTATAATTCCCAAAGCAATCTACCTATTCAATGCCATTCCTATCAAAATACCAACATCGTACTTTCAAGATTTGGAAAAAAATGATAATCAATTTTGTATGGAACCAGAAAAAAAACCTGTATAGCTAAGGCAGTTCTTAGGAATAAAAATAAAGCTGGCAGCATCAGCGTACCAGATTTTAGTCTGTACTGCAAAGCCATAGTGGTCAAGGCAGAATGGTACTGGCACAAAAACAGAGACATAGACACTTGGAATAGAATAGAAAACCAAGAAATGAAACTAACATCTTACAACCACCTGATCTTCGATAACCCAAACAAGAACATACCTTGGGGGAAAGACTCCCTATTCAATAAATGGTGTTGGGAGAACTGGATATCCACATGTAAAAGATTGAAACTGGAACTACACCTTTCCCCACTCACAAAAATTGACTCAAGATGGATAAAGGACTTAAATTTAAGGCATGAAACAATAAAAATCCTCAAAGAAAGCATAGGAAAAACACTGGAAGATATTGGCCTGGGGAAAGACTTCATGAAGAAGACTGCCATGGCAATTGCAACAACAACAAAAATAAACAAATGGGACTTCATTAACCTGAAAAGCTTCTGTACAGCCAAGGAGACAACAACCAAAGCAAAGAGACAACCTACACAATGGGAAAGGATATTTGCATATTTTGAATCAGACAAAAGCTTGATAACTAGGATCTATAGAGAACTCAAATTAATCCACATGAAAAAAGCCAACAATCCCATATATCAGTGGGCAAGACACATGAATAGAACCTTCTCTAAAGAAGACAGACCAATGACTAACAAACATATGAAAAAAATGTTCATCATCCCTATCTATTAGAGAAATGCAAATCAAAACAACCCTGAGATACCATCTAACCCTAGTGAGAATGGCCCACATCACAAAATCTCAAAACTGCAGATGCTGGCATGGATGTGGAGAGAAGGGAACACTTTTATACTGCTGGTGGGACTGCAAACTAGTACAACCTTTCTGGAAGGAAGTATGGCGAAACCTCAAAGCACTCAAGCTAGACCTCCCATTTGATCCTGCCCATTACTGGGCATCTACCCAGAAGGAAAAAAATCCTTTTTTCATAAGGACACTTGTACTAGACTGTTTATTGCAGCTCAATTTACAATTGCCAAAATGTGGAAACAGCCTAAATGCCCACCAACTAAGGAATGGATTAACAAGCTCTGATATATGTATACCATGGAATACTATTCAGCTATTTAAAAAAATGGAGACTTTACATCCTTCGTATTAACCTGGATGGAAGTGGAAGACATTATTCTTAGTAAAGCATCACAAGAATGGAGAAGCATGAATCCTATGTACTCAATTTTGATATGAGGACAATTAATGACAATTAAGGTCATGGGGTGGGGGAAAGCAGAGAGAAGGAAGGAGGGAGAGGGGTGAGGCCTTGGTGTGTGCCATACGTTCTGGGGGCAAGACATGATTGCAAGAGGCACTTTACCTGACAAATTCAATCAGTGTAACCTGGCTTATTGTACCCTCGATGAATCCCCAACAATAAAAAAATAAAAATGAAAAAAAAAAAAGAAAAAACTAAACATTACTACTCAAAAGACAAATGGAAATTAAAACCACAATGTGGTACCCCAAATTAGAGTGTTTACAATTTTAAAATACTTACACTACCGAATGGTGAAAAGTGATTGGAAATCTTTTATGTTGCTGGTAGAAATAAGAAATGGCACAATCACTTTGGAAAACAGGTTGACAATTTCTTTATATTAGATAAACATACATTTGCTATATTTGATTTGCTATACATATGACATGAGAGGCCCTTGTGCATGAAATTATGAAAGAGAATTTTCCAGACATACCTAGAGAACCTGAAATTCAGATAGCAGATAGCTTCAGAACCCCAGCACGACTCAACCCCAATAAGACATCCCCCAGGCATATCATAATTAACTTCACTAAAGTTAATATGAAGGAGAAAATTCTCAAAGTGGCCAGGCGAAAGAAATCTATTACCTTCAAAGGGAAGAACATTAGAATGACTGCAGATCTCTCTGCTGAAACTTTTCAAGCCAGAAGAGGGTGGTCATCAACTTTAAATCCCCTCAAGCAAAATAACTTTCAACCCCGGATCTTGTACCCAGCTAAACTGAGTTTCATTTACAACGGAGAAATTAAATACTTTAATGACATACATATGCTAAAGAAATTTGCCATAACCAAACCAGCTCTTCAGGATATTCTCAGACCTATCCTCCATAATAACCAACCCAATCCTCTACTACAAAAGTAAACTCACTCAGAAACTTCGGATCAAATTCCAACTTCCACAATGGCAAAAGGATTAAAAATGCCCTCTGGACTTTCAAAAAACTCAATACCCCAAAGTTCACCAAACTTATCAATACTCTCCATTAATGTGAATGGCTTAAACTGCCCTCTAAAGAGACATAGGTTAGCTGACTGGATACAAAAATTCAGGCCAGACATTTGTTGCATACAAGAGTCACATCCTAACTTAAAAGACAAATACAGACTCAGGGTGAAAGGATGGTCATCCGTATTTCAGGCAAATGGTAACCAGAAAAAAGCAGGAGTTACAATTTTATTTGCGGACACAATAGGCTTTAAACCAACAAAAGTAAGGAAGGACAAAAATGGTCACTTCATATTTGTTAAGGGTAAGACTCAATATGATGAGATTTCAATTATTAATATCTATGCACCCAACCAGAATGCACCTCAATTTATAAGAGAAACTCTAACAGACATGAGTAACTTGATTTCCTCCAACTCTATAATAGTCGGAGATTTTAACACTCCTTTGGCAGTGATGGATCGATCCTCCAACAAAAAGCTGAGTAAAGAAATTCTAGATTTAAATCTAACCATCCAGCATTTAGATTTAGCAGACATCTACAGAACATTTCATCCCAACAAAACTGAATACACATACTTCTCATCAGCCCACGGAACTTACTCCAGAATCGATCACATCTTAGGTCACAAGTCTAACATCAGCAAATTTGAAGGAATAGAAATTATTCCATGCATCTTCTCGGACCATCATGGAATAAAACTTGAGATGAGTAACAACAGGAATCTGCATACACATACAAAAACATGGAAGTTAAATAACCTTATGCTGAATGATAGCTGGGTCAGAGATGAGATCAAGAAGGAAATTGCCAAATTTCTGGAACAAAACGACAATGAAGACACAAATTATCAGAACCTCTGGGACACCGCAAAGGCAGTTCTAAGAGGGAAATTTATAGCACTGCAAGCCTTCCTCAGTAGAACGGAAAGAGAGGAAGTAAGCAACTTAATTAATGGGACATCTCAAGAGACTGGAAATGGAAGAACACTCCAACCCCAAATCCAGTAAAAGAAAAGAAATAACCAAAATCAGAGAAGAAATAAATGAAATTGAAAACAAAAGAATAATACAACAGATCAATAAATCAAAAGTTGGTGTTTTGAAAAGGTCAACAAAATAAATAAACCTTTGGCCAACCCTATCAGGAAAAAAAAGAGGAAAATCTCTAATCTCATCAATCAGAAATAACAAAGATGAAATAACAACAGACTCCTCAGAAATCCAAAAAACCCTTAATGAAGAAACTTTACTCTCAGAAATACGAAAATCTGAAGGAAATCGACTGTTACTTGGAAGCACGTCACCTTCCAAGACTTAATCAAAAACAAGTGGAAATGTTGAACAGGACCATATCAAATTCAGAAATATCATCAACCATACAAAATCTCCCCAAAAAGAAAAGCCCAGGACCAGATGGTTTCACGTCAGAATTCTACCAAACCTTTAAAGAGGAATTAGTACCTACACTACTCAACCTGTTCCAAAAAGTAGAAAAAGAAGGAAGACTACCCAACACATTCTATGAAGCAAACATCACCCTGATCCCAAAACCAGGAAAAGACCCAACAAGAAAAGAAAATTATAGACCAATATCACTAATGAATATAGATGCAAAAATATTCAACAAGATCCTAACAAACAGAATCCAGCAATATATCAAACAAATCATACATCACGACCAAGTCGGTTTTATCCCAGGGTCTCAAGGCTGGTTCAATATACGTAAATCTATAAATGTAATACAGCACATAAACAAATTAAAAAACAAAGACCATATGATTCTCTCAACTGATGCAGAAAAAGCTTTTGATAATATCCAGCATCCCTTCATGATCAGAGCACTCAAGAAAATTGGTCTAGAAGGGACTTTTCTTAAACTGATAGAGGCCATCTACAGCAAACCCACAGCCAATATCATATTGAATGGAGTTAAATTGGAATCATTTCCACTTAGATCTGGAACCAGACAAGGCTGCCCATTGTCTCCATTGCTCTTTAACATTGTAATGGAAGTTTTAGCCACCGCAATTAGGGAAGAAAAGGCGATCAAGGGTATCCACATAGGGTCAGAAGAGATCAAACTTTCGCTCTTCGCAGATGATATGATTGTATATCTGGAAAATACTAGGGACTCTACTACAAAACTCTTAGAAGTGATTAAGGAATACAGCAGTGTCTCAGGTTACAAAATCAACATTCATAAATTGGTAGCTTTTATATATACCAACAATAGTCAAGTTGAAAAAACAATTAAGGACTCTATCCCATTCACAGTAGTGCCAAAGGATATGAAATACTTGGGAGTTTATCTAACAAAGGACGTGAAAGATCTATATAAAGAGAACTATGAAACTCTAAGAAAAGAGATAACTGAGAATGCTAACAAATGGAAAAATATACCATGCTCATGGTTGGGAAGAATCAACATTGTTAAAATGTCCATATCACCCAAAGCAATATATAATTTCAACGCAATCCCCATTAAAGCTCCACTGTCATACTTTAAAGATCTTGAAAAAATAATACTTCGTTTTATATGGAATCAGAAAAAACCTCGAATAGCCAAGACATTACTAAAAAATAAAAACAAAGCAGGAGGAATCATGCTACCAGACCTCAGACTATACTACAAATCGATAGTGATCAAAACAGCATGGTACTGGCACAAAAACAGAGAAGTAGATGTCTGGAACAGAATAGAGAACCAAGAGATGAATCCAGCTACTTACCGTTATTTGATCTTTGACAAGCCAATTAAAAACATTCAGTGGGGAAAAGATTCCCTATTTAACAAATGGTGCTGTGTGAACTGGCTGACAACCTGTAGAAGACTGAAACTGGACCCACACCTCTCACCATTAACTAAGATAGACCCTCACTGGATTAAGGATTTAAACCTAAGACATGAAACTATAAAAATACTAGAAGAGAGTGTAGGGAAAACCCTTGAAGAAATTGGGTTGGGCGAGTTTTTTATGAGTAGGACCCCCCGGGCATTTGAAGCTGCTTCAAAAATGCACTATTGGGACTTGATCAAACTAAAAAGCTTCTGCACAGCCAAGAACACAGTAAGTAAAGCAAGCAAACAGCCCTCAGAATGGGAGAAGATATTTGCTGGTTATGTCTCCGACAAAGGTTTAATAACCAGAATCCACAGAGAACTCAAACGCATTAGCAAGAAAAGAACAAGGGATCCCATCGCAGGCTGGGCAAGGGACTTGAAGAGAAACTTCTCTAAAGAAGACAGGCGCACGGCCTTCAGACATATGAAAAAATGCTCATCATCTTTAATCATCAGAGAAATGAAAATCAAAACTACTTTGAGATATCATCTAACTCCAGTGAGACTAGCCTATATCACAAAATCCCAAGACCAGAGATGTTGGCGTGGATGTGGAGAAAAGGGAACACTTGCACTGCTGGTGGGAATGCAAATTAATACATTCCTTTTGGAAAGATATATGGAGAACACTCAGAGATCTAAAAATAGATCTGCCATTCAATCCTGTAATCCCCCTACTGGGCATATACCCAGAAGACCAAAAATCACACCATAACAAAGATATTTGTATCAGAATATTTATTGCAGCCCTATTCATAATTGCTAAGTCATGGAAAAAGCCCAAGTGCCCATCGATCCACGAATGGATCAATAAATTGTGGTATATGTACACCATGGAATATTATGCAGCCTTAAAGAAAGATGGAGACTTTACCTCTTTCATGTTTACATGGATGGAGCTGGAACATATTCTTCTT
This sequence comes from Nycticebus coucang, assembly GCF_027406575.1. Taxonomy (NCBI): domain Eukaryota; kingdom Metazoa; phylum Chordata; class Mammalia; order Primates; family Lorisidae; genus Nycticebus; species Nycticebus coucang. Next base: position 29,951,012 of record NC_069800.1, on the reverse strand, counting down.
AGTAAAATGTCTCAAGAATGGAAGAAAAAGTACCCAATGTACTCACCCTTATTATGAAACTAATGTAGGACCTTCACATGAAAGCTATAACCCAGTTACAACCTAAGAATAGGGAGAAAGGGGAAAGGGAGGGGAGGGAGGGGGGAGGGAGGGGGGAGGGAGGAGGAAGGAGGAGGATTAATGGGATTACACCAGCGGTGCATCTTACAAGGGTATATGTGAATCCTAGTAAATGTGGAATGTAAAAGTCTTAGCAAAATAACTAAGAAAATGCTACAAAAGCTATGTTAACTAATGTGATGAAAATGTGTCAAACTATCTATGAACCAAGTGTATGGTGCCCCACGATCATACTAATGTACACAGCTATGGTTTAATAAAAATAAATAAATTAAAAAATAATAATAATAAATAAAATTAAAGAAAGCCACAACTACAACTTGGACTATATCTAACAAATGCAAACAATGTAACCTAGTCATCTGTACCCTCATATTAATCTGAAATTTTAAAAAAAAAATTAATATGGTGAGAAATAAAAGCAAAATAAGTTGAATGTAAACAAATGTTAACAGTAAAAAAAAAGAATAAAAGAAATTCACCCTACATAAATATCTATAACATAATGCCAAAGTATTTGTGTAATTGATCATTGCAGCAATTTTTATTAAAAAAAATGATAAAACAATCTAAATGTTTATTGACACCAACTAAATAAATCGAAGTACTTCCATATGATTAAATGTAATTCAGTCATTAAAAAGAGTGTGTAAATCTGTGTTGCTGATATGGAAAATGTTCCAAATATATTATTAAATGTAAAAAGGAGGGTAAAAAAAAAAAAAAGAGAGAGAATAAGCAGTAAAGGAAGAAAATATGACCATAGCCCTAAAGGCTTAGAATTCTTTAGCTTTATACAATCTTATAACGAAAGCTTTACTCCATGATAAAGATTATGCTTAGAAAATAAAAATTTTCAAATCTCTGTTTAATGGATTTGAAGATATCCAATTAAAGTAATCTAAGTAAAACTAATTGAAAACAAAGTGGGTGGCCAGGTGCAGTGTCTCATGCCTATAATCCGAGCACTCTGGGAGGCCAAGGTGGATGGATTGCTTGAGTTCAGGAGTTCGAGACCAGCCTGAGCAAGAGCCAGACCTTGTCACTACTAAAAATAGAAAACTTAGCCAGGTGTTGTGGTGGGCTGAGACAAGAGGATAGCTTGAGCTCAAGAGTCTGAGGTTGTTGTGAGCTATAATGGAAGAAAGAAAGGAAGGAAGAAAGGAGGGAGAAAGGGAGGGAAGAAGGGATGGAGGAAAGAAGGGAAGAAATAGAAGAGGCAAATCCCACCTAGAGAAAATTCTATCCCAAAATGATACATATATTTTGACACAGTGTCACTCTGTTGCCCAGACTAGAATGCTGTGATATCATCCTAGCTTATAGCAACCTGAAACTCCTGGGATCAAGTGATCCTCTTACCTCAGCCTCCTGAATAACTGGGACTATAGGTGCTGCCACAACGCCTGGCTAATTGTTTTAATTTTTGGTAGAGATGGGGGTCTCGCTCTTGCTCAGGGTGGTCTCCAACCCCTGAGCTCAAGTGATCCTCTCATCCTGGCCTCCCAGTACTAGGATTATAGGCATGAGCCACCATGCTCAGCCCAAAATGACATAATTTGTCTTTAACTGGAGAAAGTATTTTGGTGTTAAAGTAACTTATGCCAGACAACTATGTTCTCACAGAATGCTATCAATTGGGTAAAAAGCAAACTTTGTTAGTTTTGACACTGTGCATTTGGAGGTAGAATCTGACCAGGTTGGTTTCAGATAAATGTAGTTTTAGAAATAGATATAAAGCTCTTACTTTTTATGAATTTCCTGTAATAGAAACATCACTGACATTTAGTTTTAACTATTTTTTGCATTGAAGTTCATCATTCATAGAAAAACCATTCATTTATTCAACAAATCTAGTGCCTGCAATGTGCCGTGAGCTTTAAATCCTCATTTATATTATGCACTTGAGTAATTACTCTTATCAGTCACATAGAAGCCTGAAGACATACATAAATTACTTATCCAATTGCTTATATGCTGAGGTAAACTCTCCCTCAGACTTCAAAACCTACAGTAAAATGATAGCTAAAATGTTACAAGCCTAGCCCTATTTTTGATGTGTGCCATTTTTTAAAGATAGAGTTTCGATAAATATTATTCCTTTGGCATGCCGTAAATTCAGTTTTCTATAGCTTTAATAGCTTAGTCATAGTTGTATGGGTCTCAATTTTTAGTGAATTTGTTCATTTTTACCATCAGTGGTTGTCCTTCCAAAATATTTATGATAAAATTTTCAGCCATAGCATCTTTTTTTTTTCCTGTCACTTGAGCTACAGTATAATGGCATCAGTATAGCTCACAGCAACCCCATACTCCTGGGTTCAAGTGATCGTCCAGACTAAGCCTCCTGAGTAGTTGGGACTACAGATGCCTGCCACAATGTCAGCTTTTCTATTTTATATTTGGTAGATATGAACTCTCACTCTTCTCAGGCTGGTCTCAACTTCTGAGCTCAAGGAATCCTCCCATCTCGACCTCTCAGAGTGCTGGGATTATGGACGTGAGCCACAGGACCCAGCTTAGACAGCATTTTTGTATATTTTTCCCCCTGATATTGTTCATTTTCTTTTTTATTTTTTCCCCTTCTCTTTATTTCAAGTCTGATTCTCCCCTTATTTTCCAAAGACCACTCTGATTAAACAATAGGCTGAGGTACCATTTTTCAAGGAGTGTCATGGCCTTCAAAAATAGCCATGACCAAACAGCAACTTGGCTAACATTTAAAGAGTTTAAGAATTACCAAGAAGCCAACATCAAGCTTGTTTTTTCAATGAGCTAAGCAACAGTGGAAACAAAAATTTCTCTTCTTTTCTTGCTCATATAATATTCTTCCAGAGGTTATGCAGCTAGAAACTATTTCTTTGGGTCCTCGTTTGTCTTAAGCAGTGACACAGGGTGGGTGGTGGGCGATATTCTTTCATGTGAATAATGTATTGCTTTAGGCAACAGGAAACACTCCTACAATAAATCTTCCAAGTGAGCCTGCTCCACAAGGATCTTGAACAGCTGGGCAGAATAATGAAAGAACCAAGCATGAAAGATGAGGTGGCTATGGTTCCTGACCCACAAAGTTAAAGACGTTCATTTACCAAGTCCACCTGCCCAAGCTAGACAACCAAAGAGCTTCTCACTCACTCTATTTTCATGAGCTAAGAGAGAAACACGTGAAAAAAATTTCACCTGTATGTTTATAAGCCAAGAACAGAAGACAAGAAAATGGTGAGTTTTGCAGGTTATGCACTATGCACTGTTTACATTAGGTCATTACTGTTTGTTTGTTTGTTTGTTGAGTTTTTTTTATCTTTTCAAATTAATATGAATACAATGTTTAGGTTACATTGTTCTCACTTCCAGGGTAAAGTTCCGTTTGTAGAAGAGCCCCTCACCTGGGTGGGGGGGGGTGTTAAATCCTCTCACAATGAGAGTGAGATCCCACCTCATGCTCTCCCTCCTCTGCCAGTCGTCTTCCCCCCTTCCCCCTCCCACTTCCCTGTACCTTTGAACTGAACTATATTAGCATTTTATTTTTCTTATGAGCATGTAATTGTTTATATATTGATTTCATATTAGTATGGAGTACATTGATATTTATTTTTCCATTCTTGTGATACTTCACTGAGAAGAATGTATTTCAACTCCATCCAGGTAAATGTAAAAGATGTAAAGTCTCCATCTTTTTAATGGCTGCATAATAGTCCATGGTATACATATACCACAGTTTGTTGATCTATTCATGGGTTGATGAGCACTTAGGTTGTTTCCACTACTTGACAATTATAAATTGAGCTGCAATAAACATTCAAGTTCAAATTTCTTTGTGGTAAAATGATTTTTGTTCTTCAGGGTAGATACCTAGTAATGGGATTGCAGGATAAATGGCAGGTCTACTTTTGGATCTTTGAGGATTCTCCATACTCCTCTCCAAAAAGGCTATATTAGTTTGTAATCCCACCAGCAATGTAGAAGTGTTTCCTTCTCTTCACATCCACACCAGCATTTGGTGTTTTGGGACTTTGTGATGTGGGATAATCTTACTGGGGTTAGGTGATAGAGTGGTTTTGATTTGCATTTTTTTAGTCATTACTGTTAACTCTTAGAAGTTAGATGAAAAGAAATATGGGATTTCACCAGTCTCAGGCAGTGCTAGGGATAATTTACCCTCAGTCTTGATTACATAGATACCATGCATTAGCATCACAGCAGTATGGGAAACGTAGAAGGGAACTCACTGGTATACATATGAGAGATTTTGTTCAAGTCCACTCTGTTAATTTCACACTCATGGGCTAGTACTCAACGTCATCCAAGTGCTGATACCTTCTTCACAACTCTGCTGAAAGGTCTTGAGTCCTGAACCAGCATGTTGTAATCCTTAAGAACCTGATGTGGAGGATGAAATCTACACCACATGTGCCATTCCTGCCCTCTATCCCACACCAAGTTGATTCTTAGAAAACAGGGCATAGGATAGTGCCTGCTGGAGGGAATGTGGTTGTGCTCCATCCAGAGACTTTTGAATTCCCTGATGTCATGTCCCTGGCCAATCCACAAGCCTCAGTGGGCCTTGCTGCTTGTGACCTACACATGTGACTACAGGCAGAAGGCTAACCTTGGGCTACTGGGGAGCCATGGTGCCTGGAAATTTACAGCTCTTAAAGGTGACCAGCCCATCCAGTTTGCTTGTTTCCATAGCCTCAGTCAACCTGGAGGTGGCAGTGATAGCAGCAGAGGGTGGCACTAATGGGTAAAAAAAGACAGTAAAAGGACACATATGAAATTGAATTAACAAGCCTCAAATGATCAAAATAGACAATTTCTTCCACAGCGGAGCCCAAAGGGTATTTTTCCTAATAAGACTACAGTCTCGAGTACTTTTAAGAAAACAATTTGCTTTCCTATGATATGAAAAGGAGTTCTATAATTACATTGTTTCTATGTACTTTAAAATACTTTTCTAAATCCATTTTAACACTATTAGATATTAACCTAGACTGGAATTGCCCTTTATAAAAAAAAAAATGTATATATATGTGTATTTTAAAAGCTCTCCTTTTCCAACTGGCTCCTTCTTTGAGTCACTAAAGTTACTATATGATGAGGAGTGATTTGCAATAATGTACTAAAATAATAATAATAATAATGTAGCTCTACATCCTGCATGTTTGATTTAAGGAAAAAGGTTTCCTTTTCAGGACCCCATGAACGTACACGGTTCAAACAAAGTGTGGGGAGCTAATGAACAGGCTCTGTTTTCCTCGCAGGGCCCCGCACATAATGACTTCATTCAGAGTTAGTGCTCGCGCGCATGGAAAGTGTTGGTAAAAAATCCCACAGAGTTCTGACGACCTTTTCCTAACTTTCGTTTCTTTTTCCCTTGTTTGCCTTTCAGGTCTAAGCCAGGGATAACATAAATATTCATCAGCTGATATTTGCAGTAGCTATGAAGTTATGAATGAGGCCATACGGCTCTCTCTCTTCCCCATCCACAGAATGGCAGCTTCTCCACTCAGCTCCCAGCCAAAGGACACTCCAAAAATCCCAGCATGCACTAGGAAGCTTTTCAAATTCAGTCTTTCTTTTTTTTTTCTTTCATGCTCAAAGCAGAAATGCTGTCTGCTTAATGTTTACCTTGGGATTATAGAAGAAGAAAAAGAAAAACACTGCTTTGCCAAGAGTTAAACTTTCAGATGCCTTGACGTAACAGGCAAATGTGCTAGCATCTGGTAGTATGTATCCATGGACATGACTTTTGTAGGGTTCTTTTTTATGTCAAATACTGGACAGATACCTGTGGCATTTATCATGTGAAAACAGAGAAAATAACCATAGCTGTTATCTGTTTCTACTATTCTGTTAATCTCGACGGGTGTTTGAGAGAGGTTGGAAAGAACTTTTGAGTAAGACAACTTCAATAGGTCCTCAAGGTTGATACATAAATAATGAAAATTATGCCTGCCATGGGGTCGGGGATGGAGTTGGTCTTTCCAGAGTCCAGATTTCCCACAAGTCCCACATTAGAATCTGTACTCTTTCATCTTCCAGGGTCTCTCACTCAAATAAAACTTTAGTAGAAGGTGAGCTGTGAATGGAGCAAGACTCTGTGTAGTAACCAACAGCTAAAGGGTCAATTAATCCCTCATGGTTAGTGAACATAAACAGAACATGTTTTTATTGCCACAGGATAAATGTGTCAATGTACAATATTCTCCTTTTGACTTTGCTCATCAGGATGTTCTATTCAAAGCAGAAAAACAAAATAGTATTGTTTTTTTCTAGTCTCTGTAGACATGCTATCTATAGCATGAGTTAATTGGGTGAATTTAGGGCATGAGGATCATTTGTAAGAAGTAGTACTTACTACACATGCCAGGCTTGAAAAAAAAAAAATCTTGTTGGGAATGTTCTATTTCTGAATTTTAAATTACTGTTACATATCAGGACTTCTTATAATCACTATTGTCTGTGTTTTCTGGGTTTAACCACCTAACATGTACTTTACAGTGGAATTAATTATATAAACCACCAGACCAAAGGATGAAGAGAAGGGTCTCAGGTGTTCAAATAAGGAGCAGATCCTGGACTGGCAGGAAACCTGCCTGGAACAGACACATTCAGGGCTGGCTTCCTGTCTCTGCCTCCATCCTGGAGTCTAGCCCTGCCAAGACCAGAATGGGAGCCAGAAGCAAGTGCTCAGCAGTACCAGAGTAAGGCCTGATGAAGAGCTGTGGGAAGGAGTCAAAGGCAATGACCTTTTGTAAGAAAAACTAGACAGTAGACAGGAATGATGGATTGTCACACATGACCAGAGGCATTTGGGAGGCCAGTGGAGTGAACATAGGCAGGAAAACATTTTCTCTCCTATTTTTTGCCCAGTGCTGAGCATTCTGACCTGGAAGTAACACAGAGCAGAATTAGGGGTTGATCCTTTCCCACAAAACTCTTATTTTTTTCAAATAACATCAGATCACAACGTCAAAAAGTACTCTGATAACTCATTACTCTCACATTATCAGGGGGAAAAGTAACCTGAGTCAACAACGACCTTTAAAATCTTATGTACATGTGATTCTTTGTTTTGATTTTGGACACAAGCAAAGTCTTTTTTTTTCTCATTTTTTTTTGTTTGTTTTTAAAGGGCTATTTACATGTTTATAACCACTGCCTGGGTCCTAGCCTTTCTTTCACCCCTCTGACTTCTCTAGAAATAGTTTATCTTCTCACCAAAAACACTTCTTCTACTAAAGAGCACACCTACAATTTTCAATTTTCAACAGTATGAGAGAACTTCAAACCAGCTGTTGCATATCACAGGGGTAGTTCATATTATTCCATCAGCATGGCCCATGTAATTTATAACCACATTGGGAAATCCTGAGAGTAAGCAAGGCATTGTTAATTATGTTGGGAGAATGAGTACAAAACTTGGAGTATTACAGGCTAGCTGGAACATATGTTCACCCTTCATTGGGAGCCTTCTAGCTTTCTCTCTAGTTTTATCTTGTCTCCAATTTTGTTCTCTGAAAAATAAGTTGCTTTCCTGTGAGTAGATGTAATTCCACCTTACTGACGGCTGCTCATAGTTATACAAAATTATCATCAATATGCCTTCATCCTCCTGAGGTTTTCTGGGAAATGTCATCTTCTTTCTGTCTCTTTGATGCATTTAGTGACTTCTAAAACATATCACATAAAATGCTGTGCACTCTATTTATATGCAGGGCCAATAGTATCTCAAAAAACAAAAAAGAAATAGGAAGTTAGATGATTAGATTGTTTATTTCCATTGTTTCTGAGCAACTACTCGGTGGGCTCTGGGTGTCCAGTGTTGGTTGTCTGTACTGAAGCAGGATAGAACCAGGATGATTAACAAGAAATGACAGGGCTTGCCACTTCCATGTGATCCATGTGCATAAATGCTAGAGAAGGGCACCTTGGTAGAACAGAAACCACAACACATTAGTTTGGATTAGAGGGCCCTGTGTTGCCAGCTGATTTCCAATTCCTCTGTGGTGAATACTTTCTACTGTTTGCTAATGTTTAAGAGCCATGGTACTTCTCTGGATTTATATAATTCCTTCAGTAATCAGTATTTGGCAAACAAAATTGTACCACTCCAAAGTCAATAATTTCATGAAGTAATTGTCTGAAGTCTATAGATGCTACTTAAACTGGGACAATTCTGACAGGGATTCACATAGACACACTTTTGCATTTCTTACCATTAAACCTTGATGTATTTTGCTACTAAAACTTTATCAATTATCGCCAGCTCTGCTACTATTAGTTGACTGACCTTGGGTCAGTCATAATCTTTCCCTAAATCTCAGATGAAGGGGCTGGATTCTTTTTTTTTTTTTTTTTTTTTTTTGCAGTTTTTGACCAGGGCTGGGTTTGAACCTACCACCTCTGGCATATGGGGCTGGCGCCCTACTCCTTTGAGCCACAGACGCTGCCCAGAAGGGGCTGGATTCTTAGCATTTCTCACAAAGTACTCTGCATAACTCTTTTTTTTTTTATTGTGTCATTTCACACTGCCGCTAGCAACGTATGACAGTACCTATTTCCCCACAGCTTGCTATTAGAACATGTTATCGTGAAAATATCTATTATATTCTATTTGATTTTTTATTTATTTTTATTGTTAAATCATAGCTGTGTACATTAGCGTGCATAACTCTTGATTCTTTAGTATATTCATTGTACATATACACAAAGTATTTATGGAAAATTCCAGGTTTAACAAAGTAATTGGATTACTTTTTGCAATGAGACTTAACATACATTAATAGGCAGATGTGTCTTATCATATGGTCAGACTCAACTTTAAGTTTACATGATTAACTTATGCACTTCAAGAATAAAGCAACCAAGAAATTAAATTTGCAAGAGTGAGTTGGCAATGCTAGCTTTGGAATAACATGGTAAACTTCCATCAGACATTCTACAGTGCTTTTAAACTGACAACTTAGTTCTAGATCACTGATGGGTGGTCCAGCGAACTACTCACAGTGGAACTCAAGGCAATTTCCTAGCCAGAATCTACTTTCTCCCTTGCCACCTGATGCTGTACCCAACAGGTGTTATAAGATTAAGGTCAAAGAACTAATATGTTTCCCAAGTTTCTTTTTCTTATGAAAATATAACCGGAAAACACTAGTTGGTTTGTAAGGAGACCCACAGATAGGGCTCCAGGCTTAGAAACAGATGAAAAAAGAAATACATGTAAGTATTTCAAATTGTATATAAAACCAGCACATTATACCCCATAAATGCATTATTGTACATAGCTATGATTTGATTAAAAAAAAAAGAAATACGCAGTGACATGTTAAATATGAATTTCAGATAAATAATAAGTAGGTTTTTTTTCCCCTTAGGACAAGTATGCCTAAAATATTGCATAGGACATACTTATTCTAAAAAGTATTCCTTGTTTCCATACAAGACACCTATCGGTTTGTTTCCAATAAAAATTGCTATTCTAGGAACAATATTACCCCTTTTCTTTTCTCTTATACACACTACAATAGTTAGGGCTCACAGTGGCCCCTGTAATTATATCCTTTCTTCCTGACCACATCTGATTGGTCAAGAATGGACAAGTGACTCAATCACAGATCCACTCTCAGATAATCTTGAACTGGAGTGGGAACAAGAGAGTGAATTTGAGAGCGGGGAGAGAGCAGAACTAGGAGATGTGAATCTGGGGAGCTACAGAAGCCATGTTCCCTACTAAGAGGGGGTTGCCAGTCTATAATGAGAAATCATAAAGCCTATGTCATGAGGTGGCAGGAGTTCAAAAAGAGTCCTCATTGCTTTCAATGTATCGTCCCAAGTTGCCCCTAGCCAGTTGCATTCACACTCTTCCTGCTGTGGTCCCACACTTCCTGTGATTCAATGGGATACTAACAACTCCATCTTTTCTCTGACCTACTTCTAGTTGTGCTTTGTTCTTTCCAACAAAACATAATGAGTTAAGAAATCTTATTATGACAGTAATTACTTACCACTTTTTAGGAACTAAATATTGCACAATTGAGATGCAGCTCATACCTTCATACAACTTATATGGCTACAGAATCCTTTTGTCAAAGAGTGGATTACTTGTTCATAAAATATACATGGGTAACATCTGGCCCCATGATCTAACATATTCCAAGCAACTTTAAAATTCTATGAATTTTGACATTTTAGTTATATATCAGTTTCAATTAGATAGTGATTAGCTCTGAAAACAGAATCAAAGACATTTCAAATTATGAAATCTATACTTCAGAAAATCATACTTCTTGAAGTTATAATATTTCCTTTTTTATTTATGCTTTGGAAAAATCATTTTTATAATAGCAATTTATGATTATAGAATACTCATGCATAAAAAATATTTTTATAGAATTTTCTATTAAATTTTGTGATATAAAATTTTCCCATGGCATACTATTAAGTATTTGCTATATTTGATTCTAAGCAAAGAATATCAGACTTGCTTTTGAAAAAGTCTCTATAATACCTGTCACAAATATTTATCAATTAATTTAGTAAACATTTATTGAACAACTACAATTTTGCATGCAAGGTTCTGGTAATACAGCAACAAAAGACACATTTTCTCCCGTTATGGAAATGACAGTTCAGTTTCTAGTATATTTGCACTTAATTATTCCATATTGGTATTTGTTCTACTCTTAGGACAGTACCGAGTAAGTTTACCTGTTTGTCTACTTTCTAGCATATAAGAAAGCAAAGATCATCACATGTCAATCTCAAAACTATGAAACATTCTATAAGCATGACTAGATTTCCAAGCATCTTTCTCAGGAACTTTCCCACTGCAGCAAATACTCAGTGTGACCAGAACTGGGAGCAGTGCCACATGAAGAGATAGGATGCCATGAAGGGGTACTCTTTCTAATGTTCTGGACACTATATCTCTGTTAATGTAGTAAGGGATTAGGTAAGTTCACAGTAATGGAACGCCACCATCTCTAAGATAAATATTGAAAGCATAAAAGTATAGTGCAGAAAGCAATGTGCTGTACCAGAAAGAGCTTTCTCTCAGGAACCCCAAGACCTGGAGGACAGCTCTTATCCCAGTACCCATCATGGCATGACCTCAGTGCTCACGGAAATATCTAATGGGCAATCTCTACAGAATTAATGGTTATGTCCAAAATTTTCACCCTCACTACCCCCTTTCTCTCACCTTCCATGTGAAATTGTTTAAAAGGTTTTTAAAATATTATAATGCTTTAATAACCGACATGCTGTCATGTGATAGCCAATGACAAACATTATTATTCATTTTACTAAAATGCTTCAAGAGTGCAAAGTCTGGTCATGAACATTTTCTGACAGGATATGGTACTTCTGAGTTTCATTCCCACCCCTTAGGTTTATGGAAGCAAAAATATAAGTGAATCTAGACTGGGAGATCAGGTTAGCTCTTATATTGGATAGACTACTAAGAATTTCTGGTTCATGCCTCACTTCTGAAAAAGAGTCAAAAAGTCAGAAGTTTAAGGAGTGCAGAAAAGAAATTGAGTTGATATGAAGAGTTAGGTTCTTACAGGATGTGAATCTTATTTTGTTTGTTGTTGTTTTTGCAGCTGTATTATCTCTCATTTCCCCTTTGTCGAGCAAGGTAAAAAACATTGTAGAGCCGTGTGAACCATCATCATCAGGAAGGTCTGGATAAGCAACAAGGATGTGACTATGAAAACTGTTAGAGACAAAGTAATAGTGATTAATAAATCATGTATTGTTTTAAATTTTCATTGAAAAATGTATGTGGTTCCTTTTTGTTTACCTGAAGTCTTGAAAAACTTTGTAAGAGTTTTAGCAAAGAGGATATTTTACAGAAGGGGAAGAGATTCTCATTCCCTGTCCTGAACTTTTGGGAGGGGCCATCTCCAGTGGGGAGGCAGTTTAGATATTTATCTCCAATGTACTTTAATCACTATCTTCCTGAGAAAGGTCTCAGACTGTGGGGAGTGTCTTGCTATCCAAAGAACTTTGTTTTTACGTTTATTTACTTGTACTTGATCATTTTATTCTTCATGTGCCTTCCCACTTTAAAAAATAAATGAACAAGAGATGGCAAAGAGATTGAAAGTGAATCAAATAATTCAACATAAATTGTTAACAGACCTGGAACAAGATTAGCCAAGAAACACCTAACTAAAATAAGGTTTGTTGGGGGATGGAGATCTGTGGATTTCATTTAGATTTTGTTAACATGGCAACAAAGCATCTGGTCAGTTTTGCAGAAAGTAGGTAAATTGTTTATGCAATTGTGTAGACAAAACAGTTGTTTCAGTGATTGCCTTTTCAAATGTATTGTTCTTGGTTTTCATATACAGTGCTCTGCTCATATTCATGAACGATGTATTTGATAGTTGCATTAAAATTTTTTTCCTTTTTGTAGGTTAACAATGTACGAGTGCTTGAGTCTTCAAATATTTTTGTGTTGTGTGGTCCGGTTGTTGGTGGTGGTGTTGTGTTTTGTTTTGTTTTGTTGTATTGTTTGTTTGTTTTCATCACGTATGTGGTTGGGAAGCTTAAAAACAGCAAATTTGAGCTTTATTCAGTAAAGTCATTGAAGAACTTTTCTAAAGAAGTGTTTCTTCCTGACTACTTTTTATTGCATTAAAGCAAAAACATTACTATTTAAAATAAGTCCACACCATGGCACGTTATGTTACATAACTGTTATTCAGAAATCCTCAAGAAAAGCTGATAGATATTGTTCTTCAACATTTGACTGGATAGTATGGCTACAACATCAGCTAATATTCTAACCAAAATGTGAATATATTTTTGACTAGGGGAAAGCTGTTACTTACTACAGTTTAGAAATTTTAAAAAAATCTGACAGAATAATGTTAAAATTGGATAACACAGTATTGACAAATAAAGAAAATTTGGAACCAAAAATATGTTTGGTTTGGGCAATCCATTTTTTGCCCAAATAGGCAACCCTATTTGTTCATATGGGAAAGAAACTTGTGCTCCTAGATCAAGAAGATGCCAAAATTCCTTGGAGAAAGACTTCTTATTGGTGTCTGTTTGTTATTTAGGATACAGAGTTTTGTTCACTCTACTGGACATATTTCACTATGTCTAACAAGCTTTGTTCATTATTTCCAAGATACAAGTCATCACATTACATTCCACATATTATTACTGTTGTTTTTATAATACATTACACATGCATCAGTTTTTACAGTTTGAAAGCACATTCTTATTTATTATTACATCCAATTGAGTGATATTACTATCCCAGCTAAATAATGAAATCTAATGTTTGAGATGATTATCTCGAGATGATTATCTCAAGATGACATGTCTATTCAATGGCTGGTCTTGAAATTATACATTGTGATGAAAATGTGTCAAATGGTCTATGAAGCAAGTGTATGATGCCCCATGATCATATCAATGTATACAGTTATGATTTAATAAAAAAAAGAGATCTATTTTTAGATCTCTGAGTGTTCTCCATATATCTTTCCAAAAGGAATGTATTAATTTGCATTCCCACCAGCAGTGCAGAAGTGTTCCCTTTTCTCCGCATCCACGCCAACATCTCTGGTCTTGAGATTTTGTGATATAGGCTAGTCTCATTGGAGTTAGATGATATCTCAAAGTAGTTTTGATTTGCATTTCTCTGATGATTAAAGATGATGAGCATTTTTTCATATGTCTGAAGGCCGTGCGCCTGTCTTCTTCAGAGAAGTTTCTCTTCAAATCCCTTGCCCAGCCTGCGATGGGATCCCTTGTTTTTTTCTTGCTGATGTGTTTGAGTTCTCTGTGGATTCTGGCTATTAAACCTTTGTCAGAGTTATACCCTGCAAATATCTTCTCCCATTCTGAGGGCTGTCTGCTTGCTCTGCTTACTGTGTTCTTATCTGTGCAGAAGCTTTTTAGTTTGATCAAGTCCCAGTAGTGTATTTTTGAAGCTGCTTCAATTGCCCGGGGGGTTCTCCTCATGAAATACTCACCCAGACCAATTTCTTCAAGGGTTTTCCCTGCATTCTCCTCTAGTATTTTTATAGTTTCATGTCTTAAGTTTAAATCTTTAATCCAATGAGATTCTATCTTAGTTAATGGTGAAAGGTGTGGGTCCAATTTCAGTCTTCTGCAGGTTGCCAGCCAGTTCACCCAGCACCATTTGTTAAATAGGGAATCTTTTCCCCACTGAATGTTTTTAATTGGCTTGTCAAAAATCAAATAGCGGTAAGTAGCTGGATTCATCTCTTGGTTCTCTATTCTATTCCAGATATCTACTTCTCTGTTTTTGTGCCAATACCATGCTGTTTTGATCACTATCGATTTGTAGTAAAGTCTGAGGTCTGGTAGTGTGATTCCTCCTGTTTTGTTTTTATTTCTGAGTAATGTCTTCGCTATTAGAGGTTTTTTCTGATTCCATATAAAACGAAGTAATGTTTTTTCAAGATCTTTAAAATATGACAGTGGAGCTTTAATAGGGAGTGCGTTGAAATTATATATTGCTTTGGGTAGTATGGACATTTTGATAATGTTGATTCTTCCTAGCCATGAGCATGGTATGTTTTTCCATTTGTTAACATTTTCAGCTATTTCTTTTCTTAGAGTTTCATAGTTCTCTTTATAGAGATCTTTCACGTCTTTTGTTACAACATAACAAAGATATTTGTACCAGAATGTTTATTGCAGCCCAATTCATAATAGCTAAGTCATGGAAAAAGCCCAAGTGCCCATCGATCCACGAATGGATTAATAAATTGTGGTATATCTATACCATGGAATACTATGCAGCCTTAAAGAAAGATGGAGACTTTACCTCTTTCATGTTTACATGGATGGAGCTGGAACATATTCTTCTTAGTAAAGTATCCCAAGAATGGAAGAAAAAATACCCAATGTACACAGCCCTACTATGAAACTAATTTGGGACTCTCACATGAAAGCTATAACCCAGCTACAACTTAACAATAGGGGGAAGTGGGAAAGGGGCGGGGTGGGTAGAGGGAGGGGAATCGGTGGGATCACACCTGTGGTGCATATTACAGGGGTATTTGCGAAACTTGGTAAATGTAGAATGTAAATGTTTTGGCACAGTAACTGAGATAACGCCGGAAAGGCTATGTTAACCACTGTGATAAAAATGTGTCAAATGGTTTATGAAGTGAGTGTATGATGCCCCATAATCATATCATTGTATACAGTTATGATTTAATAAAAAAATTTAAAAAAAAAAGAAATTACAGTTGGCCAATGAAATCTGGGCAACCAAGAAGTGAATCAAAATTAAAAACCAGAGAATGGGAGAACTAGGAAGATGATAGGATGTATCAATTTTTTTTTAAAAATTATGTAAATGACAAAAAGCATTAATATTTTCAGAAATTCTTAATACAAAAGAGGACATTTTATACTTTGAAGATACAAAAATGATATATTAACAAAAGTGGGACTGGAGACAAACAAAGAAAGGAGAATAGATGTAAGAGGCTAATTACTTAGACATAAGTTAACTGATACTAAAATTGAAATATATATATGCCATAAATAAAAATTATTCTAATAAAGTTTCATGGTTTTTAAGCCATAATATCTCTTTAATTTTTAAAATTTACTCTTGTTTTTTTCTTTTCTACTAAATTTAAGTTATAAATTGAATAAATTGAATATTTTGCTTATATGTTACATTCAAGTAAACATTTATATAGTCTTGTTTTAGTAAAGCTGTTTCTATCTCTCTAGTTGCTGTGGATCATATTTGTATACAGCAATGCCTGAGATGAATTTCACCTAACACAAGCAACAGTTATCTCTATGTGATAAAATCTGGGGTGATTTTTATTTTTACTCTGTTGAATTGCTTAAAATGTTTAGTGATTATTTCAAAACAATTAACTTTTTCTAAGTAAATATTAAAAAATAAGTTACATGTTACAATTTGTTATATTATCTCTCCTGATGATAATCATTGTTAAATAAGAATTTCTCTTGAATACGCAAAACTATAAAAATATATAGAAAGGGGCGGCGCCTGTGGCTCAGTCAGTGGGGCGCCGGCCCCATATGCCGAGGGTGGCGGGTTCAAACCCGGCCCCGGCCAAACTGCAACCAAAAAATAGCCGGGCGTTGTGGTGGGCGCCTGTGGTCCCAGCTACTCGGGAGGCTGAGGCAGGAGAATCGCTTAAGCCCAGGAGTTGGAGGTTGCTGTGAGCTGTGTGAGGCCACGGCACTCTACCGAGGGCAGTAAAGTGAGACTCTGTCTCTACAAAAAAAAAAAAAAAAAAAAAAATATATAGAAATCAAACAATCCTCCTGAATGATATTTTTTGAGTCCATGATGAAATCAAATGGAAATTATTATAAAAAAATTAATAAAAATGGAGACACAACATTCCAAAATATCTTAGACATAGCAAATGGAATGCTAAGAGGGAAGATTATCTTATTTAATGCCTACATCAAAAAGATATAAAGGTCACAAATTAACAACATAACATGGCATCCCAAGGAAATAGAAAAATAAGAACAAACCCCAACCAAAGGTACCAGAAGTAAAGCAATAACAAAGATCAGAGCAGAGGGGCGTTGCTTATGGCTCAGTGGGTAGGGCATCAGCCCCATATACCACAGGTGGCAGGTTCAAACCAACCCCTGGCCAAACTGCAACAAAAAAATAGCTGGGTGTTGTGGTGGGCACCTGCAGTCCTTGCCTCTTGCCTTGGGTGGCTGAGGCAAGAGAATAATTGCCTAAGCCCAGAGTTGGAGGTTGCTGTGAGCTATGATGCCATGGCACTCTATTGAGGGCAATAAAGTGAGACTCTGTCTTTAAAAAAAAAAAAATCAGAACAGAACAAAAAATATATAAATAAAATAAAAAATGATCAATGAAATGAAAAGTTGATTCTTTTAGAAGATAAGTAAAATTTATAGACTACTAACTGGATTAACAAAAAAGACAGAAGAGGCAAATAAGCACAATAAAAAATGAGAAGGAGACATTACAACTGATACTACAGAAATGCAAAAGATCATCAGACTCCTAGTAATACCTGTATATTTACAAACTAGAAAATGTAGTGGACAGATTCCTGGAAACAAACAATCTCTCAAGATTAAACCAGGAAGAAATAGAAATTCTGAACAGATCAATAACAAGTGGTGAGATTGAATGAGTTAGCCACCACCCCACCACCAAAAAAATCTGAGGACCAGACAGGTTGATAGCCACGTTCTACCATACATACAAAGAACCAGTACAATTCTACTGACACTCTTTCAAAAAATCAAGACAGAAGAATGCTCTCTAACTCATTCTATGAAGCCAGTATTACCCTGATTTCAAATCCAGGCAAGTATGAAAGAAAAAGAAATGGAAGAGAGAGAGGGAACAAGATCTCTAATGAGCATGGTTCTCAACAAAATACCAGCAAATCTAAATAGCACATCAAAAACCTAATTCACCATGATCAAGTGGATTTTATTCCAGGGATGCAAGAATGGTTCAACATCTGAAAACCAGTAAATGTGATTCATTGCATAAACAGATTTAAAAACAAAAACAATACGATCATTTCAAAAGAAGCATAAAGAATTTGATAATATTCAGCATCCCTTTATTATAGAAACCCTCAATAAACTAGGCATAAATGGATCATGCCTCAAAATAATAAATGGCATACGTGACAAACCCATATCCAATATCATATTAAATGGAGAAAATCTGAAGGGATTTCCCCCTAAGAACTGGAACAAAACCAGGATACCCGCTGTCACCAGTGTCATTCAACAAAGTGCTGGAAATCCCAGAGTAGGCAGGGAAAAAGAAGAAAGAAACACAATCAAATTGGAGGAAAGAAAATCCAATTGTTTTTATTAGCTGACTATAGGATCTTGTACTTAGAAAATACTAAAGAATCATCCAAAAGACCCTTAGATTTAATAAGTAAATTTGGTAAAATTTCAGCATACAAATCAACATACAAAAAAATTAGAAGCATTTCTATATACCAATAATGACCAAACTAAGAACCAAATCAAAAACTCATTTTCATTTCCTATAGATACGAAAAATAAAATTAAATACCTAGGAATGCATCTAACCAAGGATATGAAAGATATTCATAAAGAAAACTAAAAAGCACTGATGAAAATATAGAGGACAGAGGGGGTGGAGATAAGATGGCTGACTGAAGCCAGCTTTCCACAGAGGCTCCCATCCAGAAGAAGAGTTAAAGGACAGAAATTTAGCAAGTAGCAGGGTGGATTAGAGCTGCCCCAAGACAGAAGGTTGAAGAACGCACAACAACCCTGCTGAGGTAAGCTACAACCCCAAGGATACAAACAAAAGGTACAAAATCCATCACCAAGCGGATGGGAGTCCCCTCCCCCATGAGAACAGCTTGGAGTGCCCCACAAACAAACAAGCAGAGTTCAAAGGTCCTACCATTGCACTCCATGGGACATACCCTCCAAAAACTGGACCTACCTCCCCTACTAGGGTGCCATGGTGTTCTCCTGCCAGGCATAAAACTGTATAAAACTGGATATATTCTCTACCTGCAATTCAGGGCTCCCATCACTCCCCTCCACTCTCACTCTGGGGTCTGGAGGCCTGTCCCCATGGAGTCCAGATTCTTGGGTGATTTCTCAACGGGTGTGGACAGGGCCTAGACTGCAGCTGGTCAGTGCTGATTCTGTGCCACAGGAGTGAGGAGAGGACAGTCGGCTGAGAGGGAACCACACCGGAGTGGCGGTGCCTATTCTTTTGGCAACAATAGGGCTCACTCCCGGATATTCCAAAGACACACCCCCTGTCTCCCTGGGCAACCAGAGGAGGCCAGGAATCTACTCAGGTGCCAACCACCACCAAAACCAGGAAAAGACCCAAACAAAAAGGAGAATTTCAGACCAATCTCACTCATGAACATAGACGCAAAAATTCTCAACAAAATCCTAGCCAATAGATTACAGCTTATCATCAAAAAAGTCATTCATCATGATCAAGTAGGCTTCATCCCAGGGATGCAAGGCTGGTTTAACATACGCAAGTCCATAAACGTTATCCACCATATTAACAGAGGCAAAAATAAAGATCACATGATCCTCTCAATAGATGCAGAAAAAGCATTTGATAAAATCCAGCATCCTTTTCTAATTAGAACACTGAAGAGTATAGGCATAGGTGGCACATTTCTTTTTTTTTTTTTTTTCTCTTTTCTTTTTTTTTTTTATTGTTGGGGATTCATTGAGGGTACAATAAGCCAGTTACACTGATAGGTGGCACATTTCTAAAACTGATTGAAGCTATCTATGACAAACCCACAGGCAATATTTTACTGAATGGAGTAAAACTGAAAGCTTTTCCTCTTAGAACTGGAACCAGACAAGGTTGTCCTCTGTCACCTTTACTATTCAACGTAGTGCTGGAAGTTCTAGCCAATACTATTAGGCAAGACAAGGAAATAAAGGGAATCCAAATGGGAGCAGAGGAGGTCAAACACTCCCTCTTTGCTGACGACATAATCTTATACTTAGAGAACCCCAAAGACTCAACCACAAGACTCCTAGAAGTCATCAAAAAATACAGTAATGTTTCAGGATCAAGGCCCACAAGTCAGTAGCCTTTGTGTCAGCAATAACAGTCAAGATGAGAAGATAATTAAGGACACAACTCCCTTCACCATAGTCTCAAAGAAAATGAAATACCTAGGAATATACCTAACGAAGGAGGTGAAGGACCTCTATAAAGAAAACTATGAAATCCTCAGAAAGGAAATAGCAGAGGATATTAACAAATGGAAGAACATACCATGCTCATGGATTGGAAGAATCAACATTGTTAAAATGTCTATACTTCCCAAAGCAATCTACCTATTCAATGCCATTCCTATCAAAATACCAACATCGTACTTTCAAGATTTGGAAAAAATGATTCTGCGTTTTGTATGGAACTGGAAAAAGCCCCGTATAGCTAAGGCAGTTCTCTGTAACAAAAATAAAGATGGGGGCTACAGCATACCAGATTGTAGTCTGTACTACAAAGCCATAGTGCTCAAGACAGCATGGTACTGGCACAAAAACAGAGACATAGACATTTGGAATCGAATTGAAAACCAAGAAATGAAACTAACATTTTACAACCACCAAATCCTCGATAAACCAAACAAGAACATACCTTGGGGGAAAGACTCCCTATTCAATAAATGGTGTTGGGAGAACTGGATGTCTACATGTAAAAGACTGAAACTGGACCCACACCTTTCCCCACTCACAAAAATTGATTCAAGATGGATAAAGGACTTAAACTTAAGGCATGAAACAATAAAAACCCTCAAAGAAAGCATAGGCAAAACACTGGAAGATATTGGCCTGGGGAAAGACTTCATGAAGAAGACTGCCATGGTAATTGCAACAACAACGAAAATAAACAAATGGAACTTCATTAAACTGAAAAGCTTCTGTACAGCTAAGAAGACAATAACCAAAGCAAAGAGACAACCTACACAATGGGAAAGGATATTTGCATATTTTCAATCAGACAAAAGCTTGAAAACTAGGATCTATAGAGAACTCAAATTAATCCACATTAAAAAAGCCAGCAATCCCTTATATCAAAGGGCAAGAGACATGAATAGAACTTTCTCTAAAGACGACAGACGAATGGCTAAAAACACATTAAAAAATGTTCATCATCTCTATATATTAGAGAAATGCAAATCAAAACAACCCTGAGATATCATCTAACCCAAGTGACAATGGCCCACATCATAAAATCTCAAAACTGCAGATGCTGGCGTGGATGTGCAGAGAAGGGAACACTTTTACACTGCTGGTGGGACTGCAAACTAGTACAACCTTTCTGGAAGGAAGTATGGAGAAACCTCAAAGCACTCAAGCTAGACCTCCCATTTGATCCTGCAATCCCATTACTGGGCATCTACACAGAAGGAAAGAAATCCTTTTATCATAAGGACACTTGTACTAGACTGTTTATTGCAGCTCAATGTACAATTGCCAAAATGTGGAAACAGCCTAAATGCCCACCAACCCAGGAATGGATTAACAAGCTGTGGTATATGTATACTATGGAATACTATTCAGCCATTAAAAAAATGGAGACTTTACATCCTTTGTATTAACCTGGATGGACGTGGAAGACATTATTCTTAGTAAAGCATCACAGGAATGGAGAAGCATGAATCCTATGTACTCAATTTTGATATGAGGACAATTAATGACAATTATGGTTATGGGGGGGAAACAGAAGGAGGGAAGGAGGGAGGTGGGTGGGGCCTTGGTGTGTGTCACACTTTATGGGTGCAAGACATGATTGCAAGAGGGACTTTACCTAACAATTGCAATCACTGTAACCTGGCTTATTGTACCCTCAATGAATCCCCAACAATAAAAAAAATAAATAAATAAATAAATAAAATGGAATTAGGAATTCGAGGAGAAATTCAAAAGTTGTCTCAAGAATTTAACGAATTTAAAGACAAAACCACCAAAGACTTAGACACACTGAAACAAGAACTTACAGCCCTCAAAGATATGAAAAATACAGTAGAATCCCTCAGTAACAGAATGGAGCAAGCAGAAGAAAGGATTTCTGACATTGAAGATAAAGTCTTCGAACGCTCCAAATCTCTCAAAGAGGAAGAGAAATGGAGAGCAAAAACGGATCACTCACTCAGAGAACTCTCAGATAATTCGAAAAAAAGCAATATAAGAATTATAGGGATTTCTGAGAACGATGAAGTGGCCTCCAAGGGCACAGAGGCCCTTCTGCATGAAATTATGAAAGAAAATTTTCCAGACATGCCTAGAGAATCTGAAATTCAGATTGCAGACAGCTTCAGAAACCCAGCACGATTCAACCCCAATAAGTCATCCCCCAGACATATCATAATTAGCTTCACTAAAGTTAACATGAAAGAGAAGATTCTCAAAGCAGTCCGGCGAAAGAAAACTATTACGTACAAAGGTAAGAATATTAGAATAACTGCAGATCTCTCTGATGAAAATTTTCAAGCCAGAAGAGGGTGGTCATCAACTTTTAATCTCCTAAAGCAAAATAACTTTCAACCCAGGATCTTGTACCCAGCCAAACTGAGTTTCACCTATGATGGAGAAATTAAATACTTCAATGACATTCATATGTTGAAAAAATTTGCCATAAGTAAACCAGCTCTGCAGGATATTCTCAGACCTATCCTCCACAATGACCAACCCAATCGAATACCACAAAAGTAAACTCACTCAGAAACTTCGGATCAAACTCCAACTTCCACACTGGTGAAAGGATTAAAAATTTCCACTGGACCTTTGAAAAACTCGATACCCAAAATTCCACCAGACTTATCAATACTCTCCATCAATGTGAATGGCTTAAACTGTCCTCTAAAGAGGCATAGGTTAGCTGACTGGATACAAAAACTCAAGCCAGATATTTGTTGCATACAAGAGTCACATCTCAACTTAGAAGACAAATACAGACTCAGGGTGAAAGGATGGTCATCCATATTTCAGGCAAATGGTAATCAGAAAAAAGCAGGTGTTGCAATTTTATTTGCAGATACAGTAGGCTTTAAACCATCAAAAGTAAGGAAGGACAAGAATGGTCACTTCATATTTGTTAAGGGTAATACTCAATATGATGAGATCTCAATTATTAATATCTATGCACCCAACCAGAATGCACCTCAATTTATAACAGAAACTGTAACAGACATGAGTAACTTGATTTCCTCCAACTCCATAATCGTTGGAGATTTCAACACTCCTTTGGCAGTGTTGGATCAATCCTCCAGCAAGAAGCTGAGCAAAGAAATCTTAGATTTAAACCTAACCATCCAATATTTAGATTTAGCAGACATCTACAGAACATTTCATCCCAACAAAACTGAATACACATACTTCTCACCAGCCCACGGAACTTACTCCAAAATTGACCACATTTTAGGTCACAAGTTTAACCTCAGTAAATTTAAAGGAACAGAAATTATTCCATGCATCTTCTTGGACCATCATGGAATAAAACTTGAATTGAGTAACAACAGGAATCTGCATACTCATACAAAAACATGGAAGTTAAATAACCTTATGCTGAATGATAGCTGGGTCAGAGATGAGATTAAGAAAGAAATCACCAATTTTTTGGAACAAAACGACAATGAAGACACAAACTATCAGAACCTCTGCGACACCGCAAAGGCAGTTCTAACAGGGAAATTTATAGCACTACAAGCCTTCCTCAAGAGAATGGAAAGAGAGGAAGTTAACAACTTAATGGGACATCTCAAGCAACGGGAAAAGGAAGAACATTCCAACCCCAAACCCACTAGAAGAAAAGAAATAACTAAAATTAGACCAGAATTAAATTAAATTGAAAACAAAAGAATAATACAGCAGATCAATAAATCAAAAAGTTGGTTTTTTGAAAAGGTCAATAAAATAGATAAACCACTGGCCAACCTAAGCAGGAAAAAAAGAGTAAAATCTCTAATCTCATCAATCAGAAAAAACAAAGACAAAATAACAACAGACTCATCAGAAATCCAAAAACTCCTTAATGAATATTACAAGAAACTTTATTCTCAGAAATGTGAAAATCTGAAGGAAATTGACCGATACTTGGAAGCACGCCACCTTCCAAGACTTAACAAGAATCAAGTGGAAATGTTGAACTGACCCATATCAAGTTCACAAATAGCATCAACTATACAAAACCTCCCTAAAAAGAAAAGCCCAGGACCAGATGGTTTCACTTCAAAATTCTACCAAATCTTTAAAGAGGAATTACTACCTATATTACTCAACCTGTTCCAAAATGTAGGAAAAGAAGGAAGACTACCCAACACGTCCTATGAAGCAAACATCACCCTGATCCCAAAACCAGGAAAAGACCCAACAAGAAAAGAAAATTGTAGACCAATATCACTAATGAATATAGATGCAAAAATATTCAACAAGATCCTAACAAACAGAATCCAGCAACACATCAAACAAATTATACATCATGACCAAGTTGGTTTTATCCCAGGGTCTCAAGGCTGGTTCAATATACGTAAATCTATAAATGTAATTCAGCACATAAACAAAGTAAAAAACAAAGACAATATGATTCTCTCAACTGATGCAGAAAAAGCTTTTGATAATATCCAGCATCCCTTCATGATCAGAACACTCAAGAAAATTGGTCTAGAAGGGACTTTCCTTAAACTGATAGAGGCCATCTACAGCAAACCCACAGCCAATATCATATTGAATGGTGTTCAATTGGAATCATTTCCACTCAGATCAGGAACCAGACAAGGCTGCCCATTGTCTCCATTGCTTTTCAACATTGTAATGGAAGTTTTAGCCACCACAATTAGGGAAGAAAAGGCGATCAAGGGTATCCATATAGGGTCAGAAGAGATCAAACTTTTGCTCTTTGCAGATGATATGATTGTGTATCTGGAAAACACTAGGGACTCTACTACAAAACTCCTAGAAGTGATCAAGGAATACAGCAGCGTCTCAGGTTACAAAATCAACATCCATAAATCGGTAGCCTTTATATACACCAACAACAGTCAAGTTGAAAAAGCAGTTAAGGACTCTATCCCACTCACAGTAGTGCCAAAGAAGATGAAATATTTGGGAATTTACCTAACAAAAGACGTGAAAGATCTCTATAAAGAGAACTATGAAACTCTAAGAAAAGTAATAGCTGAAAATGTTAACAAATGGAAAAACATACCATGCTCATGGCTAGGAAGAATCAACATTATCAAAATGTCCATAACATAACCCAAAGCAATATATAATTTCAACACACTCCCTATTGAAGCTCCACTGTCATATTTTAAAGATCTTGAAAAACATTACTTCGTTTTATATGGAATCAGAAAAAACCTCGAATAGCCAAGACATTACTCAGAAATAAAAACAAAACAGGAGGAATCACACTACCAGACCTCAGACTTTACTACAAATTGATAGTGATCAAAACAGCATGGTATTGGCACAAAAACAGAGAAGTAGATATCTGGAACAGAATAGAGAACCAAGAGATGAACCCAGCTACTTACCGCTATTTGTTTTTTGACAAGCCAATTTAAAAACATTCAGTGGGGAAAAGATTCCCTATTTAACAAATGGTGCTGGGTGAACTGGCTGGCAACCTGCAGAAGACTGAAACTGGACCCACACCTTTCACCATTAACTAAGATAGACTCTCATTGGATTAAATATTTAAACTTAAGACATGAAACTATAAAAATACTAGAGGAGAATGCAGGGAAAACCCTTGAAGAAATTGGTCTGGGTGAGTATTTCATGAGGAGAACCCCCCGGGCAATTGAAGCAGCTTCAAAAATACGCTACTGGGACTTGATCAAACTACAAAGCTTCTGCACAGCTAAGAACACAGTAAGCAAAGCAAGCAAACAGCCCTCAGAATGGGAGAAGATATTTGCAGGGCATATCTCTGACAAAGGTTTAATAACCAGAATCCACAGAGAATCTGCATCAGCAAGAAAAAAACAAGGGATCCCATCTCAGGCTGGGCAGGGATTTGAAGAGAAACTTCTCTGAAGAAGACAGGCGCACGGCCTTCAGACATATGAAAAAATGCTCATCATCTTTAATCATCAGAGAAATGCAAATCAAAACTACTTTGAGATATCATCTAACTCCAATGAGACTAGCCTATATCACAAAATCTCAAGACCAGAGATGTTGGCGTGGATGCGGAGAAAAGGGAACACTTCTGCACTGCTGGTGGGAATGCAAATTAATACATTCCTTTTGGAAAGATATATGGAGAACACTCAGAGATCTAAAAATAGATCTGCCATTCAATCCTGTAATTCCTCTGCTGGGCATATACCCAGAAGACCAAAAATCACAACATAACAAAGATATTTGTACCAGAATGTTTATTGCAGCCCAATTCATAATAGCTAAGTCATGGAAAAAGCCCAAGTGCCCATCGATCCACGAATGGATTAATAAATTGTGGTATATCTATACCATGGAATACTATGCAGCCTTAAAGAAAGATGGAGACTTTACCTCTTTCATGTTTACATGGATGGATCTGGAAGATATTCTTCTTAGTAAAGTATCTCAAGAATGGAAGAAAAAGTACCCAATGTACTCAGCCCTACTATGAAACTAATTTAGGGCTCTCACATGAAAGCTATAACCCAGTTACAACTTAACAATAGGGGGAAGGGGGAAAGGGGGGGTGGGTAGAGGGACGGGGATCGGTGGGATCACACCTGTGGTGCATCTTACAGGGGTATTTGCGAAACTTGGTAAATGTAGAATGTAAAGTTTTTGGCACAGTATCTGAGATAACGCCGGAAAGGCTATGTTAACCACTGTGATAAAAATGTGTCAAATGGTCTATGAAGCGAGTGTATGATGCCCCATGATCATATCAATGTATACAGTTATGATTTAATAAAAAAAAAAGTCACTGGCAAACAAATAAAGAAATAAAATAATTAAAAAAAATAATTTGGATCGCAAACAAGAATAATAAAATGGACAAAATTTTGGGATTAGAAATTCAAGTAGCAATTCAAAAGTTGGAATTAGAAATTCAAGGAGAAATTCAGAAGTTGTCAAAAGTCTTTAACGAATTTAAAGAAAAAACCACCAAAGATTTTGACACACTGAAGCAAGAATTTCCAGCCCTCAAAATCTGAAAAATACAGTAGAATCCCTCAGTAAGAGAGTGGAGCAAGCAAAAGAAAGGATTTCTGACATTGAAGACAAAACCTTTGAATGCTCTCAAACTCTCAAAGAGGAAGAGAAATGCAGAGCAAAAACAGATCATTCTCTCAGAGAGCTCTGTTCAAAGAAGGATAATATCTGCCTCATTGGAATCCCTGAAACTGATGAAGTGGCCTCACTAGGCACAGAGGCCCTTCTCCATGAAATTATGAAAGAGAATTTTCCAGACATGTAAAGAGATTCTGAAATTCAGATAGCAGACAGTTTCAGAAACCCAGAATGACTCAATCCCAATGAGACATCCCCCAGGCATATCATAATTCATATCACTAATGTTAATATGAAGGAGAAAATTCTGAAAGCAGCCAGACATAAGAAATCCATTACCTACAAAGGGAAGATTATTAGAATGACAGCAGATCTCTCTGCTGAAACTTTTCGAGCCAGAAGAGGGTGGTCATCGACTTTTAATCTCCTAAAGCAAAATAACTTTCAACCCCAGATTCTGTATCCAGCTAAACTGAGTTTCATTTATGATGGAGAAATTAAATACTTTAATGACATTCATATGTTGAAGAAATTTGCCCTAACTAAACCACCTCTTCAGGATATTCTAAGACCTATCCTACATAATGACCAGCTCAATGCTCTACTACAAAAGTAAACTCACTCAGATACTTTTACTCAAACTCCAACTTCCACAGTGGCGAAAGGATTAAAAATGTCCAATGGACTTTCAAAAAACTCAATACCCAAAATTTTACCAGACTTATCAATATTCTCCATTAATGTGAATGGCTTAAAGAGGCACAGGTTAGGGCAGTGCCTGTGGCTCAGTGAGTAGGGCGCCGGCCCCATATGCCGAGGGTGGCGGGTTCAAACCTCAGCCCCGGCCAAACTGCAACCAAAAAATAGCCAGGCGTTGTGGCGGGCGCCTGTAATCCCAGCTACTCCGGAGGCTGAGGCAAGAGAATCGCTTAAGCCCAGGAGTTGGAGGTTGCTGTGAGCCGTGTGATGCCACGGCACTCTACCCGAGGGCCGTACAGTGAGACTCTGTCTCTACAAAAAAAAAAAAAAAAGAGGCACAGGTTAGCTGACTGGGTACAAAAACTCAGGCCAGATATTTGCTGCATACAAGAATCACATCTTACCTTAAAAGACAAATATAGACTCAGGGTGAAAGGATGGCCATCCATATTTCAGGCAAATGATAATCAGGAAGAGCAGCTGTTGCAATTTTACTTGCAGATATAATAGGCTTTAAAACAGCAAAAGTAAGGAAGGATAAGAATGGTCACTTCATATTTGTTAAGGGTAATACTCAATATGATGAGATTTCAATTATTAATATCTAGGCAAGAATGCACCTCAATTTATAATAGAATGCACCTCAATTTATAATAGAAACCCTAACAGACAGGAGTAACTTGATTTCCTCCATCTCCATAAGAGTCAGAGAGTTCAACACTCCTGTAGCAGTGATGGATAGATCCTCCGATAAGAAGCTGAGCAAAGAAATTTTAGATTTAAACCTAACCATCCAACATTTGGATTTAGCAGACATCTACAGAACATGTCATCCCAACAAAACTGAATACACATACTTCTCATCAGCCCACAGAACATACTCCAAAATTGATCACATCTTAGGTCACAAGTCTAACCTCAGTAAATTTAAAGGAATAGAAATTATTGCTTACATCTTCTCAGTCCACCATGAAATAAAAGTTGAGCTCAGTAACAACAGGTATCTGCATACTTATACAAAAACATGGAAGTTAAATAACCTTATGCTGAATGACAGCTGGGTCTGGGATGAGATTAAGAGGGAATTGCCAAATTTTTGGAACAAAACGACAGTGAAGACACAAAATATCAGAACCTCTGGGATACTGCAAAGGCAGACCTAAGAGGGATATTTATAGCACTGCAAGAGAAAGGAAAGAGAGGAAGTTAACAACTTAATGGGACATCTCAAGCAACTGGAAAAGGAAGAACATTCCAACCCCAAATCCAGTAGAAGAAAAGGAATAACCAAATATAGAGCAGAATTAAATGAAATTGAAAACAAAAGAATAATACAACAGATCAATAAATCAAAAAGTTGGTTTTCTGAAAAGGTCAATAAAATACATAAACCTTTGGCTAACCTAACCAGGAAAAGAGTAAAATCTCTAATCTCATCAATCAGAAATGACAAAGATGAAATAAGAACAGACTCCTCAGATTCAAAAAATCCTTAATGAATATTACCAGAAACTTTATTCACAGAAATATGAAAATCTGAAGGAAATTGACTAATACTTGGAAGCATGTCACCTTCCAAGACTTAGCCAGAATCAAGCTCATATCAATATCTGAAATAGCATCAACCATACAAAATCTACCTATAAAGAAAAGCCCGGGACCAGATTGCTTCATGTCAGAGTTCTACCAAACCATTAAAGAGGAATTAGCACCTATGTTACTCAACCTGTTCCAATATGCAGAAAAAGAATTAAGACTACCCAACACATTCAATAAAGGAAACATTACCCTGATCCTCAAACCAGGAAAAGACCCAACAAGAAAAGAAAATTATAGACCAATATCACTAATGTATATAGACACAAAAATATTCAACAAGATCCTGACAAACAGAATCCAGCAGCACATCAAACAAATTATACATCATGACCAACTCGGTTTTTTCAGCACATAAACAAATTAGAAAACAAAGACCAGGTGGCACCTGTGGCTCAGTGAGTGGGGCGCCGGCCCCATATGCCGAGGGTGGTGGGTTCGGACCCAGCCCTGGACAAACTGCAACAGAAAAATAGCCAGGCATTGTGGCACGTGCCTGTGGTCCCAGCTGCTCGGGAGGCTGAGGCAAGAGAATCGCATAAGCCCAAGAGTTAGAGGTTGCTGTGAGCCGTGTGACACCACGGCACTCTACCGAGGACGGTACAGTGAGACTCTGTCTCTACAAAAAAAAGAAAAAGAAAACAAAGACCATATGATTCTCTCAATTGATGCAGAAAAAGCTTTTGAGAATATACAGCATCCCTTCATGATCAGAACACTTAAGAAAATTGATATAGAAGGGACATTTCTTAAACTCATAGAGGCCATCTACAGCAAACCCACAGCCAATATCGTATTGAATGGAGTTAAATTGAAATCATTTCCACTCAGATCAGGAACAAGACAAGGCTGCCCATTGTCTCCACTGCTCTTTAACATTCTAATGGAATTTTTAGCCACCACAATTAGGGAAGAAAAGCTGATCAAGAGTATCCATACAGGGTCAGAAGAGATCAAACTTTCGCTCTTTGCAGATGATATGATTGTATATCTGGAAAACACCAGGGATTCTACTACAAAGCTCTTAGAAGTGATCAAGGAATATAGCAGCATCTCAAGTTACAAAATCAACATTCCTAAATCGGTAGCCTTTATATATACCAACAAAAGTCAAGCTGAAAAAACAGTTAAGGACTCTATTCCATTCACACTAGTGCCAAAGAAGGTGAAATATTTGGGAGTTTATCTAACAAAGGATGTGAAAGATCTCTATAAAGACAACTATGAAACTCTAAGAAAAGAAATAGCTGAAGATGTTAACAAATTGAAATCCATACCATGCTCATGGCTGGGAAGAATCAACATTGTTAAAATGTCCACACTACCCAAAGCAATATACAATTTTAATGCAATCCCTATTAAAGCTCCACTGTCATATTTTAAAGATCTTGAAAAGATACTTTGTTTTATATGGAATCAGAAAAAACTTGAATAGCCAAGACATTACTCAGAAATACAAACAAAGCGGGAGGAATCACACTACCGGACCTCAGACTATACTATAAATCAATAGTGATCAAAACAGCATGGTACTGGCACAAAAACAGAAAAGTAGATGTCTGGAACAGAATAGAGAACCAAGAAATGAATCCAGCAACTTACTGTTATTTGATCTTTGACAAGCCAATTACAAACATTCAGTGGGGAAAATATTCCCTATTTAACAAATGGTGCTGGGTGAACTGGCTGGCTACCCGTAGAAGTCTGAAACTGGACCCACACCTCTCACCATTAACTAAGATAGATTCTCACTGGATTAAATATTTAAACTTAAGACATGAAACTATAAAAATACTAGAAGAGAGTGCAGGGAAAACCCTTGAAGAAATCAGTCTGGGCGAGTATTTTAGGAGGACGACCCCCCGGGCAATTGAAGCAGCTTCAAAAATACACTACTAGGACCTCATCAAACTAAAATCTTCTTCCCAGCCAAGAACACAGTAAGTAAAGCAAGCAAATAGCCCTCAGAATGGGATAAGATATTTGCAGGTTATGTTTCTGAAAAAGGTTTAATAACCAGAATTCCCAGAGAACTCAAACGTATAAGCAAGAAAAGAACAAGTGATCCCATTGCAGGCTGGGCAAGGGACTTGAAGAGAAACTTCTCTGAAGAAGACAGGCACACAGCCTACAGAGATATGAAAAAATGCTCATCATCTTTAATCATCAGAGAAATGAAAATCAAAACTACTTTGAGATGTCATCTAACTCCAGTAAGATTAGCCCATATCAGAAAATCTTAAGACCAGAGACGTTGGCGTTGATGTGGAGAAAAGGGTACACTTCTACACTGCTGGTGGGAATGCAAATTAATACATTCCTTTTGGAAAGATGTTTGGAGAACACTTAGAGATCTAAAAATAGATCTGCCATTCAATCCTATAATTCCTCTACTAGGCATATACCCAGAAGACCAACAATCACATCATAACAAAGATATTTGTACCACAATGTTTATTGCAGCCCAATTCATAATTGCTAAGTCATGAAAAAAGCCCAAGTGCCCATCAATGCACGAATGGATTAATAAATTGTGGTATATGTACACCATGGAATACTATGCAGCCTTAAAGAAAAATGGAGACTTTACCGCTTTCATGTTTACATGGATGGATCTGGAACATATTCTTCTTAGTAAAGTATCTCAAGAATGGAAGAAAAAGTATCCAATGTACTCAGCCCTACTATGAAACTAATTTATGGCTTTCACATGAAAGCTATAACCCAGTTATAACCTACAAATAGGGGGAAGGGGAAAAGGGAGGGGAGGGAGGTGGGATGTGGGCGGAGGGAGGGTGATTGGTGGAATTACACCTGTAGTGCATCTTACAAGGGTATATGTGAAACTTAGTAAATGTAGAATGTAAGTGTCTTAACACAATAACTAAGAAATTGCCAGGAAGGCTATTTAACCAGTGTGATGAAAATGTGTCAAACGGTCTATAAAACCAGTGTATGGTGCCCCATGATCACGTTAATGTACACAGCTATGATTTAATAAAAAATAAATAAATAAATAAAAACAACTTCAATATCAAAAAAAAAAAGAAAGAAAGAAAATATAAAAAAAAAAAGAGAAAGAAAATATAGAGGACACAAGCAAATGAACAGACATCCCATGTTCATGAACTGGAAGAATCAATGTTGTTAAAATGACTACTACCCCCAAGCAATCTACAGATTTAATGCGATTACCATCAAAATGCCAATGCCATTTTTTATAGAACTAGAAAAAATAATCCTAAAATTCATATTAATCCAAAAAAGGGCCTGAAAACAAAAGCAATCCTAAGCAAAAAGAACAAGTAAGAGGAAGCATATCACTTGACTACAAATGATGCCATAAGAATATGGCAACAAAAACATAGTATAAAAATAGACATATTAATCAGTGGAATAGAATAGAGAGCCCAGAAATAAAGCCATATGCCTACAACAAACTGAACATCAACAAAGTAGCCAAAAACATATACCAGTAAAAGGACAGCTATTCAGTAAATGGTGCTACAATAATTAGAAAGCCATACATAGAAGAAGGACATGGGACTGTATCTCTCACTATATATAAAAATGAACTCAAGATGCTTTAAGGATTTAAATGTTAAGACTTAACACTATAAAGATTTCAGAAAAAAAAAAAAAGACAGGACAAATTCTTCTGTACATTTACCTAGGAACCTAGGAAAAGAATTTGTGGAGATTGGATTAAAGATGGCGACCAAGTAACAGCTTCCCTGCAACTGGGAACAGCGAGTCTGGGGAGAGAAGACTCCAGGCATCTCTGGCCAGTGGAATCTGCCTATAATAATCCCTTTGAGGATACAGGGAGTCAGCAAGGGACTTCTGGACCCCAACAGGAGGACAAAAACAGTGGAAAACAGGCGAGTGGTTGCGTGTGTTTGATCAACCTAATCACGCCGGCAACCTTAAGTACAAGCAGCAGTGAGACTGCAAACCGGAAAGGCCTTACCTGTGAACTGTTTCAGTGTTCTTGCACTTGGCACTCAGTTGAACTGCCTTGGGGAGAGCTTGAGCAGGAGTGTGGAGAACTTTCGGCATTGTCTGGGGCTCCAGACTGAGCCACTGAGCTGGGCGCAGGAAGCCATTGTGAAAGAACTGCCCTGGCAAGCTCTGCCCTCAGGGTCACAGAGCAAGGATTGGGCGGGTCAAAGTAACCTACTGACTGAGCAGCCTAAAGGCGGGACTGAGCTGCCTTACAGCCTTAATCCTTAGGGGGAGAGTGAGACAGTTTTGGCACACTGGAGCCTTGGGCTGTTGCCCTGGGTAGAGTGCCGTGACGTCACAGCTCATAGCAACCTCAAACTCCTGGGCTTGGCACCGCCCAGACCTCCATAAGAGCTTGGCACCGCCCAGACCTCCATAAGAGCAGCAACCCCCGACTGGTGAACTGCACCCACCGGGCCTCCGCATTCCCTGACCAGGAACTGCAGGAGCCATGCAACCCTGCATCCTGCCTCCTGTGTCCTCCCAGATTCCACACTAGCCCGTTCATATGTACAGGGACTCTGGTAGCTGCATGTCCTTTGGAGCCGTCCCTGCCTCTGTGCAGAGCTCCTCTCCTGGCCAGAGACTGCTGGAGCCTTGGGCTCTCTGTGCCAAAGTCACTGGGCGCCTGGCGCACCCAGAACCGTGCGCACCACCCCCAGCCCTGTTGCTGGATCTGCGTGTGTCACAAACCGGAGCTGCTTCCACAACCAGAACTCCCTAGCTAGAGCAGCCCCAGAGGAACTACACAGAGTCACTGCCTACAAAGATCCAGTAACAATAGAGTGATCCTGCTGGGGTATAATCTTGGAGAAACCCCTCCCCAACTCTGAGGACAGCCAGAGGCAACGATGATAAACACTCATGAGGCGAAATCAACAGAAAAACTCTGGCAATATGAATAATCAGAGTAGATCAACTCCCCCAAGGATCAATGGGGCAGAAACAGCACAAGACCCCATGCACAAACAAATAGCTGAGATGTCAAAAATTGAATTCAGGATCTGGATAGCAAATAAGATCGAATTAGAATTCCAAAAGTTATCTCAAGAATTCAACGGATTCAAAGACCAAATGACCAAAGATTTCGAGACATTGAGACAAGAAGTTGCATCCCTCAAAGATCTGAGAAACACAGTAGAATCCCTCAGCAACAGAATGGAGCAAGCAGAAGAAAGGATTTCTGACATTGAAGACAAAGCTTTTGAATGCTCCGAAACCCTCAAAGAAGAAGAGAAATGGAGAGCAAAAACAGACCACTCTCTCAGAGAGCTCTCGGATAATTTGAAGAAAACCAATATTCGTCTTCTGGGATCCCCGAAAGTGACAAAGTGGCTGCACAAGGCACAGAGTCTCTTCTCCATGAGATTATGAAGGAGAACGTTCCAGACGAGCCAAGACATTCTGAAATTCAGATAGCAATTTCAGAACTCCAGCACAACTCAACCCAAATAAGACATCCCCCTGACACATCATAATCAATTTCACTAAAGTTAATATGAAGGAGAAAATTCTGAAAGCAGCCAGATGAAAGAAAACCATTACCTACAAGGGGAAGAATATCAGAATAACTGCAGATCTCTCTGCTGAAACCTTTCAAGCTAGAAAAGGATGGTCATCGACTTTCAATCTCCTAAAACAGAATAACTTTCAACCCAGGATCCTGTACCCAGCTAAACTGAGCTTCATTTGTGATGGAGAAATTAAATACTTCAACGACATTCACATGTTGAAGAAATTTGCCACAATTAAACCAGCTCTCCAGGACATTCTTAGACCTATCCTCCATAAAGACCAGCATAATTCTCCACCACAAAAGTAAACGCACCCAAAAAATTTTTGATCAAATTCCAACTTCCACAGTCGCAAAAGGATTAAAAATGTCCACCAGTCTCTCAAAAGGCTTATCAATACTCTCAATTAATGTGAATGGTTTAAATTGTCCTCTAAAGAGGCATAGGTTGGCGGACTGGATACAAAAACTCAAGCCAGATATCTGCTGTATCCAAGAATCGCATCTTACATTAAAACACAGATATAGACTCAAGGTGAAGGGATGGTCATCTATATTCCAGGAAAATGGAAAGCAGAAAAAAGCAGGCATTGCAATCCTGTTCACAGACGCAACAGGCTTTAAACCAACCAAAATAACTAAGGATAAGGATGGACACTTCATATTTGTTAAAGGTAATACTCAATATGATGAGATCTCAATTATTAATATTTATTCACCCAACTACAATTCACCTCAATTTATAAGAGAAACTCTAACAGACATGAGCAACTCGATTTCCTCCACTTCCATAGTAGTTGGAGATTTTAACACCCCTTTAGCAGTCCTGGATAGATACTCCAAAAAGAAGTTCAGCAAAGAAATTTTAGATTTAAACTCAACCATTCAACATCTGGACCTAACAGACATCTACAGAACATTTTATCCCCAAAAAACTGAATACACATTCTTCTCATTAGCCCATGGAACATACTCCAAAATCGACCACATCCTAGGCCACAAATCTAACCTCAGCAAATTTAAAAAAATAGAAATTATTCCTTGCATCTTCTCAGACCATCATGGAATAAAAGTTGAACTCAATAACAACAGGAACCTGCATACCCATACAAAAACATGGAAGCTAAACAACCTTATGCTGAAGGATACGTGGGTTATAGATGAGATTAAGAAGGAAATCACCATATTTTTGGAACAAAACAGCAATCAAGACACGAATTACCAGAATCTCTGGGATACTGCAAAGGCAGTCCTAAGAGGGAAATTTATAGCACTGCAAGCCTTCCTCAAGAAAACAGAAAGAGAGGAAGTCAATAACTTAATGGAACATCTCAAGCAACTGGAGAAAGAAGAACACTTCAACCCCAAACGCAGCAGAAGAAAAGAAATAACCAAAATCAGAGCAGAATTAAATGAAATCGAAAACAAAAGAATTATACAACAGATCAATAAATCCAAAAGCTGGTTTTTTGAAAAGATCAATAAAATAGATAAACCTTTGGCCAACCTAACCAGGGAAAAAAGAGTAAAATCTCTAATTTCATCAATCAGAAATGGTAATGAAATACTTGTAATACTACAAGAAACTCTACTCTCACAAATATGAAAATCTGAAAAAAATCGACCAATACCTAGAAGCACACCACCTACCAAAATTTAGCCAGAATTAAGTGGAAATGTTGAACAGGCCTATATCAAGTTCTGAAATAGCATCAACTATACAAAATCTCCCTAAAAAGAAAAGCCCAGGACCAGATAGCTTTACGTCAGAATTCTACCGACATTTAAAGAAGAACTAGTACCTATACTACTAAATCTCTCCCAAAATACAGAAAAAGAAGGAATATTACTTAGCACATTCTACGAAGCAAACATCACCTTGATCCCCAAACCAGGGAAAGACCCAACAAGAAAAGAAAATTATAGACCAATATCACTAATGAATATAGATGCTAAAATACTCAATAAGATCCTAACAAACAGAATCCAACAACACATCAAAAGAATTATACACCATGACGAAGTTGTATTTATCCCAGGGTCTCAAGGCTGGTTCAATATACGTAAATCTATAAATGTAATTGAGCACATGAACAAACTCAAAAATAAAGACCATATGATTCTTTCTGTTTTTTGTTTTTTTTAGATTTATTCCTATATTTCTTCTTTATGTTATTTTTACTGGACAGGCTCATATAAAGAGAAATCTCCCCCCATCAATATTAGGTTATCCTGAGGTACAATTTGTACAATTGATTCTTTTTGGTTCCCTACCAGTTTTTCTAAAAATGCATTGTTTTTCTAACATCTTCCAACTATGACCAATGAGGTTTTCTTTCCCAATGTCATTGTGAACTCAAAGATTTTTAAAAACACATTATACATGTTTTAACCCATTGCAGTTATTATTACTTTTGCTGCTCTGATTGTCCCACCTTTGGCCAGTCATATGATTCTTTCCATTGATGCAGAAAAAGCTTTTGATAATATCCAGCATCCCTTCATGATCAGAGCACTTAAGAAAATTGGTACAGAAGGGACATTTCTTAAACTAATAGAGGCCATCTACAGCAAACCCACAGCCAATACCGTATTGAATGGAGTTAAATTGAAATCATTTCCACTTAGATCACGAACCAGGCAAGGTTGCCCATTGTCTCCATTGCTCTTTAACATTGTAATGGAAGTTTTAGCCATTGCTATTAGGGAAGAAAAGGCAATCAAGGGTATCCACATAGAGTCAGAAGAGATCAAACTTTCACTCTTCGCAGATGATATGATTGTATATCTGGAAAACACTAGAGATTATACTACGAAACTTTTAGAAGTGATCAAGGAATATAGCAATGTCTCAGGCTACAAAATCAACACCCATAAATCTGTAGCCTTTATATATACCAACAATAACCAAGCCGAAAAAACAGTCAAGGACTCTATTCCTTTCAGAGTAGTGCCAAAGAAGATGAAATATTTGAGAGCATACCTAACAAAGGAGGTGAAAGATCTCTACAAAGAGAACTATGAAACTCTAAGAAAAGAAATAGCTGAAGATGTTAACAGATGGAAAAACATAGCATGCTCATGGCTGGGAAGAATCAACATTGTTAAAATGTCCATACTGTCCAAAGCAATATATAATTTTAATGCAATTCCTATTAAAGCTCCATTGTCATACTTTAAAGATCTTGAAAAAATAATACTTTGTTTTATATGGAATCAGAAAAAACCTCGAATAGCCAAAACATTACTCAGCAATAAAAACAAAGCAGGAGGAATCACACTACCAGACCTGAGACTGTACTATAAATCCATAGTGATCAAAACAGCATGGTACTGGCACAAAAGCAGAGAAGTAGATGTCTGGAACAGAATAGAGAATCAAGAGATTGATCCAGCTACTTACCATTATCTGATCTTTGACAAGCCAATTAAAAACATTCAGTGGGGAAAAGATTCCCTATTTAACAAATGGGGCTGGGTAAACTGGCTGGCAACCTGTAGAAGATTGAAACTGGACCCACACCTTTCACCATTAACTAAGATAGACTCTCACTGGATAAAAGATTTAAACTTAAGACATGAAACTATAAAAATACTTGAAGAAAGTGCAGGGAAAACACTTGAAGGAATTGGCCTCCGTGAATATTTTATGAGGAGGACTCCCCAGGCAATTGAAGCAGTACCAAAAATACCTGATCAAACTAAAAAGCTTCTGCACAGCCAAGAACATAGTGAGTAAAGCAAGCAGACAGCCCTCAGAATGGGAGAAAATATTTGCAGGTTATACCTCCGATAAAGGTCTAATAACCAGAATCCACAGAGAACTCAAATCTATTAGCAAGAAAAGAACACGTGACCTCATTTCAGAGTGGGCAAGGGACTTAAAGAGAAACTTCTCTAAAGAAGACTGACGCAAGATCTACAAACACATGAAAAAAAGCTCATCATCCTTAATCATCAGAGAAATGCAAATCAAAACTACTCTGAGATATCACCTAACCCCAGTAAGAGTAGCCCACATAACAAAATCCCAAAACCAGAAATGTTGGCGTGGATGTGGAGGAAAGGGCACACTTCTACACTGCTGGTGGGAATGCACACTAATACGTTCCTTCTGGAAGGATGTTTGGAGAATACTTAGAGACCTAAAAATAGACCTGCCATTCGATCCTATAATTCCCTTACTAGGTTTATACCCAGAAGACCAAAAGTCACAATATAACAAAGACATCTGTACCAGAATGTTTCTTGCAGTCCAATTCATAATTGCTAAGTCATGGAAGAAGCCCAAGTGCCCATCGACCCACGAATGGACTAGCAAATT
The DNA here is from genome assembly GCF_027406575.1 of Nycticebus coucang. Classification (NCBI taxonomy): domain Eukaryota; kingdom Metazoa; phylum Chordata; class Mammalia; order Primates; family Lorisidae; genus Nycticebus; species Nycticebus coucang. Next base: position 29,911,977 of record NC_069800.1, on the reverse strand, counting down.
GTGGTACATGTATACCATGGAATACTATGCAGCCTTAAAGAAAGATGGAGACTTTACCTCTTTCATGTTTACATGGATGGAGCTGGAACATATTCATCTTAGCAAAGTATCTCAGGAATGGAAGAAAAAGTATCCAATGTACTCAGCCCTACTATGAAGCTAAACTTTAGCTTTCACATGAAGACTATAACCCAACTATAGCACAAGACTATGGGGAGAGGGCCAAGGAAGGGGAAGGGAGGGGGAGGTTTTGGTGGAGGGAGGGTAATGGCTGGGGCCACATCTATGGTGCATCTTAGAATGGGTACAGGCGATTGCACTAATGTACACAGCTATGATTTAACAATAAAAAAAGGGAAAAAAAAAGAATTTATGCCTAAGACCTCAAAAAGTAAATGCAACAAAAACAAAAATTAACAACTAGTATTCAATTAAACTAAACAGCTTCTGCATATCAAAAGCAATAATCAACAGAGTAAATAGACAACCTATATAATGGGGGGAAGGAGAATACATTTGCAGATTATGCATTAGACAAATGATTAATAACCAAAATCTAAAAGGAATTCAGACTACTAAACAAAATAACCCAAATAACTCCATTAAAGAGTGGGACATGAACAGACATTTTTTTCAAAAGAAGACATACCAATGGCCAACAAAGACATGAAAACATGCTCAACATCACTAATCAGCAGAGAAATCCAAGTTAAAACTATGTGGAGATAGAATCTTACACGAATCAGAATTATTGAAAAGTCAAAAAATAATGGATGTTGGTAAGGATGCAGAGAAAAAGCAACACTTGTGCACTGTTGAGGAGAAAGTAAATTAATACAACCTCTATGGAAAACAGCATAGGGATTTCCCAAAGATCTAAAAGTAGAACCGCCACTCAATCCAGCAACCCCTCGACTGAGTGTTACTCAGAGAAAGGGAATCATCATTTCCAAAGCATATTGGCATTCATAGGTTTATCACAACACTAGTCACAATAACAAAGACATAGAATGAACTTAAGCGTTTATAAATGGATGAGTGGATAAAGAGAATGTGGTGCATACTGGTATCCACCATGGAAAACTACTCATTCACAGAAAAAAATGAAATTATGTCTTTCACAGCAATATGGACAGAACTGGAGGCCATTACCCTAAGTACAAAAACCTCAGAAAGTCAAATACCACATGTTCTCATTTAAAAGTGGGAGCTAATTACTGAGCATAGAGAGTGGAACATTGGACACTGAAGGCCAAGAAGGGTGAGAGATGAGAAATCACCAAAGGGGTATTGATACTCTGTACACTGTTCAGATGATAGTTACATAAAAAGCCTATCTTTCACCATTTTGCAGTATATCCATGCAACAAAACTCCTCTGTTAACCCCGAATCTATAAACTAATAATTTAAAAAAGAACATTTTCCTTTGACTGTTGATTTGTAATGCATGCTGTGTTCTAATGTATCTCGCCATGCTATTTATTTCATAATGATTCAGGGAGGTAGACGGACACAGCAGTCATTCTGCTTCTCGTGGAGAATCCACAGGACTGACCACTCAGATCTTCGGGATCCTAATCCAGTATTTTCAGGCAACAGATTGGCCTTGTCCTTCACTGAGTGAAGGAACTCTAGTAAATGAACTCTAGTCTAACATAAAAAGGCTCTTCCCACAGACGACTCTATCAATAAGAAGATCTCAGAAACAGATTTGGGAGTTCAACTCTAATGGAAAACACATCAGCTTTAAAGATAAATGATCTAACCAGTGATTGACCTGGTAGCCAACCAAGCCAGGTTCTTTTCCCAAGTGCTGCTGAATTAAAGGAACAAACAAAATCAAATGTATGGCTCACTTCAATTCCAGCCCTTACTTTGGCATCATCATTCAGGTTAACACAATTCTTCATTTTTTTTAAAACATGATCCTGAAAAATTTTTTCAGATGAACCTAGGCTTATCATCTAAGTTCACAAAGATACCAGCAGAGAAGCAGATAGACAACTGAATTTTTAAAAATTTATTTTTTTTTTATTTTCTCCAACCAACTATGGCTAAGCACATTAGGAAGGAAGAAGATACCTATTCCTCAAATTCAACTTGAGTCAGGAGAGAAAATTGCATCTTTAAAAAAGGCAAGATTTCCCATCACATAAACATAATAATAGCTTTCTATCATTTCAGTTAACATTTATATTACCTAAAATAAACTTTTATCCTGATGTTGTTCTATAATTGGCATGTGGCAGAGTCCACACTGAAGCAGATATAAGTTCAGAAAGCGTCTCCTGTCTTTATAAGAAATCTGCAAATTTGCCTAAACAGTCAAACTTTATTTTGTTGCTATGCAACTAACATGCAGCATCATCCATCAGACAGTAAATAAATTATGAATTTTACAATGAAGAGAAAAGTTTTTCTGTTTGAGAAGAAGCCACAACTTCCTTTCATGCTATCCTAATCCACCACAAACCTCTAAAGCTGTTTTACAAATGTCAATGTTTTGGCAAGATAAACAAGTGAGTGAATAACACAGCAGTGATCCAAAAGTAGTTTGTAATCTGCACGCTAGGAAGCATCAATACCATTTAATTTGTTCCTACAAGCCCAGAAACCTGTGCTCCCCAGCCCTGGTAGAAAGAGACAAAAAAAAAATCAAAACTATTTCACACCCACATTCTTCCAGGTAGCAGAATATAAACAAGCTTAAGTAAAGGAGGTTCTGGCAATTTCTGTTGGCAGACACCCATCACTGGTACAGGTCTCAAACATGATTCTGTGTCAGAACATAAGAGTGATTTTAGCCATGGGGAAAACATCTGTGAGGTAAGAGTTACAGAGATTGAGAATTTGTGGCATGTGGGCCACATTCATGTTTAACATGACCTATTTGATGTTCAAAACATGAAATATTTGACAACATTTAAAACATTCACATAAAAATTCTAGATGTCTTGCTTTTTATGAAAAGTAATAAAATAACACTGAATTTACGTTTTCCCAAAAATCAATTAGTAATGGATTACAACAGAGCAATAAGCAGAATTAACTATGTTCAATGACATAAAGGGCTTTCACACCATGTTAAGCAAAAGAAACAAAACACCAAAGAACATACTATATCATTCCACATATATGGAGGTCAAGACTATAGTCAAACTCAATCACTGACAATGGAACTTGGCATAGGTTTACTTCTGGTGGAGGGGATACTTTGGGGGTGATGGAAATACTCTACATCTTGATCTGAGTAGTGATCATATGGGCGTATATGTAAAGTTTTTTCACCTATACACATAGGCTTGAACAATTTATACACCGCACTGCATGCATTTTATACCTCGATAAGAAATAAAATTTAACAAAAGGAATCAGTTGGCTAAGGTGCAGCTCGCCTTTTAAGGTGGGCACGGCCTCTGCTTATAGCCCACGCCCAACAGCTGGCTCATTCAGCTGAATCAGAATCTATGAGGGTGGGGCCGAACAATCTGTTTCAACAAGCCCTCCAGCTAATTATGTGCTCTCTTAACCTTTGAAAAGCACCAATCTAGAGCACTATATACATTAAAGAATACATGAGAAAAGCAGACTCAGCCTATATGAAACCATTTGTTTCCTATTACTGAACTTTGGCATTTTTCAAGAAACTCAAGCCAACTCTTTTGACTTCCTCAAAGAACTATCAAGTGTAAGTAACAAAACCCCTTGGAAGGGGACGTGCCAACAACACAGCCTCATTCTGCTTTGAACCATTGAATACTTTCAATTTTAGTACTGCTGTCACTGGATTCATGTCACTCATAAAAAATAAAAACAGACAACTGTATCTCTTTCTGATTGCGGAGGAATGATCAGACATAAGTCATTCAGATACATCCCAACTCTGAGGAAATGAACAGCATATATATATATATATATATATATATATATATATACACCACAGAGTATTACTAATCCATTAAAAAAATAATGAACTAATACCTCTTGTATTAACTTAGATAAAACTAGAGACTATTATTCTCAATAAAGTATCACAAGATTGGAGATACAAACACAACATTTACTCACTATTCAGTTGGAACTAATTAATCAAAACTTACGTGTATTCATTACAACAATAGCCATTGGAAATCAGGCAGGTGGGAAGGGGACGGGGGGGGGGCGGTGGATGCGTAAACTCACATCTAACAGATGCTATGCACCTTATCTGTGTGATAGGCACCTGTAACTTTAACTCAAACTACAAAAATAATTGATGTGACCAAAACATTTGTATCCCCGTAATATTCTGAAATTTTAAAAAAGAGAAAAAAATGAAAATCTATATTCAAAGAGATATCATGGCCTTGGGAATCATAAAAATGATTAGAAATTCACAAACTAATACCATGAATCCCCACTCTCACTGTAACTTGCGTTAAACTTACATAAAAACACCACTTTGGATTTTTATTTTCTGAAAACTTACGAGTGTAGCCAAAAGGGACGTGCTATGCCAACATCAAAGGCATCTCTGAATCAGTTGGGGGAAACAAAGAGGTGCCTATTATCTACCAAGTCATTGTTTAATATTAATTGAAAATCATAAAATGATCACATAACAATAATATTTTCTTTTTGCATTTGAAGAAAAAGTTAAAGGATAACTATTCCTTTTCATCAAATTAAGTGACTTTTCTTTATCATATTTAGATATAATCTCCAAAAGAAAACGTGTGTTTGTGTCCACGTTAGTACTTAGTAATGCCTTGCTGTTTAGAAGGAGAGGGAATGAAAGAGAGGGAGAGATCTAAGAATGATAAAATAATAAAAGCTGGGCACAGTGGCACATGTCTGTAATCCTACCACTCCGGGAGGCTGACATGGGAGCATCCCTTGAGCTCAGGAGTTCAAAACCAGTCTGAGCAAGAGGGAGATCCTGCCTCTAATAAAAATAGAAAAATTAGCTGTGGCAGGCACCTGTAGTCCCAGCTACCAAGGAGGCTGAGGCAAGAAGATTGCTTGAACCTAAGAGTTTGGGGTTGCTGTGAGTTAGGCTGAAGTCACGACTATCTAGCCTGTCTAGATTCTGTCTCTACTCTGGTTTCTCTTCAGATTGTATAAATCTTTTGCCTTTTAGATTCTGTCTCTAATAACAATAATAATAATAATGAACAATAAAACTATAAACCATAAACTGATTACCACACTTTAAGGTGATCAATCTCTGAATTGTTTCATTCAGTACCTCACAGGGCTTGAACAACCAGAGAGATGCTGAGAAGTCCACTGCAGAATTACTTTGGCTACCAAATTCACCTCCAATTTGTCAAATGTTTGGTTTTGGAATAAATCTGAAAGTCACAAGGTCAGTATTTCACGGGTAGTCCACAGTGCTCCCTGCTCAGAAACAGGCTTGGGTTTTGAGGCTCTGTGGTTGTTGGCTTAAAATCCTTAATAATTTAATCACTGAGTTTGTGTTTTGTAAGTGAAGCTCCGTTTGACAAGGGAAACTGGACAGGGGGCTTGGAGCCCAGCATCACACCTTGTCCTGTTCGCCACCTCCTCATGTCCCCTAAATGTGTCCTTGGCTGCTGACTCTACTACCTGCTCGGTGATGTTTGCTTTCCACTCCTGGCAGAGTCCTGAGGCCTGGGACAGAAAGAGTTGGATCAAATCACAGGGTAATACACCTGGGGACGTCCCCATGCCCACAGAAGTATGCCATGAAATAGCAAATAAAAGGCATCATGACTGCTTAAGAGGAAAACTTGGCAAAGAAGGACAATGTTTCTGTCCTGCTGTCTGAACGGGGTGGGGGGTACGTTTTCATTTCTCATGGTCCTCACACATCACACACGTTATATCCCCACATGTGACTACGAGGCAGGATGAAACAGAAGAACAAAAAAAAGGAACAAGAAGGTATCAGAGAATTAATGGGATCCACATAAGGAGAATGAGCAGATAATTAACATTCAGACATTAAAATGTTTTATAATTGGAGTTGAGTGCAGTGGCTTATGTCCACAATCTTAGCACTCTGGGAGGCAGAGGCAGGTGGACTGCTTGAGCTCAGAAGTTCAAGACCAGCCTGAACAAGAGCAAGACCTTCTCTCTACTAAAAATAGAAAAAACATGGCTCTGCGCCTGTAGCTCAGCACCTAGGGCGCCAGCCACATACAAAGGCTGGTGGTTCGAGCCCAGCCCAGACCAACTACAACCAAAAAATAGCTGGGCATTGTGGCGGGTGCCTGTAGTCCCAGCTTCTTGGGAGGCTGAGGCAAGAGAATTGCTTAAGCCCAAGAGTTTAAGGTTGCTGTAAGCTGTGATGCTACGGTATTCTACCGAAGGCAACATAGTAAGACTCTGTCTCAAAAAAAAAAAAAAAAAGAAAAGAAAAACCAGCCGGGCATAGTGATGGCCATCTATAGTTCCATGTACTTGGGAGGCTGAGGCAAGAGGACTGCTCAAGTCCAGGAGTTTGAGGTCGCTGTGAGCAATGATGCCACAGCACATTACCCAGGGTGATGAGTAAGACTCTGTCTCAATAAGTAATATAAATAAATAAAATAAAACAACAGACCAGACAGACTCTTTAAATTAAACGGTTTATTTCTTTCTGATCAAAAAGTAATATATATCATAAACCATTCAGATACAGTGAGACGTTAGAGATGTGACTGGAAGTAACTTCAAAGAAGTCTCACAGATCAGCCCCAGCACATTTAAATTCCATCCACTGTTACCTTCTCTGTGTTTGAATCAGGGACTTTGGACACTGTGAACCCAAGTTTACAATCTCAGAACCACTGCTTGAAAGAGTCTAAACACAATGCAGGTTAACACACAGGGAGATCATCACTTTTTAACCTCATTCACTACCTCCAGCTTTACCAAAGGATATCTTTTGTTTTCCAGCACTTTAGCCTGCCAGGGGATGACGTTGTCTAAACACATTTTCAATGTTTTCTTTTAACAGTTAATATATTTCCAGGATGCAAGTCCATTTCTTTCTAAAAGGTTCCTAGGACACCCATTGAAAAGTCAAAACCAATGAACTAAAAGGGATTTGCTATTTTGTTGGAGAAGAACGACACCCTTTGTATTGAAGTGGGGAGTTACAGACTGTGGTCACCCTCTGCACACTGTCTCTTTGTCAAGTCATACATGCTGGGGAAAAAAATAATACAGATGGGAAAATATTGTGCACTGTCAGATCTTGGAAACGGCCAAAGGATTTTTCCTCACCAATGTCTTGTCGATGACTTTCACATTCTGGCACCCTGAAAAAATAATGCACACATTTAATATGAAATGAATGCAATAATAATCAGGCAGGTAATCGTTTTCCCAAGGAATGTAAAATTTGACAAATGTAAGGTTTATGATTCAAGGTAGGCTTGCCAAATCTTATGTGGCATGAGACCATTTTTATTACCTAAACAGTACTTAACACAAGATGACTGGCACATATTTTTATTAACACAAAGAGTATATTCTTTCTGCCACATTTAATAGAGAGTCAACGGCTGAAAGCTCTCTTTTAGGATATGTCTGTAGCAAATTAAAATGCATAGTGAGGATTCACAGAATGGCATTCTTCTCACTGAGGCTCTGTCTGCAGAGACTCAACACAATGGTGAGTGGACCATTTATCTGGGGAGTTCTGTCTATGCAGCAATCTGGATCATATGGACTGTAGAAAAGTATGGACTACCCCAAAATGGGGAAGTTGATAATTAACTCAAAACCATACTTTGCAGCCAGGGTTACATTCTGAGTCCAATTCAAAACAGTCAGTAGTAATAACAGCATAGCTTATCTATTCATTCTTTCAACACATATTTATTAGTAGTGTGCCAGGCACTGCTCTAGGCACTGAAAATACTGCAATGAAGGCAACAAAGACCCCTGCCTCATGCATCTTACATTTTAGATAATGCATAATGAACGTAATTTAAAAGGTGATTTCTATGGTAGATGTTATATAGAAGATGAGAGGTGCCATGGGCAAAGAATGAAATAAAATAAAAAAAGAAAAGTAGACATTGAACAGATGGATGGAGGAAGGATTGCTATTGCAAACGGAGTAATCAGTGTGAGGCACTTTGAGAAAGTATGTACAGGACATGAGGAAGTTGTTCACATAGTTGCAAAGCTTGGTGAAGAGCATCCAGGCAGAGGGACATGGAGATACAAAAGCTCCAACGTGGAAACATGTCCGACATAGACAAGTGACCTCAGGGAGGGGCATGTGCCCTGTGGGGAATGAGGACGGGTGACAGAAGGCGAGTTGTGATCAGAAAGATAAGTGGGGTCAAACCACAGGTGGCCTTGAAAACTACTGCCAAGACATTGGCTTTGACTCTGTGTAAACCAAGAGCCATAGGAGGATGCTGATCACAAAGGGTAACATAGTCTGAATGCATGTTTAGGAGGCTCATTCTGGCTGCCACGCATGATCAGAGTAGAGCTGGGAGAGAAGAGACAGGCGAGAACGTGGGGGCAGACCCACAATATACACAGGGAGAGAGATAATGACAGCTCACGTGAGGCCAGATTCTGATTATATTTTGAAGACAGAGCCCCTGTGGATGTGAGAGTGTGAAAGCAAAGGAAGAGTCAAAAATGATTCAAGATTTTCGACCTGAGCAACTGAAACTGTGGGGTTCACAGGAGAGGAGATTGGAGAGCCTGTAGGTGGAACAGGTGGAATGGAGAACATTAGCCCCTTAGGTTCAAACAGATAGAGCATGAGACTCGCCTGAGACATTCAAGAGGGGGTGTTGACTAGCCAGTTAGATTTATGTGTTCATGTGTCATGAGATAAGAATGAATATGAAGTAGTATCCACCCTTGATTACTCCTCCTCCCCAGAATATTCCTAATAAGGCTGTCAAAGTTAGAGGCTAAGTGACTGCTGTAGAAGCATGCTGTAGAGTTTCTCAGTTCAAAGACAGCTCTGTGCTGGAGCTGTAAATACAACTTCAAATGTAATATGCCCTATATGATTCCACTCTCTTCCCCTTCTGATTCACTTCCACCAAGGAGCCTGCCTTACCAACCACAGAAGGAAAAGAAAGTTGTAAATGAGAGTGGTGAGCCTTACCACTCAGAGCCATGGCCAATCGGAATTCTTCCTTCAGTAGCTCAAGGACATCATGGACACCTTTCTCCCCCTAACCAAGCAAAAGATAAAGAACTTTTGGGTAAGTCAGTGTGACTTGTTTCATTCATTTCACTGTCCAGTCACCATGTTTTATACATTCCTCTCTTTGTGCAATTACCTGGAAAGCCAAGCCCCATATGATTGGTCTCCCCACAAACACAGCCCTGGCACCTAGGGCCAGAGCTTTCAGAACATCAGTGCCTTTCCGCACACCTCCATCCAGAAAGACTTCTACCTTCCCTTCCACAGCCTCCACAATTTCTGGCAAAGCATCAATCTGGGGAGAGAAGAGGGCAATAATGTGACATGATTGGCATTGAATTGTTACCGTGTATTAAACTCCACCTCCCCAAACCACCAACACATCCAACTAAGGCTTAGAGTTAAAGAAACTGATAGGTTTGTGGTCTGCAATAAAGTTATTTATTTCCTTCTGAAAGAAAAGAGGTACAAAGGCTACCAACTAAAAAAACAACTAAATTTTGAATTAAAAGGCTTATGTTTCTTTCAAAATCCAAGGATGCTTTTCCCATTCCTGACATTCGAATTCAAAGATCATAGTCAAAAAAATTAGAAATATAATTTTAAAACACTCAACCTTTTATATCTTCTAAAATGCATAAAAGTAAATAACATATTTTATTGATATAAATTATCTTAACATTGCTCATTACAAATCAGTTAAAATTCATACTCAAATAGTATGTGCAAGCAGTGGTTGTATACAAAGTACAGACATAGCTATAAAACTTCATTACAGAATTCTCTGTGAAAATATTTTTCTCACTTTTATTTTATTATTTTTTATTACAAAGTGTTAAGGGGGTACACATGTATTTGGTTACATAGATCACTTTTGAAATGCCTTGATTCATAGCAATAAATGTGCCCATCACCCAAATAGTGTGCACTGTACCCATTAGATAGGTGTTTGCCCCCTCCTTTCCTCCTGCTTGATTTCCACTAATTCCTCTGTGCACATGTGTGCTCCTCGGTTAATTCCAGTTTAATAGTATGTACACGTGGTATTTGCTTTTCCAGTTTTATGATACTTTACTTAGGATAATGGTCTCTAGTTCCACCTAAATCATAGCAAAAGGCTTTAATTTGTTCTCTTTAATGGCTGAATAGTACTCCGTGGTATACATATTCTACATTTTGATGGGCACTAGGCTTGATTCTACATCTTTGCAATTGTGAATAGTGCTGCAATAAACATTTTAGTACAGGTGTCTTCTTAATAAAATGATTCTTTTTTCTTTGAGGTAGATACCCAGTAGTGGGATTACTGGACAAATAGTAGGTCTACTTTCAATTCTTCAAGGAATCTCTATACTGTTTTCCATAGAGGTTGTACTAACTTGCAGTCCCACCAACAAGGTGGACCATATGCACCTTGAAAACCTTTGTCTTTATTGATAATTAATGGTGGGCTCAGATTAACACTAGAAAATCAAGATCTTCATGGAGGTTGATCTGATAGATTGCATTATTGTTTCTGGTCCTTTACACATCTCAAAACCTATTCCCTTTCCAAGGTAACTTCATAGTTTCTCTCTCAAAAAGGAACAGAGCATATTTGCCCATTCCTTGATTTTGACCTTGGCCATGCCACCCACTTTGGCCAACAACATGTGAGCAGAGATGGCAGAATGTCACTTCAGAGCACAGGCCTTAGGCAACCTAGTATACTCCTACTTACTCTTTTGCACCTTACCATTGCCATGAGGAGAGCATCCCCCAAGTAATGTTTCCCCTTCAGCATGGGCCCTAGGATAAATATTTAAAAAACAGATTTTTCTATCACAGCCAAACCCAGCTGGACCTGAAAGTTGGAGAACAGCCACCCAGATAGTATGAAGCCTAGGTCACCGGACAACTAGTTGACACAAACTTTCATGGGAGCCAATGATTGTTGATTTAAATCACTGAATGTGGGATCATTTGTTTAATAGCATCATGTACCAGTAGGTGACACAATTGGCTACTGTGATGTAGATCTTTGCAGTTGAGAACAGAAACAATTCATAACATAACCTAAAGGCCAAAATCTGTAGAAATTATCCACATTTGTCCCAAAATGTTAAAATACAAAATTAAGTACAGTTCCTATTTAAAAATGTATGATGAAGAAGCCATCGTACCCTTAAGTACATGTTTTCCAGAAATAATTACACTGAGATCTCTTAAAGGCTTTCCCACTTCTCTGCTAAAATTTTACAGGCTCAATTTAAAGAGAGTTTTATGTAAAAGGCTGAAGAGCAAACACAAGTACAGATTTAGAGGAAGTGAAGGCAGCACTTGGCAGGTGACCCTGAATGTTTGGCAGGTAATGTGATTTTTCCCTTTTCCTTTTGGCTTTTCTGCCTTGCCAAACATGCTTTGGATCCATTTACAGATGTCCCCTGACCTATACATAGTCCTCCTTTTACATTCAGGAGAGTTACATCAACATATAAATGCTACAATTTCCAAGGTATGATGCAAGCTATAATTAACCATACTTCCCCATTTGAAACCAGAACCAAAGAAAAATATTAGCTAGCTTGGGTTCAATACATGTTTTCAAAGTCAGGCAAATCAAGTCTGTTTAGGTTATTTCCAATTCCTAACCTAGCCTAAAAGTAAACTAATAAGGATACTTAAAATGTGAATCCTGGGTTAAAAAATAGAGCCCACATTGGCATTTCATGTGTCAATGGACAAGATTGTTTTATCCACTGCTGAAGCATTTCTCTCTCCCCTTTTTTCTTTCAGTAGCTGAGGTGTTATTAGGCATATATTATGCAAAATAATTCTGATTGAAGAAGATTAGACAAATAAATATAATAGACAGATAGTAATGGGTCTATTTCTGTTTCCTTCTTTTTAGTTTGCTACTAATCTGTGAGATCATTCCTTTCAGTTGTTACTGCCTTGGAGCTTCTTTAGACAATTAATTGTGAGCTTAACTCCCCTAGAGTTAGTCTCCAGGAAAACACGGTAAGACCCTTGTAAACTGTGTCTCCTTCCTTAGAAACTCTATCTGTATTCACTGATTTGTCAAACACTTTACTGAGGACCTGGTATATTCAAGGCACGAATTCCAGGCGGGTTAAGGGATGTGCAGAGAGTCCCACAGGGATCTGACCCTCAAAAAGAATCCTCTTTCTCCTTCCTATTCAAGGCACACTCTCCCCAGATGCTCTCTGCCCCACTGCCCTGCCTCGCCCACCCAGCCCCTAAACAAAATTTATACTTACAGGAAATTCTCACCTTTCCATAGCACCCATTATTTCTTTTTAGATTTATTTTCTTGTTTATTTATTTATTTATTTTTAGAGACAGAGTCTCACTTTGTCGCCTCTTGGTAGAGTGCATCGCAGCTCACAGCAACCTTCAGCTCTTGGACTTAGGCAATTCTCTTGCCTCAGCCTCCCGAGTAGCTAGGAGCACCCATTATTACTGACATGTTAAGTATGCAAACCTTTATTTAGATTAAACCAATTAAACATAAACAAATGCAGATTGAAAACAGAGCTGCTTAGTTAAGAATGAAGGAAACAGAGTCCAAGCCACTGTCTATACATCCTCCCCAGATTCTCTATCCCACCCCACCCGTCACACTTCACCAGGCAGCCCTGGGCAGTTTCTATTAGGCATACTTAGAAAAATCGCATGTTCATATATTTGCAAATGCAAAAATGGCTGCAATGATTTCCCATTCTATCTTCATTTCTTTGTAGTAACAAGGGGGAGAGGTGTGTTGTTTAAGGGAAGAGGGGTCTGTTCCCCACCCCTTGAAGATTAATTGGCCTGTGCCTTCTTTCACCAATAAAATGAGAGAGAAGTGACATTATGCCCTTTGTAAGTCTACATCTCAAGAGGGAAGAAGCCTACCTACATCCTGGGAGACATGAGATAGTGCAGAACCATTCTGCATAGCTGATCCAGCTCCAGGCTGTCCCAGGGTATGTAGCCATGGACCAAAGATCCCTGTGTGTGAGCCCGGACAAGACCAGAAAAGCCTCCAGAGACCTCATCCCAGATCACCAACCCACAAAATTGCAAAATGAATAAAATGCCTATTGCTTTTCAGCCAGTGAGTTTCAGAGTGGTTTGTTACACAGCAATAGACAACTGATACATTGTTTCTTAAAATCAGATTGCATTGAACCCTTTTTAAGAAGTAAAGTAAAATCTTTTAGGATTTCACACAACATGCCCAACAATTCAATTTGAAAAACACTGACTGACCCAAATGCTTTGTCTATGAAACATTTTGCAGCTGGGAATATTCCCTAAAAGAACATCCCATTTTTAAGCTTGAGAAAGTTTGACTTCATTTAGCAGCCACATGAAAATGTGAAATTAAAAAAAAAAAATTACTCCTACAATTCAAACACTGCAGAGACTGTCTTTAGCTCTCAGTTTGAGAATATTTAGTGTTATGGATTTTAGGATTCAATTTTATTCTATCCCATTATTCTCTAGTTAACTCAACGCCAATCGGGTTCACATTATCACCAAAGACAAAGACTTTAACATGACCTTATTTTTTCATTCCTTTAGGGTAGAGTACAGGTCTGGCAGCTGTTTTCGGAAACTGTGTATTAAGATGAACTGAAGTCAAATTAAATTTCTGTTCTAAGACTCTCATTGGTAAGTATTCCCCCACACAATGGAATTCTGTGATTTATAGAAATGGAGAAATCATACACTTCACTTTTTTTCTGAAAGCAACACAACACTTTGAAAAGGCTTGAGATTAAAAGTCCAACTTGTTCACTGAGCTCTTACTCCTGAGAAAGGCAAGACAAAGGCTAAAATCCAAGATTCCCATTTCAGTGTCCCTCCTGTGACATCACACTGCCTCTATGGCTCTGGCCTATGATGTAACAGAACCCACTGGACAGCCAGTCCTTCTGTGCATTAGCTGAAAAGCTTCATACCACGGGCTCTTTCAAGCCTTTGCCACCCACTGCAAAACCCACATGCTGAGGCAGAGACACCCTTCACCATAAACCAAATCCATTCTTACATTTCTCTCATTATCCTGAGCCTCTCACCATTCGAAGCTCTTTACCTCTAAAGCAGGAGGTAAAATTCAAGCTCATATCTCCTCCACTGCATGCATCACGCAAAGGGGGAGGGTTATCGTTGTTGTAAAAACAGTCTCAGAGACCACAACTCAAAAAGCCCTTTTAGATGTTTCCATGTCCCCTCAGCCAGAGGGAAATAAACCACACCATTTAGATATTTTTTCCCTTAAAATTTAGTTAGATTTGATTTCAGTAGATTTATATTTTATTTTCAGAAAACAAACTTAATTTAGCCTGCACACTAGGTCTATGTCTTCATACACAAGTGGGGCATAAATCTGAGAAAAAGCCTTGAGTTCTGGCCACTTTCCCCACCCTGCTCAGAGGAGGCTTCACTTTCTACCTCTATTTACCTGCAGGCAACATCTAATATCGCCTAAAAAGACATGTCACTGGGAGTAAAGCTGAGTTGGAACTGAGTTGACAACTTCCAGTTTCATGATTTTAAATTCTTGACTATAAATTCTGCAGTGTACAAAGACTTGGTTGGTTCCTACCACGAGAGCTTCAGGAAAAACTGCAAATGCAATATTGCACACCCATTGTTCTCTGCTGTCATCTGCTTCACAGTTAAGATCCACGAAACTGGTGTATGAATGTAGCTAACTCAACCTGCTAGTCAGTTCAATGAATAAAATAATCCAAAGCTACTTGGCTAAATTATTTGTTCTACTCTTCATCCAGTTGTTCAGATAAATTCAATTGGTTATCCCAGTTACAGCCATCCATGTAACAGCTATGACTGAACAGTTCTAATGAAAGTAGGGAAACATATTAACACAATGATCTAGTTGACAGAGACATGGTTTATTTTGCTAGAAGCTAGTTTATTTTGTTTATGTAAATCAAATTATAAAAATTACAGTTGAAAGGCGCCTAAGAAATCATCAAATTGATATTTAGACTTTAAAAGATGAAGAAACCAAGGTTCACAGTGCAGATCAATCCTTCTGTCCCTTGGCAGTGCAGATCCCCCGTCTGTTTCCCTGATAACTAAATTAGAGTAAACACGAAGGTCCCAAATTGGTCTTCCTGTCTCTTGTTATGCCAAACAACTTTTTCTGTTGCCTACCCAGCAACTCTCAAGTATTCAAGAATCTCTTCTCTTGTCTATCAAGGCAGATGTATTTCCCAGGATAACCCTCACTCCCAACAGATACTGTAAGCAAAATTGATTACTTGGCATTCCCTAAGCACATCTAGCTCTTTCCTTGCTCTTTCCACATCTTCACTCACTTAAAAACAGGGGTTCACATGAGAAAAGAGCAGAGGTGGAAGGGGAGCTGCAGCATCACTGCCTTCTATGCAAGAATCTGGGCCAAATCTCCATGGGGAGAATGCACACAGGAACCAATTTTAACACCTCACCTGTGTTCCTGGCCCCTATTCTAGATCACGTACCCATGAATTCTACATCAGGCTACGTGTCTGATACCATGAGTTTTGCTCCACTTCTGTTCCCCCAATTCTTGATCTTAAAATCTGCCCCAGGGCCTCTGCTGATTTCCTTAACTTTGGGCCTTTGGGGGCCTAGCTGCTCTCCATCACAGTTCTAACTCAGTCCCTACCATTGGGCCAGTTTTATTCCCTTTTATATCTAGATTCTGGGCTCTGCTTTGCCTAGCACAGTGTATGCAATATAAAAAAGCCACAGATGCACCTTGGAATCTCCTGGACAGCTGTAAATAATACTGGTGACTGTGCACTGACCACCTCCACCTCTGCCAGGATCTTGGAGTGTAGCCTGAACATCAGGAGTCTTTAAAGATCCCCAGGGCATTCCAAAGCACCCCTCAGAAAGTTCAAAGTTCAAACAGGGTTGCCTCTTTGTATACCCTTGCCCCTTCCCTGGGTCATGGGATTCCTTTCCCCATTCCCCCACCCTCTCTCTGCCACTCTGCAAACCTCACATCCACAAGAAATTCCAAACTCTCCCTCCTCCTGTCTTCTTGTCACAATGTACCCATCATCTCAAACTCCACAACAGCCTTTGGTAAGCCCTATAACTCTGTTAGCTCATCTTCTATAGACTCTGATGCCATAATTTTTTCTTCTGTGCATCCATAAATTTTTGCATTATACCTATTGCTATACCTATGAATACAAGAATAATCCCTGCCCACAAGTGCCTTATTTTACAGAGACTTTTATATGTTTACAAACAAATACATTGGGCTAACTAAATATAAATGTAGTAGTTAATTTAGGTGGTTGTGCCCCTTCAAATTCAAAATCCAAGATGTCATATATTCCACATATATTTCATGCTGAGTGATCACACAAGAATATAAACACAGACAAGGCAGACATAGAGATGGTCAGAACCATGATGGCAAAGGGAACTCTAGAGTGAAATTCCAGCATTTGCCAAAACTCACAGTGGCTGGCACTCCATCAAGTTGTCTAGCCCCGTGGTTCGACACCAAGATCCCATCCAAACCGTGTTTAACTGCCTCCCTGGCATCATCACCTGCAAAGAGCAAAATAGAAGGACAGACATCTTATGGAAACTGCATCTTTACAAAACACGTGAGTTCAGAACCTCAGCATCTCAGTCACTAGGAGGCTGACCACACACACAGATCAATCCAGGCTATGTATTTCCCAGGATGCTTTGCTCAATACACTTAACATAAAAATATAACCCAAGGGTTGGGGATAGAATATTAGTGGTACTAATAGTTTATTTGAAATAAAAGTTAGCACTTGTAACAATCTGTGAAATAAAATTATCAATACATAGTATATTGACATAAAGCTTAAAAATGTATCTATATAAGGTTGCTAAAAAATTGTTTCAATTCATATAATCATACCAAATTCTCAGCAGAATTAATCCTCTGCAATACAGATGGCATAAAAAATATACAAACATCAAACACTTTAAGTGTAACAGGCAACGAACAAATCTATTTCAAAAACATTTTTAATATAAAGTTTTCTAATTACAGTAGCTATTTTAATTTACATTGTTCTATAATTAAATTTGCTTTGCCCATTGAAATATGTCAAAAAAGGTGAAATTCTATGCTTATTTCCAATCATGCTTTTTCATTATAAAAAGTTCACTTTCTAAATAGATTAATGTTCTCTAAATAAAAAATAAGAAATTAGAGCAGCAATTTAAAAGTCAGAATTAGAAATTTGAGGAGAAATTCAAAAGTTGTCTCAAGAATTTAACAAATTTAAAGACAAAACCACCAAAGATTTTGATGCACTGAAGCAAGAATTTCCATCCCTCAAAGATCTGAAAAATACAGTAGAATCCCTCACTAACAGAGTAGAGCAAGCAGAAGAAAGGATTGTTGACATTGAAGACAATACCTTTGAACGCACCCAAACTCTCAAAGAGGAAGAGAAATGAAGAGCAAAAATGGATCATTCTCTCAGAGAGCTCTGGGATAAATTGAAGAAGGCTAATATCCTCACTGGAATCCCTGAAACTGATGAAGTGGCCTCGCTAGGCACAGAGGCCCTTCTCCATGAAATTATGAAAGAGAATTTTCCAGACATGTAAAAAGATTCTGAAATTCCGATAGCAGACAGTTTCCGAACCCCAAAACAACTCAATCCCAATAAGACATCACCCACGTATATTATAATTAACTTCACTAAAGTTAATATGAAGGAGAAAATTCTGAAAGCAGCCAGACGTAAGAAATCCATTACAACAAAGGGAAGAATATTAGAATGACTGCAGATCTCTTTGATGAAACTTTTCAAACCAGAAGAGGGTGGTCATCAACTTTTAATCTCCTAAAGCAAAATAACTTTCAACCCTGGATCCTGTATCCAGCTAAACTGAGTTTCATTTATGATGGAGAAATTAAATAATTTAATGACATTCATATGTTGAAGAAATTTGCCATAACCAAACCAGCTCTTCAGGATATTTTCAGATCTATCCTCCATAATGAGCAACCCAATCCTCTACCACAAAAGTAAACTCACTTAGAAATTTTTGATCAAACTCCAACTTCCACAGTGGTGAAAGGGTTAAAAATGTCCCATGGACCTTTGAAAAACTCAATACCCAAAATTTTATCAGACTTATCAATCTTCTCCATTAATGTGAAAGGCTTAAACTGTCCTCTAAAGAGGCAAAGGTTAGCTGACTGGATACAAAAAATCAAGCCAGATATTCACTGCATACAAGAGTCACATCTTACCTTAAAAGACAAATGTAGCCTAAGGGTGAAAGGATGGTTGTCCATATTTCACACAAAAGGTAACGAAAATAAGCAAGGTGTTACAATTCTATTTGCAGACACAATAGGCTTTAAACCAACAAAAGTAAGGAAGGATAAGAATGGTCACTTTATATTTGTTAAGGGTAATACTAAATATGATGAGATTTCAATTATTAATATTTATGAACCCAATTATTAATATCTATTAATATCTATGCACCCAATAGAATGCACCTCAATTTATAAGAGAAGCTCTAACAGACATGAGCAACTTGATTTCCTCCACCTCCATAATAGTCAGAGATTTCAACACTCCTTTGGTAGTGTTGGATAGATCCCCCAGTAAGAAGCTGAACAAAGAAATTTCAGATTTAAACATAACCATCCAACATTTCGATTTAGCAGAAATCTACAGAACATTTCATAGCAAAAAAACTGAATATATATATTTCTCATCAGCCCACGGAACATACTCCAAATTTGATCACATCTTAGATCACAAGTCTAACCTCAGTAAATTTAAAGGAATAGAAATTATTCCTTACATTTGCTCAGATAACCATGGAATAAAAGTTCAGCTCAGTAACAACAGGAATCTGTATACTCATACAAAAACATGGAAGTTAAATAACCTTATGCTGAATGATAGCTGGGTCAGAGATGAGATTAAGAAGGAAATTAACAAATTTTGGAACAAATTGACAATGAAAATACGAATAATCAGAACCTCTGGGATACTGCAGAGGCATTCCGAAGAGGGAAATTTATAGTACTGCAAACCTTCCTCAAGAGAATGGAAAGAGAAGAAGTTAACAACTTAATGAAACATCTCAAGAAACTGGAAAAGGAAGAACATTTCAACCCCAAACCCAATAGAACAAAAGAAATAACCAAAATTAGAGCAGAATTAAATGAAATTGAAAGCAAAAGAATAATACAACAGATCAATAAATCAAAAAGCTCGTTTTTTGAAAAAGTCAATAAAATAGATAAAACTTTGGCTAACCTAACCAGGAAAAAAAGAGAAAAATCTCTAATCTCATCAATCAGAAACGACAAAGACGAAATAACAACAAACTCCTCAGAAATTGAAAAACTCCTTAATGAATATTACAAAAAATTTTACTCTCAGAAATATGAAAATCTAAGGGAAATTGACCAATACTTGAAAGCACGTCACCTTCCAAGACTTAGCCAGAATCAAGTGGAAATGTTGAACAGGCCCATATCAAGTTCGGAAATAGTATCAACCATACAAAACCTCCCTAAAAAGAAAAGCCTGGGACCAGATGGCTTCACATCAGAATTCTACCAAACCTTTAAAGAGGAATTAGTACCCATATTACTAAAACTGTTGCAAAATGTAGAAAAAGAAGGAATACTACCCAACACGTTCTATAAAGCAAACATTACCCTGATCCCCAAACCAGGAAAAGACCCAACAAGAAAAGAAAATTATAGACCAATATCAATAAAGAATATAGATGCAAGAGGAGACAAGATGGCTGACTGAAGCCAGCTTTCCACAGAGGCTCCCATTCAGAAGGAGAGTGAAAGGACAAAAATTCAGAAAGTAACCTGGTGGATTTGAGCTGCACTAAGAGAGAAGGTTGTAGAATGCACGTCAACCCCGCTGAGGCGAGCTGCAACCACAAGGATACAAACAAAATGTACAAAATCCATCACCAAGCGGATGGGAGTCCCCTCCCACATGAGAACAGCTCAGAGTGCCCCACAAACAACCGGGCAGAGTTCAAAGGTCCTCCCACTACACTCCACAGGAGAGACCCTCTAAAAACTGGACCTACCTCCTCTACTAGGGTGCCACAGCATCCTCCTGCCAGGCATAAAACTGTATAAACTGTATATAGTCTCTACCTGTAATTCTGAGCTCCCAGCGCTCCCCTTCGCTCACACTGGGGTCTGGAGGCCAGTCGCGGTCAGTCGGCGGAAAGGGGACTGCACCAGTGTGGCAGTTCCCTGAGGCACAGTGCAACAGCCATCTTTTGGTGACAATACGGTCAGGCATAAAACTGTGTAAAGCTGTGTGTGTTCTCTGCCCACAACCCCAGGCTTCCAGCGCTCCCCGCGCTCCTCTCTGCTCTCATTCCAAGGTCTGGAGGCCTGTCCCCCAGGGGTCCAGACTCTTGGGCAATTGCTTGAGGGGTGTAGACAGTGCTGGGCTGCAGCCGGTCGGTGCAGACCCTGGGATACGGGAGCGGAGAGAGGACGGTTGGCCGGAGGGGAGCTACACCGGAGCAATGGTTGCCTGATCCATAAGGCAGCAGCTCTCTTTTGCTAGCAATATGGCTCACTACAGAATATTCTGAAGCCACACCTGCAGTCTCCCTGTGCAACCAGAGAGTTGCCAGAGGCAACTCCAACTTGCAAACCAGGGAAACTCCCAGGGCGGGGATGACCCAGAGGCCTGCTTTACCAAACCTAAGATGCACCTGGCCCTCAGGGGATCGTCAGCCTATAGACAATACAAGAGCAAAGACCAGCTGATTTGGAACTCAATTCAGCTTCTCTTCTGCAGGGGAACCGCAAAGTTGTTCTGTTCTGATCTGTCAGTAACATTAATCAGGGGCGAGACTGGACCTGAGTGAAAACCCCTCAACCTTCATCTAGCACCTGAGGTTGTCAGGCCTCATCTCCTCCTGCTGGAGAAAGGCAGAGCACAGCGGCCTGGCAGACTTCCTTGTGATTCAGGCATGTACAAACTCCTGGAGTACCGATACACTACAGGCAAATTGGTCAGTCAACTGCAGGGCTATCAGTGACTGGGTGTCAAGTGGTACAAGGTGGGGAAGGAGTCAGCACTGAAACCACGCAGCACTGAAACAAGCCACACCAGAGTAGTCACCAGACCCCTGTAATCCAGTTCCCAGAGACCTCTTAAACTTTCTCACCCGAGACAGGGGCAGACTGAGACAACTGATTTGGACATTTTTTAACTGAACCAATCACCAGAGGACAAATCAGGTGGTGCCCTAGGTGCACGGTGGTAGGAAGGTTTGATTTTTCTTTTCCAATTGTTTGACGGTGGGGGGGCAGGGTGACTTCATTGCTGATATTTCTCCACAGCTGAGACTTCAATCCAAAGTATCTGTTTCACTAGGGTGGAACAGAAACCAGCTGAAAACAAGGCAGAACCATTTAGCCCCACCACACAAGACAGGGCCCCAGTTTCTCAGGCCACAACACTGTATGGGCCCTCGATAAAGCCCCAGGGGAAAAAATCACATGGAGTAAAACAACCATGGGGTGGAATCAGGGGAAAAACTCTGGTAACATGAATAACCAGAATAGATCAACTCCTCCAAGGAAACATATGGCCGATGCAATTGAAGAGCCCATTCATAAACAACTGGCTGAGATGTCAGAAATCGAATTCAGAATTTGGATTGCAGACAAGATTAACAAAGTGGAATTAGGAATTCGAGGAGAAATTCAAACGTCGTCTCAAGAATTTAACGAATTTAAAGACAAAACCACCAAAGACTTAGACACACTGAAGCAAGAATTTGCAGCCCTCAAAGATATGAAAAATACAGTAGAATCCCTCAGTAACAGAATGGAGCAAGCAGAAGAAAGGATTTCTGACATCGAAGATAAAGCCTTTGAATGCTCCCAAACTCTCAAAGAGGAAGAGAAATGGAGAGCAAAAACGGATCACTCTCTCAGAGAGCTCTGGGATAATTCGAAGAAGGTGAATATCCGAATCATAGGAGTTCCAGAAAAAGATGAAGTGGCCCCACTGGGCACAGAGGCCCTTCTGCATGAAATGATGAAAGAGAATTTTCCAGACATACCTAGAGATTCTGAAATTCAGATAGCAGACAGCTTCAGAACCCCAGCACGACTCAACCCCAATAAGACATCCCCAAGGCATATCATAATTAACTTCACTAAAGTTAATATGAAGGAGAAAATCCTCAAAGCTCCCAGGAGAAAGAAAACCATTACCTTCAAAGGGAAGAATATTAGAATGACTACAGATCTCTCTCATGAAAATTTTCAAGCCAGAAGAGGGTGGTCACCGACTTTTAATCTCCTAAAGCAAAATAACTTTCAACCCTGGATCTTGTATCCAGCTAAACTGAGTTTCATCTATGATGGAGAAATTAAATACCTTAATGACATTCATATGTTGAAGAAATTTGCCATAACCAAACCAGCTCTTCAGGATATTCTCACACCTATCCTTCATAATGACCAACCCAATCCTATACCACAAAAGTAAACTCACTCAGAAACTTCGGATCAAAAACCAATTTCCACACTGGTGAAAGGATTAAAAATGGCCACTGGACTTTTGAAAAACTCAATACCCAAAACTTCACCAGACTTATCAATATTCTACATTAATGTGAACGGCTTAAACTGTCCTCTAAAGAGGCATAGGTTAGCTGACTGGATACAAAAACTCAGGCCAGATATCTGTTGCATACAAGAGTCACATCTTAACTTAAAAGACAAATACAGACTCAGGGTGAAAGGATGGTCGTCCATATTTCAGGTAAATGGTAATCAGAAAAAAGCAGGTGTTCCAATTTTATTTGCAGATACAATAGGCTTTAAACCAACAAAAGTAAGGAAGGACAAGAATGGTCACTTCATATTTTTTAAGGGTAATACTCACTCTGATGAGATCTCAATTATTAATATCTATGCACCCAACCAGAATGCACCTCAATTTATAAGAGAAACTCTAACAGACATGAGCAACTTGATTTCCTCCAGCTCCATAATAGTCAGAGATTTCAACACTCCTTTGGCAGTGTTGGATGGATCCTCCAACAAGAAGCTGAGCAAAGAAATCTTAGGTTTAAACCTAACCATCCAACATTTGGATTTAGCAGACATCTACAGAACATTTCATCCCAACAAAACTGAATACGCATACTTCTCATCAGCCCAGGGAATTACTCCAAAATTGATCACATCTTAGGTCACAAGTCTAACCTCAGTAAATTTAAAGGAATAGAAATTATTCCATGCGGGCGGCGCCTGTGGCTCAGTGAGTAGGGCGCCGGCACCATATGCCGAGGGTGGTGGGTTCAAGCCCAGCCCCGGCCAAACTACAACACCAAAAAAAAATTACCGGGGGTTGTGGCGGGCGCCTGTAGTCCCCGCTGCTCGGGAGGCTGAGGCAAGAGAATCATGTAAGCCCAAGAGTTAGAGGTTGCTGTGAGCCGTGTGATGCCACGGCACTCTACCCGAGGGAGGTACAGTGAGACTCTGTCTCTACAAAAAAAAAAAAAAAAGAAAGAAAAGAAATTATTCCATGCATCTTCTTGGACCACCATGGAATAAAACTTGAGCTGAGTAACAACAGAAATCTGCATACTCATACAAAAACATGGAAGTTAAATAACCTTATGCTGAATGATAGCTTGTTCAGAGACGAAATTAAGAAAGAAATCGCCAATTTTTTGGAACAAAACAACAATGAAGACACGAACTATCAGAACCTCTGGGACAACGGAAGGCAGTTCTAAGAGGGAAATTTATAGCACTGGAAGCCTTCCTCAAGAGAACGGAAAGAGAGGAAGTTAACAACTTAATGGGACATCTCAAGCAACTGGAAAAGGAAGAATATTCCAACCCCAAACCCAGTAGAAGAAAAGAAATAACCAAAATTAGAGCAGAATTAAATGAAATTGAAAACAAAAGAATAATACAACAAATCAATAAATCAAAAGGCTGGTTTTTTAAAAAGGTCAATAAAATCGATAAACCTTTGGCCAAACTAATCAGGAAAAAAAGAGTAAAATCTCTAATCTCATCAATCAGAAATGACAAAGACGAAATAACAACAGACTCCTCAGAAATCCAAGAAATCCTTAATGAATATTACAAGAAAATTTATTCTCAGAAATATGAAAATCTGAAGGAAATTGACCAATACTTGGAAGCACGTCACCTTCCAAGACTTAGCCAGAATCAATTGGAAATGTTGAACAGGCCCATATCAAGTTCGGAAATAGTATCAACCATAGAAAACCTCCCTAAAAAGAAAAGCCCGGGACTGGATGGTTTCACGTCTGAATTCTACCAAACCTTTAAAGGAATTAGTACCTATATTACTTAACCTGTTCCAAAAGGTAGAAAAAGAAGGAAGACTACCCCACACATTCTATGAAGCAAACATCACCCTGATCCCCAAACCAGGGAAAGACCCAACAAGAAAAGAAAATTATAGACCAATATCACTAATGAATATAGATGCAAAAATATTCAACAAGATCCTAACAAACAGAATCCAGCAACACATCAAACATTTATACATCATGACCAAGTCGGTTTTATCACAGGGTCTCAAGGCTGGTTCAATATAGGTAAATCTATAAGTATAATTCAACGCATACAGAAATTAAAAAACAAAGATCATATGATCCTCTCAATTGATGCAGAAAAAGCTTTTGATAATATCCAGCATCCCTTCATGATGAGAGCACTTAAGATAATTGGGATAGAAGTGACATTTTTTTTCTCTTTTTTTTTCTTTGAAGGGACATTGCTTTAACTGATAGAGGCCATCAACAGCAAACCCACAGCCAATATCATATTGAATGGAGTTAAATTGAAATCATTTCCTCTCAGATCAGGAACAAGACAAGACTGCCCATTGTCTCCACTGCTCTTTAACATTGTAAGGGAAGTTTTAGCCATCGCAATTAGGGAAGAAAAGGCGATCAAGGGTATCCATATAGGGTCAGAAGAGATCAAACTTTTGCTCTTTGCAGATGATATGATTGTATGTCTGGAAAACATTAGGGATTCTACTACAAAACTCTTAGAAGTGACCAAGGAATACAGCAGCATCTCAGGATATAGAATCAACATTCATAAATCAGTAGCCTTTATATATACCAACAAAAGTCAAGCTGAAAAAACAGTTATGGACACTATTCCATTCACAGTAGTGCCAAAGAAGATGAAATATTTGGGAATTTATCTAACAAAGGACATGAAAGATCTCTAAAAAGGCAACTATAAAACTCTAAGAAAAGAAATAGCTGAAAATGTTAACAAATGGAAAAACATTCAATGCTCATGGCTGGGAAGAATCAACATTGTTAAAATGTCCATATCACCCAAAGCAATTTACAATTTTAATGCAATCCCTATTAAAGCTCCACTGTCATACTTTAAAAATCTTGAAAAGATATTTCATTTTATATGGAATCTGAAAAAACCTCGAATAGCCAAGACATTACTCAGAAATAAAAACAAAGCAGGAGGAATCACACTACTGGATCTCAGACTATATTATAAATCAATAGTGATCAAAACAGCATGGTACTGGCCCAAAACGAGAAAAGTAGATGTCTTGAACAGAATAGAGAACCAAGAGATGAGTCCAGCTACTTACCATTATTTGATCTTTGACAAGCCAGTGAGAAATATTCAGTGGGGAAGATTCCCTATTTAACAAATGGTGCTGGGTTAACTGGCTGGCAACCTGTAGAAGACTGAAACTGGACCCACACCTTTCACCATTAACTAAGATAGACTTTTGCTGGATTAAAGATTTAAACCTAAGACATGAAACTATAAAAATGCTAGTAGAGGAATTGGGAGAGCAAGATGGCTTCCGAGTAACAGCGTCCTTGCATCTGGGCACCATGAGTCTGGGGAGATAGGACTCCAGGCATCTCTGGCTGGTAGGATCTGCCTATCAACACCCCTGTGAGGATACAGGGAATCAGTGAGAGACTTCTGGACCCCAAGAGGAGGAAGAAAACAGTGGAAAAATGGCAAGTGGTCGCATGTGTTCAATCG
The DNA here is from genome assembly GCF_027406575.1 of Nycticebus coucang. Lineage (NCBI taxonomy): Eukaryota > Metazoa > Chordata > Mammalia > Primates > Lorisidae > Nycticebus > Nycticebus coucang. The sequence continues at coordinate 29,885,763 of NC_069800.1, read as the reverse complement.
GTCTAAACCCGCCCGCAACTGCAAGCTCAGTAGCAGCAAGACTGCAAACTGGAAAGGCCTTACCTGTGAACTGTTTTGGTGTCTTTGGACTTGGCACTCAGTTGAACTGCCTTGGGGAGAGCCTGAGCGGGAGTGCGGAGAATTTTGGCCGTTGTCTAGGGCCCCAGTCTGAGCCACTGAGCCAGATGGAGCTAATAGTGTTTGCCTGTGGGACACAGGGAGCCATTGTGAGCAATCTGACCCAGCAAGCTCCATCCTTGGGGTTGCAGAGCTACAATCGGGTGGGAGCTGGTAACCCAGTGACCAAGTAGCCTAAGGGTGGGGTCTGAGCCACCTTGCAGCCCTAACCCTCAGGGGCAGAGTGAGACCAGTTTTGGCACACTGGGTAAGTGGATAGCCACTTCAGCAGTGATTCCAGTCACAAGCACTTTCCCGGGAAAACTTCTGCTCAGCAAGTTTACAAGTTGAAAGTGCCTTTTAAGTAGGCTGAAGAGAGATTTGGGGTGTCTGCCTGCTGGGGTTTGAGAAATCAGCAGCCTCCAGTCATATCAGAACTGTGATTAACATCTCATACCCCAGAAGAACACGTGTTGCCCAGACAATATTCAACAACTTATACATACTGCTTTGTTCTTGGTAGTTTTTTTTTGTTTGGTTGGTTTTTTGTTTATTTTGATGTTGTTGATGTTGTTTTGTTTTTTCATTTCAACTTTTCCATACAGATCCTTTTTCTTTCTCAATTTTTCTACTTTAATTATAATTTCCCATAGCTGCCTTTTTCAATAACTAGAACTTCATTTTTGCTAGTGTTTCTATGGCTATTATTTGGTTTTTCTCCCAAATTTATCCCGTAAAGTTTTCTGTTTGCTTGTTTTGGTTTGATTTATGGCATTTTTGTCTTTCCTCTCTACTTGGTGGAGGTGGAATACTGTGTCTGATCAGGTTAGAAAAGAGCTGCTGACCTCAAGGGAACCACCCAACTGGGCACCCCCAGAAGGTGGGTTTTTCTTAAGGTTGTGTCAAAGTACCCTACTGTACACCTATATTGCTCTGTCTCCCTCTTTCTGTGCTCTCTTCTTTTTATCAATACTCCTTTTACCCACTCCCTCTCCTTTCTCTATTTTTTTTTCTTATAACTCGGTCCTCCTTTCTTTCATCCCTTTCTTCCTCTTCAAGCTTCTCACCCTTCTAGTCCTATACCAAAAGAACTCATCGAACCCTTAGTCCACAGCCACAAGAACTTAAAGAGCAAGAGGACGTGAAAGGAAAATTAGGGCAAGGAAACAGATCAAAGAAATCACTCATGAGGAAGAATCAGCAGAAAACTCCAGGCAACATGAAGAACCAGTCCAGAACAACCCCGCCAAGGGACCATGAGGTAGCTACTGCAGAGGATTCCACCTATAAAGAAATATTAGGAAAGACAGAAAGGGAATTTAGAATACGCATGTTGAAAATGACAGAAACAATGAAGGAACCTGCTAATAAAGTGGAAAATAACCAAAAGAAAATCCAAAAACAGAATTGAACAAAAGATGAACGATATGAAGAATATAAAAAGGATATAGCACAGCTGAAGGAACTGAAACAGTCAATTAGGGAACTTAAAGATGCAATGGAAAGTATCAGCAACAGGTTAGACCATGCAGAAGAAAGAATTTCAGAGGTAGAAGACAAAGTTTTTGAGATAACTCAGATAGTAAAGAGGCAGAAAAGAAGAGAGAGAAAGCAGAACGTTCACTGTCAGAATTATGGGACTTTATGAAGCAATCCAACATACGAGTAATAGGAATTCCAGAAGGGGAAGAAGAATGCCCCAGAAGAATGGAAGCCATACTAGAGAATATTATAAAAGAAAATTTCCCAAACATCACCAAAGGTTCTGACAAACTGCATTCAGAGGGCTACCGGACCCCAGGTCGCCTCAACTCTAACCAAGCTTCTCCAAGACACATTGTGATGAACATGTCCAAAGTCAAGACAAAAGAAAAGATTCTGCAAGCTGCCAGGAGTAAGCGCCAGCTGACCTACAGGGGCAAATCAATCAGAGTGACCGCAAACTTCTCTAATGAAACTTTCCAAGCAAGAAGACAATGGTCATCTACCTTTAATCTACTTAAACAGAACAATTTCCAGCCCAGAATTCTGTACCGTGCTAAGCTAAGCTTCAAAATTGATGGAGAAATCAAATCATTTGCGCATATACAAATATTGAGGAAATTCGCCACAACAAGACCACCTCTACAGGAAATACATCAACCTGTTCTGCACACTGACCACCACAATGGATCAGCAGCAAAGTAAGAACTCAGAAATTAAAGGACAGAACCTGACCTCCACACTGATGCAAAAGATAAAACTAAGCAATGGACTCTCACAAAATAAGACGAATAGAATACTACCACACTTATCAATTATCTCAATAAATGTTAATGGCTTGAATTCCCCACTGAAGAGACATAGATTGGCTGACTGGATTAAAAAACACAAGCCATCCATTTGCTGTCTGCAAGAAACAAACCTGGATTCAAAAGACAAATAAGCCCCAAGTCAAGGGTTGGAAGACAATTTTTCAGGCAAATGGAATTCACAAAAACAGAGGAGTTGCAAATTTATTTTCAGATACATGTGGATTTAAAGCAACTAAAGTCAAAAAAGACAAAGATGGTCACTTTATATTGGTCAAGGGAAAAATACAACAAGAAGACAATTCAATTCTAAATATTTGTGCACCCAACTTAAATGCTCCCAGATTCTTGAAACAGACCTTACTCAGTCTGAGCAATATGATATCTGATAATACCATAATAACAGGGGACTTTAACACTCCTCTTACAGAGCTGGACAGATCCTCCAAACAGAAATTAAATAAAGATATAAGAGATTGAAATGAGACCCTAGAACAACTGTGCTTGATAGACGCATATAGAACACTCCATCCCAAAGATAAAGAATATACATTCTTCTCATCACCTCATGGAACATTCTCCAAAATTGATCATATCCTGGGACACAAAACAAATATCAACAGATTCAAAAGAATTGAAATTTTACCTTGTATCTTCTCAAACCATAAGGCACTAAAGGTGGAACTCAATTCTAACAAAAACGCTCGACTCCACACATAGACGTGGAAATTAAACAATCTTCTGTTGAATAACAGATGGGTGCAGGAAGAAATAAAACAGGAAATCATTAACTTCTTAAGCATAACAACAATGAAGACACAAGCTATCCCACAAAACCTGTTGGATACTGCCAAAGCAGTTTTGAGAGGAAAATTCATCGCTTTAGATGCCTACATTCGAAAAACAGAAAGAGAACACATCAGCAATATCACAAGAGATCTTATGGAACTGGAAAAAGAAGAACAATCTGAGCCTAAAGTCAGTAGAAGAAAAGAAATATCCAAAATCAAATCAGAGATCAATGAAATTGAAAACAAAAGAATCATTCAGAAAATTAATAAAACAAGGAGTTTGTTTTTGGAAAAATTAATAAACTAGATAAAACATTGGCCAGACTAATGAGGAATAGAAAAGTAAAATCTCTAGTAACCTCAATCAGAAATCATAAAGGGGAAATAACAACTGATCCCACAGAGATACAAGAGATCATCTCTGAATACTACCAGAAACTCTATGCCCAGAAATTTGACAATGTGAAGGAAATGGATCAATATTTGGAATCACACCCTCTCCCTAGACTCAGCCAGGAAGAAATAGAGCTCCTGAACAGACCAATTTCAAGCACTGAGATCAAAGAAACAATAAAAAAGCTTCCAACTAAAAAATGCCCTGATCCAGATGGCTTCACTCCAGAATTCTATCAAACCTTCAAGGAAGAGCTTATTCCTGTACTGCAGAAATTATTCCAAAAAACTGAGGAAGAAGGAATCTTCCCCAACACATTCTATGAAGCAAACATCACCCTGATACCAAAACCAGGAAAAGACCCAAACAAAAAGGAGAATTTCAGACCAATCTCACTCATGAACATAGACGCAAAAATTCTCAACAAAATCCTAGCCAATAGATTACAGCTTATCATCAAAAAAGTCATTCATCATGATCAAGTAGGCTTCATCCCAGGGATGCAAGGCTGGTTTAACATACGCAAGTCTATAAACGTTATCCACCATATTAACAGAGGCAAAAATAAAGATCACATGATCTTCTCAATAGATGCAGAAAAAGCATTTGATAAAATCCAGCATCCTTTTCTAATTAGAACTCTGAAGAGTATAGGCATAGGTGGCACATTTCTTAAACTGATTGAAGCTATCTATGACAAACCCACAGCCAATATTTTACTGAATGGAGTAAAACTGAAAGCTTTTCCTCTTAGAACTGGAACCAGACAAGGTTGTCCTCTGTCACCTTTACTATTCAACGTAGTGCTGGAAGTTCTAGCCAATACAATTAGGCAAGACAAGGAAATAAAGGGAATCCAAATGGGAGCAGAGGAGGTCAAACTCTCCCTCTTTGCTGACGACATGATCTTATACTTAGAGAACCCCAAAGACTCAACCACAAGACTCCTAGAAGTCATCAAAAAATACAGTAATGTTTCAGGATATAAAATCGATGTCCACAAGTCAGTAACCTTTGTGTACACCAATAACAGTCAAGATGAGAAGCTAATTAAGGACACAACTCCCTTCACCATAGTTTCAAAGAAAATGAAATACCTAGGAATATACCTTACGAAGGAGGTGAAGGACCTCTATAAAGAAAACTATGAAATCCTCAGAAAGGAAATAGCAGAGGATATTAACAAATGGAAGAACATACCATGCTCATGGATGGGAAGAATCAACATTGTTAAAATGTCTATACTTCCCAAAGCTATCTACCTATTCAATGCCATTCCTATCAAAGTACCTACATCGTACTTTCAAGATTTGGAAAAAATGATTCTGCGTTTTGTATGGAACTGGAAAAAACCCCGTATAGCTAAGGCAGTTCTTAGTAACAAAAATAAAGCTGGGGGCATCAGCATACCAGATTTTAGTCTGTACTACAAAGCCATAGTGGTCAAGACAGCATGGTACTGGCCCAAAAACAGAGACATAGACACTTGGAATCGAATTGAACACCAAGAAATGAAACTAACATCTTACAACCACCTAATCTTTGATAAACAAAACAAGAACTTACCTTGGGGGAAAGACTCCCTATTCAATAAATGGTGTTGGGAGAACTGGATGTCTACTTGTAAAAGACTGAAACTGGACCCACACCTTTCCCCACTCACAAAAATTGATTCAAGATGGATAAAGGACTTAAATTTAAGGCATGAAACAATAAAAATCCTCAAAGAAAGCATAGGAAAAACACTGGAAGATATTGGCCTGGGGAAAGACTTCATGAAGAAGACTGCCATGGCAATTGCAACAACAACGAAAATAAACAAATGGGGCTTCATTAAACTTAAAAGCTTCTGTACAGCTAAGGAGACAATAACCAAAGCAAAGAGACAACCTACACAATGGGAAAGGATATTTGCATATTTTCAATCAGACAAAAGCTTGATAACTAGGATCTATAGAGAACTCAAATTAATCCACATGAAAAAAGCCAACAATCCCATATATCAATGGGCAAGAGACATAAATAGAACCTTCTCTAAAGATGACAGATGAATGGCTAACAAACACATGAAAAATGTTCATTATCTCTAAATATTAGAGAAATGCAAATCAAAACAACCTTGAGATATCATCTAACCCCAGTGAGAATGGCCCACATCACAAATTCTCAAAACTGCAGATGCTGGCGTGGATGTGGAGAGAAGGGAACACTTTTACACTGCTGTTGGGACTGCAAACTAGTACAACCTTTCTGGAAGGAAGTATGGAGAAACCTCAAAGCACTCAAGCTAGACCTCCCATTTGATCTTGCAATCCCATTACTGGGCATCTACCCAGAAGGAAAAAAATCCTTTTATCCTAAGGACACTTGTACTAGACTGTTTATTGCAGCTCAGTTTACAATCGCCAAAGTGTGGAAAGAGCCTAAATGCCCACCAAGCCAGAAATGGATTAACAAGCTGTGGTATATGTATACCATGGAATACTATTCAGCTATTAAAAAAAATGGAGACTTTACATCCTTCGTATTAACCTGGATGGAAATGGAAGACATTATTCTTAATAAAGCATCACAAGAATGGAGAAGCGTGAATCCTATATACTCAATTTTGATATGAAGACAATTAATGACAATGAAGGTTATCGGGGGGAGGAAAAGCAGAAAGAGGGATGGAGGGAGGGGGGTGGGGCCTTGGTGTGTGTCACACTTTATGGTGGCAAGACATGATTGCAAGAGAGATTTTACCTAAAAATTGCAATCAGTGTAACCTGGCTTATTGTACCCTCAATGAATCCCCAACAATAAAAAAAAAAAAGACATTTATGTTCTTTAAAAAAAAAAAAAAAAGGCTAGTAGAGAGTGCAGGGAAAACCCTTGAAGAAATCAGTCTGGGCGAGTATTTTATAAGGAGGACCCCCCAGGCAATTGAAGCAGCTTCAAAAATACACTACTGGGACCTGATCAAACTGAAAAGCTTCTGCACAGCCAAGAACATAGTAAGTAAAGCAAGCAGACAGCCCTCAGAATGGGAGAAAATATTTGCAGGTTATACCTCTGATAAAGGTCTAATAACCAGAATCCACAGAGAACTCAAACATATTAACAAGAAAAGAACACGTGACCCCATCTCAGGGTGGGCAAGGGACTTGAAGAGAAACTTCTCTAAAGAAGACAGACACAAGATCTACAAACACATGAAAAAAAGCTCATCATCCTTAATCATCAGAGAAATGCAAATCAAAACTACCCTGAGATATCACCTAACCCCAGTAAGAGTAGCCCACATAACAAAATCCCAAAACCGGAAATGTTGGCGTGGATGTGGAGGAAAGGGCACACTTCTACACTGCTGGTGGGAATGCACACTAATATGTTCCTTCTGGAAGGATGTTTGGAGAATACTTAGAGACCCAAAAATAGACCTGCCATTCGATCCTATAATTCCTTTACTAGGTTTATACCCAGAAGACCAAAAGTCACAATATAACAAAGACATCTGTACCAGCATGTTTCTTGCAGTCCAATTCATAATTGCTAAGTCATGGAAGAAGCCCAAGTGCCCATCAACCCACGAATGGACTAGCAAATTGTGGTACGTGTATACTATGGAATACTATGCAGCCTTAAAGAAAGATGGAGACTTTACCTCTTTCATGTTTACATGGATGGAGCTGGAACATATTCTTCTTAGCAAAATATCTCAGGAATGGAAGTAAAAGTATCCAATGTACTCAGCCCTACTATGAAGCTAAATTATCGCTTTCACATGAAGACTATAACCCAACTATAGCATAAGACTTTGGGGAAAGGGCCAAGGAAGGGGAAGGGAGGGGGGAGGTTTTGGTGGAGGAAGGGTCATGGGTGGGGCCACATCTATGGTGCATCTTAGAATGGGTACAGGCTATTGCACTAATGTACACAGCTATGATTTAACAATAAAAAATAAGAAAATGTGTCAAATGGTCTATAAAACCAGTGTATTGTGCCCCATGATCGCATTAATGTACACAGCTATGATTTAATAAAAAAAGGGAGGGGAAGTTTTTTACCAAATAAAAAGCATTAACTGCTGTAAAAGAAAAAAAAGAAAAAGATACAAAAGAGAATCTGCAATTCTGATCGTTTTAAAAGTTTATGTTCAAACACAATTTTCTAAACTATGTTTCATGGAATACTAGTTTTTAAATATTCCCACTTTAATTTGAAAATGATGATAAGAACCTTTTTTTCTTCTATAATCATTGGTATATGAAATGGTAAGCCTCTGTGTTATGAAATGAATGTTTTGCATCCTTCCAAAATTCCAGAGTCAAAGCACTAACATCCAACATGATGGTATTTGTAAAGGGGGTCTTTGGGAAGTAAGTGGAATTAGATTAATGCATGAGGATGTGATAGCATTCAGACTCTTTTAAGAAAAGGTACCACAAAGAGTATGTTCTCTTTCTCTCCATCTCCTTCCACAAAGAAAAGGTCCCTTGAGCACATAGAAAGCTCACTTCTGCACCCCAAGAGGAGCTCACTCACCAGAAACTGACTCTCCAGGACCCTGAGCCCAGACTTTCAGCCTGGAGAACCGGGAGAAGACAGATTTCTGTTGCGTGAGCCACCCAGCCTGTGGAGCTCTGTTATGGCAGCCTCCACTGACTAAGGCACCATTTTATATTATTATCAGCAGTATTGTTTGCCAATCCACCTTTACAGAAAGCTACAGCAAACTCTAAAATGCAATGAAATAACATGAAAGACCATCTGTTGTATGAATTGCCACTGTTTACCAACTACTTTGCATTTCATCTCTTCATTTGTAGCCTGGAGTTTTGTTATATATTCCATATACGACTGCCAATTTATATGTTGTATTTTATATTAAATATAAGAGCTGACATTCCCATGAGACTGTTTTTGGCTCTCTGTTTTAATCCAACCATACATTACATCTTGTGAAATCTCATTGGTAACTTCTGAGCCCCTCGTGGGGAAAAGATTCCAGCTTCTAGGGGGAGAGATGACTTTTTCCTACCCTATTAATTGCCTAATATTTTGCAATGTAATGTTCTTTCGTGTTTTATAGCAGTTTTCTTTTCCTGTATTTCTATTTACCTTTCTTTTCTTTATTTTCCATTTACTGTGAGATTTCTGAAAACATCTCTGCCTTATTCTAACCTATCTACACTATTCAAGTCACCATATTTTCTTCCTGGGGAAGGAAATTATCTGGAGCCTCCTCCCTACCTGCTCTTTCTTCTCTGGTACTATCAAACCTATCACTGGCTCCTCCATGCTGGCCCCTGTTCTCTCTGAGTCTGAAATTTGTAGTCCAGTGGATGCCCTCATTTGGTTTCTGTTCACATTTGTTTCTGGTACATTCTTTTTTAATTTCCTAGAAAACAATCCAAAAGTGGTAAACTTAAATAGCTCCTCTTGTGTTTGAATGATGATTGGGTATAACAACACTCTAGTTGGGAAAAACATTTTCCTCCTTGGGACCATAAAGATATTACTCCCTCATTTGCCAGTATTCATTGCTGATGTGAGGTCGGCCGCCAGTGTGATTCTTATGCCTTCATAAGAAAACTGCTTTATGTTTGTTTTCTCTCTTTAGAGACATTATTTTTCTGAAATTTCATAAACAATATAAGTTATCAGCTGCATTGGGACCTGCAGTTGGCACCCTCCCACCTCCGGAAGAGCTGCACCGGGACCAGCAATCTGCACTGTCCTGGGCCGCCAGAAGAGCTGCCCCAGGACCCATGATCGGAACCCTCCCAATTCTGGAAGATCTGCACCAAACAAGCCATTGACACCCTCTCGGACCTCCAGAAGAGCTGCGCCCAAGACCAGCAAACTGCACCCTCCAAGACCCAGTAAGAGCTACACGGTGACCTGCTACCCCACCCACTGGGCCTCCCCACGCCCTGACCAGGAACTCCCGGAGCCACTCAACCCCACGTCCTCCCTCCTGTACCCTCCCTGCCTCCACACCACCTTCTCATCTGGCCAGGAACTCTGGTAGCCGAGTGCCCTCTGGAGCCCTCCCTGCCTCTGCACAGAGTCCTTCTCCTGGCCAGAGACTACTGGAGCCTTGGGCCCTCCATGCCAAAGTCACTCGGGCACTAGGCACTCCCAGAACCGTGTGCACCACCCCCTGACCTGTTGCTGGATCCGGGGGTGTCACACTCCGGTGCTCCTCCCACAACCAGAACTCCCTGACTCTTCTGGGTCAATCCCAGAAGAGCTACATAGGGTCACGCCCTACAAAGATCCAGCAACAATACAGTGATTAGACCCCGCCCCCAGGGGTCTAATCTCAGAGAGACACCACTCCAACTCTGAGGATGGCCAGAGGCAACGATGAAAACCAATCATGAGACAAAATCAAAGGAAAAACTCTGGCAATATGAATAATCAGAGTAGATCAACTCCCCCAAGGAACAATGGGGCAGACACAGCACAAATCCCATGCACAAACAAATAGCTGAGATGTCAGAAATCGAATTCAGAATCCAGATAGCAAATAAGATCAAATTAGAATTCCAAACAGTAACCCAAAAGATGTCTCAAAAAATCAACAAATTCAAAGACCAAATGACCAAGACTTTTGACACATTGAGATAAGAAGTTGCAGCCATCAAATCTGAGAAATACAGTAGAATCCCTCAGAAACAGAATGAAGCAAGCAGAAGAAAAGATTTCTGACATTGAAGACAAAGCTTTCAAATGCTCCCAAACACTCAGAGAGGAAGAGAAATGGAGGGCAAAAACAGATCACTCTCAGAGAGCAGTGGCATAATTATAAGAAAACCAATATTCATCTTATAGGGATCCCCGAAAGTGATGAAGTAACTTCACAAGGCACAGAGTCTCTTTTCCAGGAGATTATGAAAGAGAACTTTGCAGACACGCCAAGAGATTCTGAATTTCAGATAGCTGACAGTTTCAGAACTCCTGCATGACTCAACTCGAATAAGACATCCTCCAGACACATCATAATCAATTTCACTAAAGTTAATATGAAGGAGAAAATTCAGAAAGCAGCCAGATGAAAGAAAACCATTACCTACAAGGGGAATAATATTAGAATAACTGCATATCTCTCTGCTGAAACCTTTTAAGCTAGAAGAGGTTGGTCATTGACTTTTAATCTCCTAAAACAAAATAACTTTCAACCCAGGATCCTGTACCCAGCTAAACTGAGTTCCATTTAAGATGGACAAATTAAATACTTTAATGACATTCACATGTTGAAGAAATTTGCCACAACTAAACCAGCTCTCCAGGATATTCTCAGACCTATCCTCCATAAAGATCAGCATAATCCTCCACCACAAAAGTAAACCCACCCAAAAAATTTTGATCAAATTCCCACTTCCACAGTTGCAAAACGATTAAAAATGTCCACCAGACTCTCAAAAGGCTTATCAATATTCTCGATTAATGTGAATGGTTTAAACTGTCCTCTAAAGAGGCACAGGTTGGTGGACTGGATAAAAAAAGTCAAGCCAGATATATGCTGCATACAAGAATTGCATCTTACATTAAAAAACAAATATAGACTCAAGGTTAAGGGGTGGTCATCTATACTCCAGGCAAATGGAAAGCAGAAAAAAGCAGGTGTTGCAATCCTATTGGCAGATACAATAGACTGTAAACCAACCAAAATAAGGAAGGATAAGATGGACACTTCATATTTGTTAAAGGTAATACTCAATACGATGAGATTTCAATTATTAATATTTATGCACCCAACTAGAACGCACCTCAATTTATAAGAGAAACTCTAACAGACATGAGCAACTTGATTTCCTCCAGTTCCATAGTAGTTGGAGTTTTTAACACCCCTTTAGCAGTGCTGGATAGATCCTCTGAAAAGAAGCTAAGCAAAGAAATTTTAGATTTAAACTTAACGATTCAACATCTGGACTTTACAGACATCTACAGAACATTTCATCCCAACAAAACTGAATACACATTCTTGTAATCAGCCCACGGAACATACTCCAAAATTGACCACATCCTCAGCGACAAATCTAACCTCAGCAAATTAAAAAAAAAAAAAGAAATTATTCCTTGCATCTTCTCAGACCATCATGGAATAAAAGTTGAACTCAATAACAACAGGAATCTGCATACCCATACAAGAACATGGAAGCTAAATAACCTTATGCTGAGGAAAGATGGGTTATAGACAAGATTAAGAAGGAAATCACCAAATTTTTGGAACAAAACAACAATCAAGACATGAATTATCAGAACCTCTGGGATACTGCAAAGGCAGTCCTAAGAGGGAAATTTATAGCACTGCAAGCCTTCTTCAACAAAATGGAATGAGATTAAGGTAATAACTTAATTGGACATCTCAAGCAACTGGAAAAGGAAGAACATTCCAACCCCAAACCCACCAGAAAAAAAGAAATAACTAAAATCAGAGCAGAATTAAATGAAATCGAAAACAAAAGAATTATACAACAGATCAATAAATCCAAAAGTTGGTTTTTTTGAAAAGGTAAATAAAATAGATAAACCTTTGGCCAACCTAACCAGGAAAAAAAGAGTAAAATCTCTAATTTCATCAATCAGAAATGGTAATGATGAAATAACAACAGACCCCTCAGAAATTCTAAAAATCCTTAATGAATATTACAAAAAACTTTACTCTCAGAAATATGAAAATCTGAAAGAAATCGACCAATACTTGGAAGTACGCCACCTACCAAGACTTAGCCAGAATGAAGTGGAAATTTTGGGGGGGTTTTCTGTTTCTTTTTTTTTTAATATTAAATCATAGCTGTGTACATCAATATGATCATGGGGCACCATACACTTGTTTCATAAAATATTTGACACATTTTCATCTCATTAGTTGACATAACCCTCCTGGCATTTTCTTAGTTACTTTGCCAAGACATTTACATTCCACATTTGCCAAGGCTCACATGTACCCTTGTAAGATGCATCACAGGTGTGATCCTTTCAATCCCCCTCCCTCTACCAACCTCCCCCCTCCCTCCCCACGCTTTCCAAATTCCCCTATTCTTAGGTTGTAACTTGGTTATAGCTTTCATATGAAGGTTCTAAATTAGTTTCATAGTAGGGGTGAATACATTGGATATTTTTTCTTCCATTCTTGAGATACTTTACTAAGAAGAATATGTGCCAGCTCCATCCATGTAAACATGAAAGAGGTAAAGTCTCCATCTTTCTTCAAGGCTGCATAGTATTCCATGGTGTACATATACCAAAATTTGTTAATCCATTCGTGGATCGATGGGCACTTGGGTTTTTTCCATGACTTAGTAATTATGAATAGGGCTGAAATAAAGATTCTGGTACAAATATCTTTGTTATGATGTGGTTTCTGGTCTTCTGGGTATATGCCCAGCAGAGGAATTACAGGATTGAATGGCAGATCTATTTTTAGATCTCTAAGTGTTCTCCATATATCTTCCAAAAGGAATGTAATAGTTTGCATTCCCACCAGCAGTGTAAAAGTGTTCCCTTTTCTCCACATCCATGCCAAAATCTCTGGTATTGAGATTTTGTGATACAGGCCAGTCTCACTGGAGTTAGATGATATTTCAAAGTAGTTTTGATTTCATTTCTCTGATGATTAAAGATGATGAGCATTTTTTCATATGTCTGAAGGCCGCTTGCCTGTCTTCTTCAGAGAAGTTTCTTTTCAAGTCTCTTGCCCAGCCTGCGATGGTATCCCTTGTTCTTTTCTTGCTAATGCGTTTGAGTTCTCTGTGGATTCTGGCTATTAAACCTTTGTCAGAGACATAACTAGCAAATATCTTCTCCCATTCTGTGGGATGTTTGCTTGCTTTACTTACTGTGTTCTTGGCAGTGCAGAAGCTTTTTAATTTGATCAAGTTCCAAAAGTGCATTTTTGAAGCTGCTTCAATCACCCGGGGGGTCCTTCTCATAAGAAACTCACCCCACCCAATTTCTTCAAGGGTTTTCCCTGCACTTTCCTCTAGTATTTTTATAGTTTCATGTCTTAAGTTTAGGTCTTTAATCCAGTAAGAGTCTATCTTGGGGTTTTGGAAACAAATAATGGGCATAGGCACCCACGCTGGCTTAGTCTGCAGTCACAAGCCACTAACTTCCACCAGGGGAATCAAGACTAGGACACATGGTGACTTTTTTTTAATAGCATGTCCACAGGCATGAGAAATTAAGAGCAAGAGGAAGTGAAAGGGAAATTAGGGCAAGGAAACAGATCAAAGAAATCACTCATGAGGAAGAATCAGCAGAAAACTCCAGGCAACATGAAGAACCAGTCCAGAACAACCCCGCCAAGGGACCATGAGGTAGCTACTACAGAGGATTCCACCTATAAAGAAATGTTAGGAATGACAGAAAGGGAATTTAGAATACACATGTTGAAAACAATGAAAGAAATTGATGGAAACAATGAAGGAAACTGCTAATAAAGTGGTAAATAACCAAAAGGAAATCCAAAAACAGAATCAAATAAGAGATGAACGATATGAAGAATATAAAAAGGATATAGCAGAGCTGAAGGAACTGAAACAGTCAATTAGGGAACTTAAAGATGCAATGGAAAGTATCAGGAACAGGTTAGACCATGCACAAGAAAGAATTTCAGAGGTAGAAGACAAAGTTTTTGAGAAAACTCAGATAGTAAAAGAGGCAGAAAAGAAGAGAGAGAAAGCAAAACATTCACTGTCAGAATTATGGGACTTTATGAAGCGTTCCAACATACGAGTTATAGGAATTCCAGAAGGGGAAGAAGAATGCCCCAGAGGAATGGAAGCCATACTAGAGAATATTATAAAAGAAAAGTTCCCAAACATCACCAAAGATTCTGACGTACGGCTTTCAGAGGGCTATCAGACCCCAGGTCGCCTCAACTCTAACCGAGCTTCTCCAAGACACATTGTGATGAACCTGTCCAAAGTCAAGACAAAAGAAAAGATTCTGCAAGCTGCCAGGAGTAAGCGCCAGTTGATCTACAAGGGCAAATCCATCAGAGTGACCGCAGACTTCTCTAATGAAACTTTCCAAGCAAGAAGACAATGGTCATCTACCTTAAATCTACTTAAACAGAACAATTTCTAGCACAGAATTCTGTACCCTGCTAAGCTAAGCTTCAAAATTGATGGAGAAATCAAATCATTTGCGCATATACAAACATTGAGGAAATTCGCCACAAGAAGACCAGCTCTACAGGAAATACTTCAACCTGTTCTGCACACTGACCACCACAATGGATCAGCAGCAAAGTAAGAACTCAGGAATCAAAGGACAGAACCTAACCCCCACACTGATGCAAAAGATAAAACTAAGCAATGGAATCCCACCAAATAAGACGAATAGAATACTACCACAATTATCAATTATCTCAATAAATGTTAATGGCTTGAATTCCCCACTGAAGAGACATAGATTGGTTGACTGGATTAAAAAACACAAGCCATCCATTTGCTGTCTGCAAGAAACACACCTGGCTTCAAAAGACAAATTAAAGCTCCGAGTCAAGGGTTGGAAGACAATTTTTCAGGCAAATGGAATTCAGAAGAAAAGAGGAGTTGCAATCTTATTTTCAGATACATGTGGATTTAAAGCAACTAAAGTCAAAAAAGACAAAGATGGTCACTTTATATTGGTCAAGGGAAAAATACAACAAGAAGACATTTCAATTCTAAATATTTATGCACCCAATTTAAATGCTCCCAGATTCTTGAAGCAGACCTTACTCAGTCTGAGCAATATGATATCTGATAATACCATAATAACAGGGGACCTTAACACTCCTCTTACAGAGATGGGCAGATCCTCTAAACAGAAATTAAACAAAGATTTAAGAGATTGAAATGAGACCCTAGAACAACTGTGCTTGATAGACGCATATAGAACGCTCCATCCCAAAGATAAAGAATATACATTCTTCTCATCACCCCATGGAACATTCTCCAAAATTGATCATATCCTGGGACACAAAACAAATATCAACAGAATCAAAAGAATTGAAATTCTACCTTGTATCTTCTCAGATCATAAGGCACTAAAGGTGGAACTCAACTCAAAAAAAAACACTCGACTCCACACAAAGGCATGGAAATTAAACAATCTTCTGTTGAATAACAGATGGGTGTGGGAAGAAATAAAACAGGAAATCATTAACTTCCTTGAGCATAACACAAATGAAGACACAAGCTACCAAAACCTGTGGGATACTGCAAAAGCAGTTTTGAGGGGAAAATTCATCGCTTTAGATGCCTACATTCGAAAAACAGAAAGAGAGCACATCAACAATCTCACAAGAGATCTTATGGAATTAGAAAAAGAAGAACAATCTAAGCCTAAACTCAGTAGAAGAAAAGAAATATCCAAAATCAAATCAGAGATCAATGAAATTGAAAACAAAAGAATCATTCAGAAAATTAATGAAACAAGGAGTTGGTTTTTTGAAAAAATAAATAAAATAGATAAACCATTGGCCAGACTAACGAGGAATAGAAAAGTAAAATCTCTAGTAACCTCAATCAGAAATCATAAAGGGGAAATAACAACTGATCCCACAGAGATACAAGAGATCATCTCTGAATACTACCAGAAACTCTATGCCCAGAAATTTGACAATGTGAAGGAAATGGATCAATATTTGGAATCACACCCTCTCCCTAGACTCAGCCAGGAAGAAATAGAGCTCCTGAACAGACCAATTTCAAGCACTGAGATCAAAGAAACAATAAAAAAGCTTCCAACCAAAAAATGCCCTGGTCCAGATGGCTTCATTCCAGAATTCTATCAAACCTTCAAGGAAGAGCTTATTCCTGTACTGCAGAAATTATTCCAAAAAATTGAGGAAGAAGGAATCTTCCCCAACACATTCTATGATGGAAACATCACCCTGATACCAAAACCAGGAAAAGACCCAAACAAAAAGGAGAATTTCAGACCAAACTCACTCATGGATATAGACGCAAAAATTCTCAACAAAATCCTAGCCAATAGATTATAGCTTATCATCAAAAAAGTCATTCATCATGATCAAGTAGGCTTCATCCCAGGGATGCAAGGCTGGTTTCACATACGCAAGTCCATAAACGTTATCCACCATATTAACAGAGGCAAAAATAAAGATCACATGATCCTCTCAATACATGCAGAAAAAGCATTTGATAAAATCCAGCATCCTTTTCTAATTAGAACACTGAAGAGTGGCATTTTAGAGACAAGATGGCGTACTGAAGCCAGCTTTCAACAAAGGCTCCCGTCCAGAAGGAGAGTTAAGGGACAGGAATTTAGTAAGTATCCTGGTGGACTTGAGCCTCACCAAGACAGAAGGCTGAAGAATGCACATCAACACCGCTGAGGCAAGTTGTGATCACAAGGACACAAACAAAAGGTACAAAATCCACCACCAAGCAGACGGGAGTCCCCCTCCCCCATGAGACCGGCTCAAGAGCCCCACAATTGAAGAAGCGGGCAGAAATTAAAGGCCCTCCCACAACACTCCATGGGAGAGACCTTCTAAATACTGGACCTACCTCCCCTACTGGGGTGCCGTGGCGTTCTCCTGCCGGACATAGGGCTGAATAAAACTTTGGGAATCCTTTGCCGGCAACCCTGAATCCCCGGCGCTCCCCTCCCGCCCACTGAGGTCTGGAGGCCTGTCCTCCAGGACTTCGGATCCTTGGGTGATTTCTCAAGGGGAGTGGACAGTCCCCGAGTTGCAACTGGTCAGCATTGACTCTGAGGCGCGCAAGTGAGGAGAGGGCACCGGGCTGAGGGGGAGTCACGCCTCGCGGCACTTCCCTGCGGTGCAGTGCACCAACCCTCCCCGGGCATACGGGGCCCAAGACTGAATAAGACTCTGGCCTCCCCGCTGAGAGCTGAGAACCCCTACTCTCACTCGGGGTCTGAGGGCCTATCCCCCAGGAGTTTGGCTCCTTGGGTGATTTCTCGAGGGGAGTGCACAGTGCCTGAGCTGCGTCAGGTCAGTGCTGACTCTGGGATACGTGAGTGAGGAGAGGGCACTCTGCTGAGGGGAAATCAAGCCTTGGTGGCACTTCCCTGCGGTGTAGTGCAGGAGCCCTCCCCGGACCGTAGTATTGCGTAAAACTGAAAGAAATTCTAGCTTCCCCCCCCCACTCCCAATCAGGGTCTGGGGGCCCATCCCCCAAGAGTTCTGATTCTTGGGGGATCCCTTAAGGGGTGTGGACCCAGCACAAACTGCGGCCGCTCAGTGCTGACTCTGGGGCGCGGGACAGAGGAGAAAAGGGTCGCCTGAGTGCCCACACCAGAGCAGCAGTTCCCTGGAGGTAGATCAACAGCCGTTTTTTCTTTAACGGCAGAACGCTCACTTCTGGATATTCTGAGGCCACAACCCCTGTCTCCCTGGGCAACCAGAGGAGGCCACCGGCGACACGGCTCACAAACCCGGGAAGCTTCCAGGGCGGGGCCGACCCAGAGAGGTGTTCAGACGCAATTCTCCAACAGCAAAGACGTTGGAACTCAAAACAGCCCGTCTTCTGTAGGCGACGACAGGAACAGAGACAGAACCTCACAAAGTTGTCTGTTCTGTTCTGTTCTGTTAGCAGCATCCATCAGGGACAGGGCTAAGCCTGAGTGAACACCTCCTTCCCATCACCTGCATCAAACACTCAAAGATGTCAGGCCCCATCTCCTCCTGCTAGATAGCGGCAGTCTGCGGGGGCCTGGCAGACTTCCTTGCGATTCAGGCAGGTGCAAACCCCTGGAGTGTCTGTTCACTGCAGGCAACTGGGTTAGCCATCTGCAGAGATACCAGTGACTGGGTCCGACGGAGGGGCAAAGTGGGGAAGGAGACGTCAACCTTCCTAGACTGCTCTGTTTGCTGGGTGGCTCCTCCTGACTCCACGCTGCACTGGGGTGAGCCGTGTCAGAGGAGTCACCAGGCCCCTGTGATCCAGTTCCCACATACCTCTTGAACTCTCCCACCCGAGACAGGTGCCAATTGAGACAGTTGATTTGGACCTTTTGAACTGGGCTAATAGACTGAGGACTTTTCAGGTGGTGCCCTGGGTGTGCGGTTGTAGGAAGGTTTGATTCTCCTTTTCCAACTGGGGCCAGAGGTGGGCAGGCGGGGTGACTTAATTGCTGATTTTTCCACACAGCTGAGACTTCAAGCCAAAGTAGAAGTTGCAATAGGATCGAACAGAAACCAGCTGAAAACAAGACAGAACCACTTTGCTCCACCACACAAGACAGGGCCCCAGTTTCTCAGGCCACAACACTGTACGGGCCCTCGATAAAACCCCAGGGGAAAAACCAAAGGGAGTAAAATAACCATGGGGTGGAATCAGCGGAAAAACTCTGGTAACATGAATAACCAGAATAGATCAACCCCCCGAAGAAAAGATACGGCAGATGTGATTGAAGATCCCATTCATAAACAACTGCCTGAGATGTCAGAAATCCAATTCAGAATTTGGATTGCAGACAAGATTAATAAAATGGAACTAGGAATTCAAGGAGAAATTCAAAAATTGTCTAAGAATTTAACGAATTTAAAGACAAAACCACCAAAGACTTAGACACACTGAAGCAAGAACTTACAGCCCTCAAAGATATGAAAAATACAGTAGAATCCCTCAGTAACAGAATGGAGCAAGCAGAAGAAAGGATTTCTGACATTGAAGATAAAGTCTTTGAACGCTCCCAATCTCTCAAAGAGGAAGAGAAATGGAAAGCAAAAACGGATCACTCACTCAGAGAACTCTCAGATAATTTGAAAAAAAGCAACATAAGAATCATAGGGAATTCTGAGAACGATGAAGGGGCCTCCAGGGGCACAGAGGCCCTTCTGCATGAAATTATGAAAGAAAATTTTCCAGACATGCCTAGAGAATCTGAAATTCAGATAGCAGACAGCTTCAGAACCTCAGCACGATTCAACCCCAATAAGACATCTCCCACACATATCATAATTAGCTTCACTAAAGTTAACATGAAAGAGAAGATTCTCAAAGCAGCCCGGCGAAAGAAAACTATAAGGTACAAAGGTAAGAATATTAGAATAACTGCAGATCTCTCTGCTGAAACTTTTCAAGCCAGAAGAGGGTGGTCATCAACTTTTAATCTCCTAAAGCAAAATAACTTTCAACCCAGGATCTTGTATACAGCCAAACTGAGTTTCATCTATGATGGAGAAATTAAATACTTCAATGACATTCATATGTTGAAAAAATTTGCCATAAGTAAACCAGCTCTTCAGGATGTTCTCAGACCTATCCTCCACAATGACCAACCCAATCCTATACAACAAAAGTAAACTCACTCAGAAACTTCGGATCAAACTCCAACTTCCACACTGGCGAAAGGATCAAAAATGTCCACTGGACCTTTGAAAAACTCGATACCCAAAATTCCACCAGACTTATCAATACTCTCCATCAATGTGAATGGCTTAAACTGTCCTCTAAAGAGGCATAGGTTAGCTGACTGGATACAAAAACTCAAGCCAGATATTTGTTGCATACAAGAGTCACATCTCAACTTAAAAGACAAATACAGACTCAGGGTGAAAGGATGGTCATCCATATTTCAGGCAAATGGTAATCAGAAAAAAGCAGGTGTTGCAATTTTATTTGCAGATACAGTAGGCTTTAAACCATCAAAAGTAAGGAAGGACAAGAATGGTCACTTCATATTTGTTAAGGGTAATACTCAATATGACGAGATCTCAATTATTAATATCTATGCACCCAACCAGAATGCACCTCAATTTATAAGAGAAACTCTAACAGACATGAGTAACTTGATTTCCTCCAGCTCCATAATCGTTGGAGATTTCAACACTCCCTTGGCAGTGTTGGATCGATCCTCCAGAAAGAAGCTGAGCAAAGAAATCTTAGATTTAAACCTAACCATCCAATATTCAGATTTAGCAGACATCTACAGAACATTTCATCCCAACAAAACTCAATACACATACTTCTCATCAACCCACAGAACTTACTCCAAAATTGATCACATTTTAGGTCACAAGTCTAACCTCAGTAAATTTAAAGGAATAGAAATTATTCCATGCATCTTCTCGGACCATCATGGAATAAAACTTGAATTGAGTAACAACAGGAATCTGCATACCCATACAAAAACATGGAAGTTAAATAACCTTATGCTGAATGATAGCTGGGTCAGAGATGAGATTAAGAAAGAAATCACCAATTTTATGGAACAAAACGACAATGAAGACACAAACTATCAGAACCTCTGGGACACTGCAAAGGCAGTTCTAAGAGGGAAATTTATAGCACTGCAAGCCTTCCTCAAGAGAACGGAAAGAGAGGAAGTTAACAACTTAATGGGACATCTCACGCAACTGGAAAAGGAAGAACATTCCAACTCCAAACCCAGTAGAAGAAAAGAAATAACCAAAATTAGAGCAGAATTAAATGAAATTGAAAACAAAAGAATAATACAACAAATCAAAAAATCAAAAAGCTGGTTTTTTGAAAAGGTCAATAAAATAGATAAACCTCTGGCCAACCTAATCAGGAAAAAAAGAGTAAAATCTCTAATATCATCAATCAGAAACAACAAAGACGAAATAACCACAGACTCATCAGAAATCCAAAAAATCCTTAATGAATATTACAAGAAACTTTATTCTCAGAAATATGAAAATCTGAAGGAAATAGACTGATACTTGGAAGCACGCCACCTTCCAAGATTTAACCAGAATCAAGTGGAAATGTTGAACAGACCCATATCAAGTTCAGAAATAGCATCAACTATACAAAATCTCCCTAAAAGGAAAAGCCCGGGACCAGATGGTTTCACATCAGAATTCTACCAAACCTTTATAGAGGAATTACTACCTATATTACTCAACCTGTTCCAAAATGTAGAAAAAGAAGGAAGACTATCCAACACGTTCTATAAAGCAAACATCACCCTGATCCCCAAACCAGGAAAAGACCCAACAAGAAAAGAAAATTATAGACCAATATCACTAATGAATATAGATGCAAAAATATTCAACAAGATCCTAACAAACAGAATCCAGCAACACATCAAACAAATTATACATCATGACCAAGTTGGTTTTATCCCAGGGTCTCAAGGCTGGTTCAATATACGTAAATCTATAAATGTAATTCAGCACATAAACAAATTAAAAAACAAAGACCATATGATTCTCTCAATTGATGCAGAAAAAGCTTTTGATAATCTCCAGCATCCCTTCATGATCAGAACACTCAAGAAAATTGGTCTAGAAGGGACTTTTCTTAAACTGATAGAGGCTATCTACAGCAAACCCACAGCCAATATCATAATGCATGGAGTTAAATTGGAATCATTTCCACTCAGATCAGGAACCAGACAAGGCTGCCCATTGTCTCCATTGCTTTTCAACATTGTAATGGAAGTTTTAGCCACCGCAATTAGGGAAGAAAAGGCGATCAAGGGTATCCATATAGGGTCAGAAGAGATCAAACTCTCGCTCTTCGCAGATGATATGACTGTGTATCTGGAAAACACTAGGGACTCTACTACAAAACTCCTAGAAGTGATCAAGGAATACAGCAGCGTCTCAGGTTACAAAATCAACATTCATAAATCGGTAGCCTTTATATACACCAACAACAGTGAAATTGAAAAAGCAGTTAAGGACTCTATCCCATTCACAGTAGTGCCAAAGAAGATGAAATATTTGGGAATTTACTTAACAAAAGACGTGAAAGATCTCTATAAAGAGAACTATGAAACTCTAAGAAAAGAAATAGCTGAAAATGTTAACAAATGGAAAACATACCATGCTCATGGCTAGGAAGAATCAACATTATCAAAATGTCCATACTACCCAAAGCAATATATAATTTCAACGCACTCCCTATTAAAGCTCCACTGTCATAATTTAAAGATCTTGAAAAAACACTACTTCGTTTTATATGGAATCAGAAAAAACCTCGAAAAGCCAAGACATTACCCAGAAATAAAAACAAAACAGGAGGAATCACACTACCAGACCTCAGACTTTACTACAAATCGATAGTGATCATAACAGCATGGTATTGGCACAAAAACAGAGAAGTAGATATCTGGAATAGAATAGAGAACCAAGAGGTGAATCCAGCTACTTACCGCTATTTGATTTTTGACAAGCCAATTAAAAACCTTCAGTGGGGAAAAGATTCCCTATTTAACAAATGGTGCTGGGTGAACTGGCTGGCAACGTGCAGAAGACTGAAACTGGACCCACACCTTTCACCATTAACTAAGATAGACTCTCATTGGATTAAAGATTTAAACTTAAGACATGAAACTATAAAAATACTAGAGGAGAATGCAGGGAAAACCCTTGAAGAAATTGGTCTGGGTGAGTATTTCATGAGGAGAACCCCCCGGGCAATTGAAGCAGCTTCAAAAATACACTACTGGGACTTGATCAAACTAAAAAGCTTCTGCACAGCTAAGAACACAGTAAGCAGAGCAAGCAGACAGCCCTCAGAATGGGAGAAGATATTTGCAGGGTATATCTCTGACAAAGGTTTAATAACCAGAATCCACAGAGAACCCAAACGCATCAGCAAGAAAAAAACAAGGGATCCCATCGCAGGCTGGGCAAGGGATTTGAAGAGAAACTTCTCTGAAGAAGACAGGCGCACGGCCTTCAGACATATGAAAAAATGCTCATCATCTTTAATCATCAGAGAAATGCAAATCAAAACTACTTTGAGATATCATCTAACTCCAATGAGACTAGCCTATATCACAAAATCTCAAGACCAGAGATGTTGGCGTGGATGTGGAGAAAAGGGAACACTTCTGCACTGCTGGTGGGAATGCAAATTAATACATTCCTTTTGGAAAGAGATATGGAGAACACTCAGAGATCTAAAAATAGATCTGCCATTCAATCCTGTAATTCCTCTGCTGGGCATATACCCAGAAGACCAAAAATCACAACATAACAAAGATATTTGTACCAGAATGTTTATTGCAGCCCAATTCGTAATAGCTAAGTCATGGAAAAAGCCCAAGTGCCCATCGATCCACGAATGGATTAATAAATTGTGGTATATGTATACCATGGAATACTATGCAGCCTTAAAGAAAGATGGAGACTTTACCTCTTTCATGTTTACATGGATGGAGCTGGAACATATTCTTCTTAGTAAAGTATCCCAAGAATGGAAGAAAAAATACCCAATGTACACAGCCCTACTATGAAACTAATTTGGGACTCTCACATGAAAGCTATAACCCAGCTACAACTTAACAATAGGGGGAAGTGGGAAAGGGGGGGTGGGTAGAGGGAGGGGAATCGGTGGGATCACACCTGTGGTGCATATTACAGGGGTATTTGCGAAACTTGGTAAATGTAGGATGTAAATGTTTTGGCACAGTAACTGAGATAACGCCGGAAAGGCAATGTTAACCACTGTGATAAAAATGTGTCAAATGGTTTATGAAGTGAGTGTATGATGCCCCATAATCATATCATTGTATACAGTTATGATTTAATAAAAAAAATAAAAATAAAAAAATAAAAGAACACTGAAGAGTATAGGCATAGGTGGCACATTTCTAATACTGATTGAAACTGTCTATGACAAACCCACAGCCAATATTTTACTGAATGGAGTAAAACTGAAAGCTTTTCCTCTTACAACTGGAACCAAACAAGGTTGTCCTCTGTCACCTTTACTATTCAACGTAGTGCTGGAAGTTCTAGCCAATACAATTAGGCAAGACAAGGAAATAAAGGGAATCCAAATGGGAGCAGAGGAGGTCAAACTCTCCCTCTTTGCTGATGACATAATCTTATACTTAGAGAACCACAAAGACTCAAACACAAGACTCCTAGAAGTCATCAAACAATACAGTAATGTTTCAGGATATAAAATCAATGTCCACAAGTCAGTAGCCTTTGTGTACACCAATCACAGTCAAGATGAGAAGCTAATTAAGGACACAACTCCCTTCACCATAGTTTCAAAGAAAATGAAATACCTAGGAATATACCTAACGAAGGAGGTGAAGGACCTCTATAAAGAAAACTATGAAATCCTCAGAAAGGAAATAGCAGAGGATATTAACAAATGGAAGAACATGCCATGCTCATGGATGGGAAGAATCAACATTGTTAAAATGTCTATACTTCCCAAAGCAATCTACTTATTCAATGCCATTCCTATCAAAATACCAACATCGTACTTTCAAGATTTGGAAAAAATGATTCTGCGTTTTGTATGGAACTTCAAAAAAACCCGTATAGCTAAGGCAGTTCTCTGGAAGACATTATTCTTAGTAAAGCATCACAAGAATGGAGAAGCATGAATCCTATGTACTCAATTTTGATATGAGGACAATTAATGACAATTAAGGTTATGGGGGGGAAGCAGAAAGAGGGAAGGAGAGAGGCGGGTGGAGCCTTGGTGTGTGTCACACTTTAATGGGGGCAAGACATGATTGCAAGAGGGACTTTACCTAACAATTGCAGTGTAACCTGGCTTATTTTACCCTCAATGAATCCCCAACAATAAAAAAAAAAAAGTCTATCTTGGTTAGTTGTGAAAGGTGTGGATCCAGTTTCAGTCTTCTACAGGTTGCCAGCCAGTTCACCCAGCACCATTTGTTAAATAGGGAATCTTTTCCCCACTGAATGTTTTTAATTGGCTTGTCAAAGATCAAATAATGGTAAGTAGCTGGGTTCATCTCTTGGTTCTCTATTCTGTTCCAGACATCTACTTCTCTGTTTTTGTGCCAATACCATGCTGTTTTGATCACTATCGATTTGTAGTGTAGTTTGAGGTCTGGTAGCGTAATTACTCCTGCTTTGTTTTTATTTTTGAGTAATGTCTTGGCTATTCGAGGTTTTTTCTGATTCCATATAAAACGAAGTATTGTTTTTTCAAGATCTTTAAAGTATGACAGTGGAACTTTAATAGGGATTGCGTTGAAGTTATATATTGCTTTGGGTAGTTTGGACATTTTCACACTGTTGATTCTTCCCAGCCATGAGCATGGTATGTTTTTCCATTTATTAACATTCTCAGCTATCTCTTTTCTTAGAATTTCATAGTACTCTTTATATAGATCTCTCACATCCTTTGTTAGATAAACTCCCAAATATTTCATCTTCTTTGGCATTACTGTGAATGGGATAGAGTCCTTAATTGTTTTTTCAGCTTGACTATTGTTGGTATATATAAAGGCTACCAATTTATGAATGTTGATTTTGTAACCTGAGACGTTGCTGTATTCCTTGATCAATTCTAAGAGTTTTGTAGTAGAGTCCCTAGTGTTTTCCAGATATACAATCATATTATCTGGGAAGAGCGAAAGTTTGATCTCTTCTGACCCTATGTGGATGCCCTTGATGGCCTTTTCTTCCCTAACTGTGGTGGCTAAAACTTCCATTACAATGTTAAAAAGCAATGGAGACAATGGGCAGCCTTGTCTGGTTCCTGATCTAAGTGGAAATGATTCCAATTTAACTCCGTTCAATATGATATTCACTGTCGGTTTGCTGTAGATGGCCTCTATCAGTTTAAGAAATGTCCCTTCTATACTGATTTACTGAAGTGTTCTGATCATGAAGGGATGTTGGATGTTATCAAAAGCTTTTTCTGCATCGATTGAAAGAATCATATGATCTTTGTTTTTTACTTTGTTTATGTGTTGAATTACATTTATAGATTTATGTATATTGAACCAGCCTTGAGACCCTGGGATTAAAGCCAACTTGATCATGATGTATGATTTGTTTGATATGTTGCTGGATTCTGTTTGTTAGGATCTTGTTGAATATTTTTGCATCTGTATTCATTAGTGATATTGGTCTATAATTTTCTTTTCTTGTTGGGTCTTTTCCTGGTTTGAGGATCAGGGTGATGTTTGCTTCATAGAACGTGTTGGGGAGTCTTCCTTCTTTTTCTACATTTTGGAACAGTTTGAGTAATATAGGTACTAATTCCTCTTTAAAGGTTTGGTAGAATTCTGATGTGAAACCATCTGGTCCCGAACTTTTCTTTTTGGGGAGGTTTTGTATGGTTGATGTTATTTCCGAACTTGAAATGGGCGTGTTCAACATTTCCACTTGATTCTGGTTAAGTCTTGGAAGGTGACGAGCTTCCAAGTATCGGTCCATTTCCTTCAGATTTTCATATTTCTGAGAGTAAAGTTTCTTGTAATATTCATTAAGGATTTTTTGGATTTCTGAGGAGTCTGTTGTTATTTCGTCTTTGTCATTTCTGATTGATGAGATTAGAGATTTTACTCTTTTTTTCCTGATTAGGTTGGCCAACAGTTCATCTATTTTGTTGACCTTTTGAAAAAACCATCCTGGGTGAATATTTTATGAGGAGGACTCCCCAGGCAACTGAAGCACTATCAAAAATACATTACTGGGACCTGATCAAACTAAAAAGCTTCTGCACAGCCAAGAACCTAGTAAGTAAAGCAAGCAGACAGCCCTCAGAATGGGAGAAAATATTTGCAGGTTATACCTCCGATAAAGGTTTAATAACCAGAATCACAGAGAACTCA
The DNA here is from genome assembly GCF_027406575.1 of Nycticebus coucang. Taxonomy (NCBI): domain Eukaryota; kingdom Metazoa; phylum Chordata; class Mammalia; order Primates; family Lorisidae; genus Nycticebus; species Nycticebus coucang. Next base: position 29,858,656 of record NC_069800.1, on the reverse strand, counting down.
AATGTATTAGCAAGAAAAGAACAAGTGATCCCATCACAGGGTGGGCAAAGGACTTGAAGAGAAACTTCTCTAAAGAAGACAGACACATGATCTACAGACACATGAAAAAAAGCTCATCATCCTTAATCATCAGAGAAATGGAAATCAAAACTACTTTGAGATATCACCTAACCCCAGTAAGAATAGCCCACATAACAAAATCCCAAAACCAGAGATGTTGACGTGGATGTGGAGAAAAGGGCACACTTCTACACTGCTGCTGGGAATGCACACTAATACGTTCCTTTTGGAAGGATGTTTGGAGATTACTTAGAGATCTAAAAGTAGACCTGCCATTCAATCCTCTCATTCCTTCACTAGGTATATACCCAGAAGACCAAAAATCACAATATAACAAAGACATCTGTACCAGAATGTTTGTTGCAGCCCAATTCATAACTGCTAAGTCATGGAAGAAGTCCAAGTGCCCATCAACCCATGAATGGACTAGCAAATTGTGGTACGTGTATACCATGGAATATTATGCAGCCTTAAAGAAAGATGGAGACTTTACCTCTTTCATGCTTACATGGATGGAGCTGGAACATATTCTTCTTAGTTAAGTATCTCAAGAATGGAAGAAAAAGTACCAAATGTACTCAGCCCTACTATGAAACTAATTTAGGGTTTTCACATGAAAGCTATAACCCAGTTATAACCTAAGAATAGGGGGAAGGGGGAAAGGGAGGGGAGGGACGGGGGAGGTGGGTAGAGGGAAGGGAATTGGTAGGATTACACCAGCGGTGCATCTTACAAGGGTATATGTGAAACTTGGTAAACGGTCTGTGAAGCTAGTGAATAATGCCCCATGATCATATCAATGTACACAGCTATGATTTAATAAAAAAAAAAAAAAAAGAATGGAAGAAAAAGTATCCAATGTACTCAGCCCTACTATGAAGCTAATTTATAGCTTTCATATGAAGGCTATAACCCAACTATAGCACAAGAATATGGGGAAAGGGCCAAGGAAGGGGAAGGGAGGGAGGAAGTCGGGGTGGAGGGAGGGTAATGGGTGGGGCCACACCTATGGTGCATGTTAGAATAGGTACAGGTGAAACCTACTAAATGCAGAATACAAATGTCTCCATACAATAACTAAAAAAATGCCATGAAGGCTACTTTGAACAATTTGATGGGAATATTTCAGATTGTATATGAAACCAGCACATTGTACCCCTTGATTGCACAAATGTACACAGCTATGATTTAACAATAAAAAAATAAATTAATTAACAAAGTTAATACCAAAAAAAAAGAAAGAAAGAAATTCCTAGTCTATAAGAATTTCAAAAAAAAAAAAAAAGAATATAAGTTATTCATTTTCTGGTTCTAACAACTTATATCACAGGTTTCATAAATTGTTAGACTTTAATAATTTTTTCTTCTTTCCATTTATAATATTGCTGTTGTTTTACATTTTGGAAAATGTCATTGACTTTATTGTTCAGTCATTTAATCATTTTTTTTTTCCATTTTAGAAATCACATTTTCAATTTTTGAGAGCTCTTCTTTGTCCTCTGATGGTGGATTGCCTGAGCTCAGGAGTTCAAGACCAGCCTGTGCAAGAGAGAGACCCTGTCTCTAAAAGTAGCTGAGCATTGCCGGTAGCCGCCTATCATCCCAGCTACTTGGGAGGCTGAAGCAAGAGCATCACCCAAGAGTTTGAGGTTGCTGTGAGCTATGATGCCACCATGGCACTCTCCTGAGGGTGACAGAGTGAGACTCTGTCTCAAAATAAACAAACAAATAAAAATAAATAACTAAATAAGTAAAAATTTTAAAAAGTCAGAACTCATGTTTTCCCAATGTTAGTCATTAGGAGCTCTTTTTCCTATTCCAGTTTTCTTCTCATGCCAAGCTTTTCTTATTTACATCTATTTTCAACTTTGTTGCATCTATCATTTGGATTTTTTTTGTTTTTCTTTTTTTTTTTTAATGTTTCCTTTGAGATCAACTTTTCTATAGATGTTTCTTAATCTTTTATGTTTTGGTGTTTCTGATATGACTTGTGGTGCTAAATTTTCCATTTGCATTTAAGAAAGAAATTTAGAAGTTGTAATAGGATTCCTGGGCTGTTTTGTAAATCAGCTTCATTCTTGCCAAGTCAGTGCCTGGGGTGGAAATTCTCTCTCTGAGTTCCATGTGGGAAAAGGCAGGAAATGTCAACTAAGAGGCAAATGGAGTGTGAGGTACTCAGGTGTCAGAGAGAGGACAGCATAATGTCATCTTGGAAATGCCATCCATCCACATGTCATCCCAGCCTTGCATTCACTTCTCTGAGGGTCATGCTGCCTCCTGTTGAGCAGTGAATGCTGAGCTGCCCAAGTTGCCCACTGCTGGAGAAGTGGCGAGGTGAGCAGGACTGCTGATTTGCAAGAAAGTTTCCCAAACAGATTTTCCATCAATCTCTTTGCTTTTACTCCCCACCCCCTACCCTCTCTCCCTCTTCAGACTACACCCCTCGATCCTCTCAGGGGCTCCCTGCCTCCTCCACTACGGTTCTCTAAGAGCCCATCTCAAGGTACAGTTTTCTTTGCATTTTCCTCCTATCAACCTACTCTCATACATTTGTTCCTTTCATAAGTTTCTTGAAACTTCTCCTCTGGCTGTGCCCCTCATCTCTCTTTGCTTTGCTGTCTTTGACACACACACACACACACACACACACACACACTTGAATTTTCCTGCCTTTTATCACATTGAACTCAGAGAGAGAATTTTTGAGCTTTAATTTTAGTGTGTTCTTGAGTTTGGTAAGAGAGTGCACATGGATTTAGCCCATCATTCTGAACCAAAAGCCCAAGACCCTACCATTTCTTTTTCAAACATATTTGAAAAATGGATCTCTGAAGATCTGGTAATGCACTCCATCCAATAGAACTTTCTGCAATGATAAAATGCTCTGTATCCGTACAGTTCCACACAGTGACCACTAGCCCCGTGTAGCCATTGAGTAACTGAAATGTGACAGTATGACCAAGCAACTGTGATTTTGCCTTTAATTTTCATTAACTTATACATGTAGTACAGCTCAGCTTTAAAGTTTACATGGCCTTACCTATTCTAATAAGGAGACATAGTATGGTATTTTTTTAATCCAGATGTAACCATAAATAACCTTATTAAACAATATGAAATTATACCCCAAATAGTTGTGGTTTTCTCTGGTTATCTAATTGCGTGCATGATACCAAACTCCAAGTCAAATATAAAAAATAAATAAAAATTTTAGAAATCAAGAAACAAAAAATGTAGAATATGGTATTTCAAACCCTATAAATGAACATTTGTGAAGTCTTCCAATTTATATTCAGGTATCTGCCACCATGTGTCTACAATCTACATTCTGAGATATTAAATATTATCAATAAACAGACCCTACAGAGTATCAAGAGGTGATTAACTGTTTAGGGCAATTCATCAGACTGATAGGCCTAGTGGGCCTAGGCTAAGACAGAAAGGTGTCAGGCCTAGGCTGTAATGGAAAAATACTAGTTAACCCCTGGAAAATTTCTGGACTGCAAGCTTTCAAATGAAATGAAATAAGTCTAGTTCACTACCAAGATAAATGAGAAAGTTGCTTCTAGTTCATTCCCAATTTCTTGCTTGACTAACTTCCTGGGAAACAGACCAGGAGGTACCAACTGTTCCTGGACTGACTTTTAAACAATACCAGGTGGGGAAAGTACTGCAACTAAGACGTATGGAGGAAAATACTGAAACTAAGATGTTTAGGGGGGGAAATATTAAAACAAAGATGTGTGATATATGACTAACTATAAAATTCTACTTCTGTATAATACTTACTTGCTACCCTACCCAAATATACCTGGACAGCCTGCATACCAACCAGGATGCAGACTAAGCCCTACCCCTTAAGCACTCAGGGTTGCTCTCAGAAACTCCATGTTGGGTGGGACACTGAGGCAGTTGCCAGCCGGCTCTTCAGTAAAGGGACTCTGCTGTAAATTTGACTTGTTTGGCAGTGTGGTCTTTGTGGAACCCCTGGGCACAACAGGTCCACCTGGACTTAGATCTCAAATCTGCTATTACTTGCTGCACACGTAGCAAGTTACTGAACTTCTCTGTTCATCATTGCCCTAAACCCTAAAATGAGGATAATAATACGCAAAAAAATTAGTTTGTGAACTAAATGAGTTGAACTAGTGTTTAGAAAGTGCCCACCACGTGTCTAGCACTAGGATAAATATCAAGTCTTTTTATTAGTTTCCCCTGGCAGTGCCAGGAATGTAAACGAAGACAGGAAGTAGGTGGAGGAAGATTCATTTGCAGTAAGATTGTGGCAAATCTGTTTGAGTTCTGTTTATAACAACAATGCTTCATCCTAGTCAGGGTTACAATTACAAAGATCCTTCCATTTGAAGTAACTGCTTTATCTTCCCTCAGTTCCAGTGGTTTTTCTGATTTTCCTCAGGCCAGTGCTGGGAAGGCAGGGGGAATAACAGCATGACAGAATGTTTTACTCACAGAATCGGATCATGAGTTTCCAGAAAAGCAACACTATAAGAACAATTTGTGAATAGATGTAAGTCCGTTTCATTAGCTGCTCATGAAATCTTGTCACAGGGATATTTTATTTTATTTCAAACCAGGGAGAAAAGCAATTCTGTCTTAATGAGAACTAATGCCAAAACATTCTGACTTAGCAAAATGTTCATGAATCCTTAATACTTCCATCATTCCTTAGCATTAGCAAATTGGGAGTGTGGCATTCCATATTTGTTAATTTGCCATTAAATACGTTGATTATTTGAGAAACACAGTAGTCAACAGGTAATAGTACTGTTTGCTGTCTTATTAATATGTTATTTCCATATTAAATTTAAAATACCAAGGCAAAATGTAAGGACCCAGGACTTACCCTCAAGTCCTTGGAGATTTGGCCTCGGGCTCTGTTCTGACATGCAGTTTAGTGACTAAATTCTGGACACACAGCAGCAGGTTTGAACACAACCAATGAGTGATTTTTCTATGACAGTATGTTGAACAAATGTGTGCAGGTATTCCCTGTTTGTACTTTGCTTTACAGCTCATCAAAGGCCCTGAGATCGTTACGAATTGAAGGCTGGTGCCCCTGAATCAGGCAAGTCTGTCCTAGTCTGTCGGTGCCATTTTTCTAACAGGTGTATCTCTGTGTCACATCTTGGTAATTCTCCCACTTCTGCAAACTTTTTTATTATTATTATATTCATTATGGTGATCTGTGGTCAGGGATCTTTGATGTTACTACTGCAATAGTTTTGAGGTGCCACAAACCGTGCCCATATAAGATAATGAAATTAATTGATAAATGTGCATTTTCTCACCATTCCACTGACTTCCTCAGACCTTCCTAGTCCCTGAGACGCAACAATATTGAGAGTAGGCCAGTTAATGACCCCACAACGGCCTCTTGTTCAAGTGAAAGGAAGAGTCTCACATCTCTCATTTTAAATCAAAAGCTAGATGGGATTAAACTTAGTGAGGAAGGCATGTCAAAAGCCAAGACAGGCTGAAATCTGGGCCTCTTGTGACAAATCGCCAAGTGGTGAACACAAAGGAAAGCTTTTTCTTTTTTGTTTTCTTTTTTTTTTTTTTTTTTTTTTTTGCAGTTTTTTGGCTGGGGCCCGGTTCGAACTCACTGCCTCCAGTATATGGGGTCGGCACCCTACTCCTTGAGCCACAGGCGTCACGCAGGATACTTCTTGAAGAAAGTTAAAAGTACTATTCCAGTAAACACATGGATGATACAATAGCAAAACACCCTTATTGTTGATGTGGTAAAAAGTTTTATTGGTAGCGGTCTGGATAGACAATCTAACCAGCCACAACATTCCCTCAAGCCAAAGCTTAATCCAGAGCAATGCCCTAACTCTCTTCAATTCTACAAAGGTGGAGACAGGCGAGGAAGTTGCAGAGTAAAAGGTTAAAGCTGGTGGGGGTTGGTTCATGAAGTTTAAGGAAAGAAGCCACGTAATCTCCAAAACAGAACGGGAAAGGTGAAGCAGGAATTACTAATGCAGAAAGTGCATCAGGTTATCCAGAAGATCTAGCTAAGACCCCTGCTGAAGGTGGCTGCACTAAGCAATAGATTTGTAATGTAGCTACACAGCTTTGTATTGGAAAAAAATGTTCTCTACAACTTTCATAGCCAGAGAGGAGAAGTCAGTGTTGGGGTTCAAGCCTTCAAAAGACAGGCTGAATTCACTCTTGTTAAGAGCTAATACTGTTTGTGATTTTACATGGAAGCAATCCTCATTCACCCTTCCAAAAAATCCCAGGGCCCTTGAGAATTATCCTAAATCACGGCGCCTGCAGCTCAAGGAGTAGGGCACCGGCCCCTTATACCAGGGGTGGCGGGTTCAAGCCTAAAACTGCAAAAAAAAAAAAGAATTATCCTAAATCTACTCTACCTGTGTTCTATAAATGGAGTAACAAATCTGGATGACAGCACATCTGTTTACAGTATGGTTTACTGAATATACTAAGTCTTTAGCCTATTGCTGAGACGTTATTCAGGAAAAAAAAAAAAAGATGCTTTTTGGTTTTCTTTGTTTTTTGTTTTGACAGAGTTTCACTCTGTTGCCCAGGCTAGACTGCCATTATCATAGCTCACAGCAATTATCATAGCTCACAGCAATCCCAAACTCTTGGGCTCAAGTGATCCCTTTGCCTCAGCCTCACAAGCAGCTGGGACTACAGGCATGTGCCACCACACTCGGCTAGTTTTCTGTTTTTTCTTTGTTTTTTAGTAGAAACAGGGGTCTCACTCTTGCTCAAGTTGGTTTTGAGCTTCTAAACTCAAGCAATCCACCTGCCTTGGACTCCCAGAGTGCTGGGATCATAGGCGAAAGCCACCATGCACAGCCCAATATTACTTTCAAAATATTAATGCTAAATGCAACAATTAAATAAGTGAGGTGAATGTATGTTAACCAGTTTGATGTAAACATTCCAAATCATATATAAAATCAGCACATTGTACCCCATAAATGCAGTAATGTACACAGTTATTATCTAATGAAAAAAATATTAATATTCATTGACAATGCATGCAAGAGCTCTGAGGGAGATATACCAGGAGGTTAATACGGTTTTCATGCTGTGCATACCCGTATTCTATATCACATGGATCAGAAATAATTTTGAATTTCACATCTTATTATTCAAGAAATACATGTTGTAAGGCTATAGCTGCCATAAATAGTGATTCCTTTGGTGGATCTGGGCAAAGTAAATCGAAAACTTTCTAGAAAGAATTTCCATTCTAGATGCCATTAAGGACACTTGTAATTCATGGGAAGAGATCAATATCAACATGAACAGGCATTTGGAAGAAGTCGATTCTAACCCTCCTACCCTCAAGGGTGATATTAAAGGGCTCAAGACCTCAGCGGAGGAAGCCACTACACACATGGCAAGAATAACAAGAAAACTAGATTTAGAAGTGGAGCCTGGAGATGTGACAGAATTGCTACAATCTTGGGATAAAATTTTAAGATTTGCTTTTTATGGTGAACAAAGAAAGTGGTTTCTTGAGAGAAAATCTACTCCTGATGAAGGTGCTATGAACATTATTGAAACAGCAACAAAGTCTCTAATACATTAAGTTAGCTGATAAAACAATGGCAGATTTTGCGAAAAGTCAAAAGATACAACAAGCTTCATGGTTGTCTTATTTTAAGAAACTTCCACAGCCACCCCAACCTTCAGGCACCATCTGATGAGTCAGCAGCCATTAACATGGAGGCAGGACTCCCCACGACCAAAGATGAGGACTCACTAAAGCCCAAGATGACCCTTAACATTTAAAAAATAATAAACATTTTATAATTAAGGCACATACATTGTTTTTTCGACATAATGCACACTTAACAGAGTACATGTACATGTAAACACCACTTTGATATGTACTGAGAAACCAAAAAAATTGTGTGATTTGCTTTATTAAGGTAGTCTGGAACTGAACCTACAGTGCCCCCAATACTAATAGTAAAATTCTGTATGCTTGTGTATAAAAATAGATAATTAGAGAACAATTTCTCAGAACCAGAAAGCCACAATGGAAGGGAGACATCCTAATTAAAGAAAAAAGACATCTAAAAGAAAAAAAGAAACTCTGAAGGGCATTATGCCTTTGCTTATAAAATTTATTTGTTTCTGAGAAAAGCCAAATTCTGTCTCAAGTACAAGTTTGCAGCTTGTGCCAGATGTCCTCCCAGGGTAGCTCAACCACAGAAATAGATTACATCTTCCATTCCAATTTGCAGCCAGTAAAATGCAATTCTTAATATGGTGGTAAGGATGGGTTGTTTCGCTGAGCTCTTCCTAGGTGCTCAGGATTTCGTGTTCCTACAAACATAGTCTGCTCTTTTCTGGTACAAAAAAGAAAGAGCATGATGACTCCAGACCTGTAAAAACTGTACTTCCCAGAACTGGCCCTGTCACCCCTGCCTCCATATCCAGATTGAGTATGTGTGTTACTTGATGCAATTGTTGTCATAGAGATGATTCCTGTTTGTTAAATAAATGAAACAAATAGTTACAGAAAACTAAACAATGTAAACTGCACATGTGTATATAAGTTATTTCCTTTCAAATGCCAAATGTCCCCTCTTTCTTTTTGCCTTTCTATCGAACTTACATAGTTTTCACTGAGAATTTTAGTCAGTAAACATTTGTGCTACCGACTACATACAAAACATATGGAAACCTAAAGAAACAAGCCTTAGGTTCCATCTGGATGCAAAGAAAAGGGAGGAGGTTTGTGGTGGTGATGGTCCTGGGTAAGGTGATCACAGAATAAATTTCTAGAAGCCAAAATACTTGATGACATACACACAATAGTAAATCAAGTTCAATCAATTGCATCATATCCTGGAGGACGAAGCTGCAGAAACTGATAAGAATTGGAAATACTAAACTGAAAAGTATAGCTTTCTTCTTATATCTGTTCCCTTTAACAGAGACAATTATGGGACTACACTATAATGTTATCCTTCCTCAGAGTTTTTAAACCAGTACACCTGCACCATCTCTATTATTAACTCTCTTAATATATTTTTTTTTTGTAGAGACAGAGTCTCAACTGTACCGCCCTCGGGTAGAGTGCCGTGGCGTCACACGGCTCACAGCAACCTCTAACTCTTGCGCTTACGTGATTCTCTTGCCTCAGGCTCCAGAGCAGCTGGGACTACATGTGCCCGCCACAACGCCCAGCTATTTTTTTGTTGCAGTTTGGCCGGGGCTGGGTTTGAACCCGCCACCCTTGGCCTATGGGGCCGGCACTCTGCTCCCTGAGCCACAGGCACCGCCCAACTCTCTTAATGTTTTAATTTGATCAGAATTTTCAGCCCTCTCTTCCTTCCCTTACTCTAGGTTAGCCTACAATCAAATCTTTCCTGGGCAACAATTTCTAAATGTCCTTCCTAAATTCTTCCACCTTCATCTTTTATTCTGAAATGAAAACTTTTTTCTAACCCCCCCCTTTTATTTTGGTTTAAGACAGAGTAGCACTCTGCCTTAGGCTAGAGGGCATACAGCATAGTGCTGTCTTCACAGCTCACCACAACTTCAAACTCATGGGCTCAAGCCATCCTCCTCCCTCAGGCTCCCAAGTAGCTGAGACTACAGATGATACCACCACACCCAGCTAATTTTTCTATATTGGGGTAGAGATGGAGTCTCACTCTTGCCCAGACTGATCTCAAATTCCTGACCTCAAGTGATCCTCTTTCCTGTGCCTCCCAAAATGCTAGGTTTACAAGTGTGAGCCACCAAGCTCATCCTAACCTACTCTTGTAATTGTCTACACCATTTTTATAGTATTTTTACACAGACTTCTATCTCAGCACCTTTAACTTTGTTTTGCACGCAAGATGCTTATTTATATGTCTGTCTTCAACAAGAACAGATTCTCCTTTGGGCCAAGAATTTTAAATTATTTTATTTTTTACAATAATTTTAGCACACGATATGATGAATGTTCGTGGAATAATTAAGTGAGTGAATAAGAGAATGGGTGGACGAATGAATGGTATAGAACCTACAGGTTACTTTTCTTCAGTATTTTCAGTTGCATGTGGCCACAAGAAGGAATACTAGCAGTCATGGATGACAGCTTGGGTGCAAGGAAGGTAAGTGAAGCCGTTGTTTAAATGTGTCTGTAAACCAAGACATACTCATTGAAGTTACGATGCACAAAGATTTTGAACTACGATGATCAAAAAACAGCATAACAAGATTTTCATAAAAGCACAAAATAGGAGGCGGAGCAAGATGGCAGCCGAGTAACAGCTTCCTTGCATCTGGGCACCGTGAGTCTGGGGAGATAGGACTCCAGGCATCTCTGGCTGGTGGGAACTGCCTATCATCACTCCTATGAAGATACAGGGAGTCAGCGAGAGACTTCTGGACCCCAAGAGGAGGACTAAAACAGTGGAAAACCGGCAAGTGGTCGCGTGTGTTCAATCCGTCTAAACCCGCCCACAACTGTAAGTTCAGTAGCAGCGAGACTGCAAACCAGAAAGGCCTTACCTGTGAACTGTTTTGATGTCCTTGGACTTGGCACTGAGTTGAACTGCCTTGGGGAAGGCCTGAGCGGGAGTGCGGAGAACTTTGGCCGTTGTCTAGGGCCCCAGTCTGAGCCGCTGAGCCAGACGGAGCTAATAGTGTTTGGCGGTGGGTCACACGGATCCATTGTCAGTGATCTGCCCCGGCAAGCTCCGCCCTCAGGGTCGCAGAGCTAGAAACGGGTGGGAGCTGGTAACCCAGCAACCAAGTAGCCTAAGGGTGGGGTCTGAGCCGCCTTGCAGCCCTGACCCTCGGGGGCAGAGTGAGACCGGTTTTGGCACACTGAGTAAGTGGATAGCCACTTCAGCAGTGATTCCAGCGAGAAAGCTGGGAAAGCTTCTGCTCAGCAAGTTTACAAGTTCAAAGTGCCTTTCAAGTAGGCCGAAGAGAGATTTAGGGTGTCTACCTGCTGGGGTTTGAGAAATCAGCAGCCTCCAGTCGTATCAGAACTGTGACTAACATCTCATACCCCAGAAGACCACGTGTTGCCCAGACAATATTCAATAACATATACAAACTGCTTTGTTTTTGGTGGTGTATTTTTTTCTTCTTTTTTTTTTTTGGTTTGGTTGTTTTTTTTTGTTTGTTTATTTTGACATTGCTGATGTTCTTTTCTTTTTTTAATTTCAATCTTTTCCACACAGATCCCTTTTTCTTTCTCAATTTTCCTAGTTTAATTATAATTTCCCATTGCTGCCTTTCTAAATAACTTCAACTTCATTTTTGCTAGTGTTTCTACCAATATAATTTGGTTTTTCACCCAATTTTGTCCCCGTAAAGTTTTCTGTTTGCTTCTTTTGGTTTGATTTATAGCATTTTTGTCTTTCCTCTCTACTTGGTGGAGGTGGGGTACTGTGTCTGATCAGGTTAGCAAAGAGCTGCTGACCTCAAGGGAACCACGCAACTGGGCACCCCCAGAAGGTGAGGTTTTTTAAGGTTGTGTCAAAGTACCCTACTGTACACCTATATTGCCCTGTCTCCCTCTTTCTGTGCCTCTCTTCTTTTTGTCAATATTCCTTATACCCACCCCCTCTCCTTTCTCTTTCTTTTTTTCTTATCACTCGGTCCTCCTTTCTTTCATCCCCTTTTTTTGCTCTTCAACCTTCTCACCCTTCTGGTTCTGTAACCCTTACTCCACAGGCACAAGAACTTAAAGAGCAAGAGGAAGTGAAAGGAAAATTAGGGCAAGGAAACAGATAAAAGTAATCACTCATGAGGAAGAATCAGAAGAAAACTCCAGGCAACATGAAGAACCAGTCCAGAACAACCCCACCAAGGGACCATGAGGTAGCTACTGCAGATGATTCCTCCAGTATAGAAATGTTAGGAATGACAGAAAGGGAATTTAGAATACACATGTTGAAAACAATGAAAGAAATGATGGAAACAATGAAGGAAATTGCTAATAAAGTGGAAAATAATCAAAAGGAAATCCAAAAACAGAATCAAATAAGAGATGAACGATATGAAGAATATAAAAAGGATATAGCAGACCTGAAGGAACTGAAACAGTCAATTAGGGAACTTAAAGATACAATGGAAAGTATCAGCAACAGGTTAGACCATGCAAAAGAAAGAATTTCAGAGGTAGAAGACAAAGTTCTTGAGATAACTCAGACAGTAAAAGAGGCAGAAAAGAAGAGAGAGAAAGCAGAACGTTCACTGTCAGAATTATGGGACTTTATGAGGCGTTCCAACATACGAGTTATAGGAATTCCAGAAGGGGAAGAAGAATGCCCCAGAGGAATGGAAGCCATACTAGAGAATATTATAAAAGAAAATTTCCCAAACATCACCAAAGAGTCTGACACACTGCTTTCAGAGGGATATCGGACCCCAGGTCGCCTCAACTCTAACCGAGCTTCTCCAAGACACATTGTGATGAACCTGTCCAAAGTCAAGACAAAAGAAAAGATTCTGCAAGCTGCCAGGAGTAAGCGCCAGTTGACCTACAGGGGCAAATCCATCAGAGTGACCGCAGACTTCTCTAATGAAACTTTCCAAGCAAGAAGACAATGGTCATCTACCTTTAATCTACTTAAACAGAACAATTTTCAGCCCACAATTCTGTACCCTGCTAAGCTAAGCTTCAAAATTGACGGAGAAATCAAATCATTTATGGATATACAAACATTGAGGAAATTCGCCACAAGACCAGCTCTACAGGAAATACTTCAAAGTGTTCTGCACACTGACCACCACAATGGATCAGCAGCAAAGTAAGAACTCAGAAATCATAGGACAAAACCTAACCTCCACACTGATGCAAAAGATAAAACTAAGCAATGGACTCTCACCAAATAAGACAAACAGAATACTACCACACTTATCAATTATCTCAATAAATGTTAATGGCTTGAATTCCCCACTGAAGAGACATAGATTGGCTGACTGGATTAAAAAACACAAGCCATCCATTTGCTGTCTACAAGAAACACACCTGGCCTCAAAAGACAAATTAAAGCTCCGAGTCAAGGGTTGGAAGACAATTTTTCAGGCAAACGGAATTCAGAAGAAAAGAGGAGTTGCAATCTTATTTTCAGATACATGTGGATTTAAAGCAACTAAAGTCAAAAAAGACAAAGATGGTCACTTTATATTGGTCAAGGGAAAACTACAACAAGAAGACATTTCAATTCTAAATATTTATGCACCCAATTTAAATGCTCCCAGATTCCTGAAGCACACCTTACTCAGTCTGAGCAATATGATATCTGATAATACCATCATAACAGGGGACTTTAACACACCTCTTACAGAGCTGGACAGATCCTCTAAACAGAAATTAAACAAAGATGTAAGAGATTTAAATGAGACCCTAGAACAACTATGCTTGATAGATGCATATAGAACACTCCACCCCAAAGATAAAGAATATACATTCTTCTCATCACCCCATGGAACATTCTCCAAAATTGATCATATCCTGGGACACAAAACAAATATCAACAGAATCAAAAAAATTGAAATTTTACCTTGTATCTTCTCAGACCATAAGGCACTAAAGGTGGAACTCAACTCTAACAAAAATGCTCAAGCCCACCCAAAGGCATGGAAATTAAACAATCTTCTGTTGAATAACAGATGGGTGAAGGAAGAAATAAAACAGGAAATCATTAACTTCCTTGAGCATAACAACAATGAAGACACAAGCTACCAAAACCTGTGGGATACTGCAAAAGCAGTTTTGAGAGGAAAATTCATCGCTTTAGATGCCTACATTCGAAAAACAGAAACAGAGCACATCAACAATCTCACAAGAGATCTTATGGAATTGGAAAAAGAAGAACAATCTAAGCCTAAACTCAGTAGAAGAAAAGAAATATCCAAAATCAAATCAGAGATCAATGAAATTGAAAACAAAAGAATCATTCAGAAAATTAATGAAACGAGGAGTTGGTTTTTTGAAAAAATAAATAAAATAGATAAACCATTAGCCAGACTAACTAGAAATAGAAAAGTAAAATCTCTAATAACCTCAATCAGAAACGATAAAGGGGAAATAACAACTGATCCCACAGAGATACAAGAGATCATCTCTGAATACTACCAGAAACTCTATGCCCAGAAATTTGACAATGTGAAGGAAATGGATCAATATTTGGAATCACACCCTCTCCCTAGACTTAGCCAGGATGAAATAGACCTCCTGAACAGACCAATTTCAAGCACTGAGATCAAAGAAACAATAAAAAAGCTTCCAACTAAAAAATGCCCTGATCCAGATGGCTTCACTCCAGAATTCTATCAAACCTTCAAGGAAGAGCTTATTCCTGTACTGCAGAAATTATTCCAAAAAACTGAGGAAGAAGGAATCTTCCCCAACACATTCTATGAAGCAAACATCACCCTGATACCAAAACCAGGAAAAGACCCAAACAAAAAGGAGAATTTCAGACCAATCTCACTCATGAACATAGACGCAAAAATTCTCAACAAAATCCTAGCCAATAGATTACAGCTTATCATCAAAAAAGTCATTCATCATGATCAAGTAGGCTTCATCCCAGGGATGCAAGGCTGGTTTAACATACGCAAGTCTATAAACGTTATCCACCATATTAACAGAGGCAAAAATAAAGATCACATGATCTTCTCAATAGATGCAGAAAAAGCATTTGATAAAATCCAGCATCCTTTTCTAATTAGAACTCTGAAGAGTATAGGCATAGGTGGCACATTTCTTAAACTGATTGAAGCTATCTATGACAAACCCACAGCCAATATTTTACTGAATGGAGTAAAACTGAAAGCTTTTCCTCTTAGAACTGGAACCAGACAAGGTTGTCCTCTGTCACCTTTACTATTCAACGTAGTGCTGGAAGTTCTAGCCAATACAATTAGGCAAGACAAGGAAATAAAGGGAATCCAAATGGGAGCAGAGGAGGTCAAACTCTCCCTCTTTGCTGACGACATGATCTTATACTTAGAGAACCCCAAAGACTCAACCACAAGACTCCTAGAAGTCATCAAAAAATACAGTAATGTTTCAGGATATAAAATCGATGTCCACAAGTCAGTAGCCTTTGTGTACACCAATAACAGTCAAGATGAGAAGCTAATTAAGGACACAACTCCCTTCACCATAGTTTCAAAGAAAATGAAATACCTAGGAATATACCTTACGAAGGAGGTGAAGGACCTCTATAAAGAAAACTATGAAATCCTCAGAAAGGAAATAGCAGAGGATATTAACAAATGGAAGAACATACCATGCTCATGGATGGGAAGAATCAACATTGTTAAAATGTCTATACTTCCCAAAGCTATCTACCTATTCAATGCCATTCCTATCAAAGTACCTACATCGTACTTTCAAGATTTGGAAAAAATGATTCTGCGTTTTGTATGGAACTGGAAAAAACCCCGTATAGCTAAGGCAGTTCTTAGTAACAAAAATAAAGCTGGGGGCATCAGCATACCAGATTTTAGTCTGTACTACAAAGCCATAGTGGTCAAGACAGCATGGTACTGGCCCAAAAACAGAGACATAGACACTTGGAATCGAATTGAACACCAAGAAATGAAACTAACATCTTACAACCACCTAATCTTTGATAAACAAAACAAGAACTTACCTTGGGGGAAAGACTCCCTATTCAATAAATGGTGTTGGGAGAACTGGATGTCTACTTGTAAAAGACTGAAACTGGACCCACACCTTTCCCCACTCACAAAAATTGATTCAAGATGGATAAAGGACTTAAATTTAAGGCATGAAACAATAAAAATCCTCAAAGAAAGCATAGGATAAACACTGGAAGATATTGGCCTGGGGGAAGACTTCATGAAGAAGACTGCCATGGCAATTGCAACAACAACAAAAATAAACAAATGGGACTTCATTAAACTGAAAAGCTTCTGTACAGCTAAGGACACAATAACCAAAGCAAAGAGACAACCTACACAATGGGAAAGGATATTTGCATATTTTCAATCAGACAAAAGCTTGATAACCAGGATCTATAGAGAACTCAAATTAATCCACATGAAAATAGTCAACAATCCCTTATATCAATGGGCAAGAGACATGAATAGAACTTTCTCTAAAGATGACAGACGAATGGCTAACAAACATATGAAAAAATGTTCATCATCTCTATATATTAGAGAAATGCAAATCAAAACAACCCTGAGATATCATCTAACCCCAGTGAGAATGGCCCACATCACAAAATCTCAAAACTGCAGATGCTGGCGTGGATGTGGAGAGAAGGGAACACTTTTACACTGCTGGTGGGACTGCAAACTAGTACAACCTTTCTGGAAGGAAGTATGGAGAAACCTCAAAGCACTCAACCTAGACCTCCCATTCGATCCTGCAATCCCATTACTGGGCATCTACCCAGAAGGAAAGAAATCCTTTTATCATAAGGACACTTGTACTAGACTGTTTATGGCAGCTCAATTTACCATTGCCAAAATGTGGAAACAGCCTAAATGCCCACCAACCTAGGAATGGATTAACAAGCTGTGGTATATGTATACCATGGAATACTATTCAGCTATTAAAAAAAATGGAGACTTTACATCCTTCGTATTAACCTGGATGGAAGTGGAAGACATTATTCTTAGTAAAGCATCACAAAAATGGAGAAGCATGAATCCTATGTACTCAATCTTGATATGAGGACAATTAATGACAATTAAGTTTACGGGGGGGGAAGCAGAAAGAGGGATGGAGGGAGGAGGGTGGGGCCTTGGTGTGTGTCACACTTTATGGGGGCAAGACATGATTGCAAGAGGGACTTTACCTAACAATTGCAATCAGTGTAACTGGCTTATTGTACCCTCAATGAATCCCCAACAATAAAAAAAAAAAAAAAAGAAAAAAATGTTTGAGATGATGGGTATGCTAATTACTCTCATCTGGTCACTGTGCTTTCTATGTTATCAAAACATCACTATGTGTCCCATAAATGTGTACAATTATGATACATAGTATGTCAACTAAAAAACTTAAATTCAAAACAAAATCACAGAATAAGATAGCTCTGGATTTAAACATATCTTCAGTACTTAAAAGTGGTACAGGGCCCATTCTTTTACCTTTATGAGCTCATTGTTTCATACATAAGATGAACTAGTCAAAGCAGGCAGCATGCCTAAAACTATATAGAGGCCATGTGACTCACACATGTTTAATTGAAACCTATGAAAAAAATTTTGATTCAAAGTTGTTATTAGACCCTCATCTAATAAATTCTCATCCTAGAGTCACACAGTCAACACTTCAGTTAAAAAAATATGTTTTGGGCAGTTATCTAAATAACCATACTTAAAAAAAAGTTTTCAAAGGCAAGAAAACATTTTTGTGGGTAAACACATTCACACTCCAAAATTATTACCGTCCTGGGTTCCTCCCCTGTGGGATTTGCATACACGTGGATACTGGGGAAACAGTCAAGTTTCTTATTACCAGCGGCTTGATAATCGAGGATTTTACTATCCTAGTCAGCCATTCTCTACAGAGAGGTGGTGTGGGTTTGACCACACTCAAAACTTAGTGCCAGCCATTGGTAGTTGGAAGGGGCACAAGATAAAGAGAAAAAGCTCTTAAAACAGGTCTGGAGGTCATAATGGCATCCTCAGGGCTTCTCTTTGGTCTAGGAGCAACTGTTGTGGCTTTCAGGTAAAGACATGAACTCACAGCGGTCCTGTAAGATCTTGCCAAGATCCCTGATTCGGTAACAGCTATGAAATAAAGCAGTGGCATCACAATACTTCGAAAAGGGTAACTTTCCACTTCATGAAAGTTTAGCTCTGTTTCACAATATTGCCTAAAAGTAAGAAGATTTTACTCACTAACATGAAAAGTCAGTATTGAGAATTGGAATATCTCTTTTGACTTCCATGTTAATTATGATTAATTAATTATTTGCCCTTAGAATCAGTATGGATTCAAGTAAAGAAATAAACAAACCTCTCAAAATTCCCTTTGCAACAATTGGCAGTGAAGTCAGTCTTCTCAGCCATTTGATATCTTCCCAGCTGATAGATGGGTCTATTTCTTTCGCTACATATGCAGCAAGTCCACTGTTGTCTCCAAAATTTTTCTTAGGAGAAAAAGCTAAATCATTGGTTTCAAAGTTTTTCATCCTGAAATAAAGAGATGCATAAAGTGAGAGACTTCCCAAAGTTCTCTGTATCTTTACAATGATTCATTCAATGAAAAAAGAAGTCACCTTTTCAAATCAATGGACTGTTCACTCATCAAGCATTTATAACTTGATTGCATGCATATTTTCATATTTTGATGTAGAATTCCAGGCTGAATGCAACAATCTATTGGTTTTAATTGGTTTCCCACAGTTTATTTTACAACCTAGGCTGTATTTACACAAACAAGTCAATTCAAGGAAAAAATATGTATGTGGCAAATACCTCCTTTTTTAGCCATTATAGAGGCTGGGAGCCGTGGATCATGCCTGGAATCCTACCACTCTGGGAGGTCGAGGCAGGTGGATTGCCTGAGCTCAGGAGTTTGAGAACAGCCTGAGCAAAAGCAAGACCCTGTCTCTACTAAAAAAAAAAAAACTAGCCAGCATTGTGGTGGGCACCTGGCCACTCAGAAACTGAGAGGGCTCAGGCAAGAGGATTGTTTGAGCCTAAGACTTTGAGGTTGCCATGAGTTATGACGCCATGGCATTCTAGCTCTAGACTCTGTTTCAAATAAATAAATATACAAACAAAGTAATTATAGATACCAATAGACTTGATGCTATTTTCTGCCACCAATGCAAATTAATAGTTATGAAATATATCTGCATGGTATTTCATAATTTATAAAATGATGATTTTATATACCAAATCATCATAATGTTTTCTTCAAAAAACTTTTTAAAAATAAAATTGATACTCTATTATTTTCATTTTAAATAGAAAATAAAAACAAACTTGCACATCAAGTTGCTCCAAAGATAAAACTCCCTAATGGCAGCATATGGGCTCCAACCTAGGTCTCTTGACTTAACTCCTAATTAGATTCTCTTTGCTCAGATCTCAGTTGCACTGGCCACTGTACCAAAATTTCCGAGGCTGAAACTGCAGTGACTTGTTCCCACCTTCTGTCTGTGACCACTGCAGACCCTTTCCTGCCCTGCTGTGGTGGTACCAGTGGTGCCCATGCAGCTTTCACTGCTCCTGGAGCCTGAGTCACCCCCATCACAACAGACTGGAAGCATCAGGTATGATGAAGTCTAGGTACCCCGGCTCCCTCACCCCCAGCTAGACTAACTCTGAGATGAATTCTATATAAGCACCCAGAATCTTCCAGCAGGATCGAACTGCAGTTCCCACAGTTATTGCTGCCTTGAAAACATGCTCTTTGTTCAATGGCTACCCTCCTTTGCTCCATTTTTCTCCTCTGATGGTGTTCACTTTGCCTTTCAAATGAACAACTTGCACTTAAATCGTAGACTCACAGTCTACTTCTAGGGAAAGCCAAACCCAGATGCAACTCCACTGAGCTGTTACCTTCCCTGGTCTCCAATTTTGTTGATCCAGCTTAGCCCACTATTTCCTCAACTTGCTCTAAGAATTTGCTGCTGACACCCTATAGTAGGAGTCTTTCTGCTTGGACTACCATCCTGACTCAGTTTTGGTAGTTCCCCCAAACAGGGCTTGTACCTCTGGTCAGAGGTCGGCTCCATGGATGGCAGTCTGGATACACGATGGCATCATCCCTGTGACTTTGATGTCCACAGCCTCAAATCCAACTGAGAACTCTTTCCCTAAAACTCTGTCTTTGAATGAGGACAATGCCCTGGATTTGCTTTCCTCTTCTGTGTATACAACATAAATTACCCTGCCAGCCAATATCTATTGTGGGTAAAAGTAGAGCTATATGTTGATCTCCAACTTAATCCCAGTTATTTCTTCCCCACCAGCAGCTCTACTAATAAACATAGGAAATATCTTGGAGCCATATATATAAACCTAGAAATATCCAGGTATATTAATTTTCTTATAGACAGGTGTCTCCCTATGTTGCCCAGACTGGCCTCAAACTTATGAGTTCAAGGAATCC
Source organism: Nycticebus coucang (assembly GCF_027406575.1). NCBI lineage: Eukaryota > Metazoa > Chordata > Mammalia > Primates > Lorisidae > Nycticebus > Nycticebus coucang. The sequence continues at coordinate 29,838,513 of NC_069800.1, read as the reverse complement.
TCCCACCTTGGCCTCCTGGGTGGCTGGAACTATCTATAGGTACATGCCATTGGAACTGGTTTATATGCATTATTAAAAAAAAATAAACAATTATGACTTCCTTTAATAGAAAACTATGTTTAATGATTTTACATTTTAGTGTAAATGTAGCCAATGTAAGTGATTGTATAGTTTTGGTCGTATATATTATCATAAGGAAACGAACAGGCTGGGCATGGTGGCACATGCCTATAATCCTAGCACTCTGGGAGGCTGAGGTGAGTGGATTGCCTGAGCTCATGGGTTTGAGACCAGCCTGAGCAAGAGTGAAACCCCATCTCTAAAAATAGCCAGGTGCCGTGAAGGGCACCTGTAGTCCCAGCTACTTGGGAGGCTAAGGTAAGAGAATTGCTTGAGCCCAAGAGTTTAAGGTTACTGTGAGCTATGTTGCCATGGCACTCTACCAAGGGCGACAAAGTGCAACTCTGTCTCCCTCCTCCAAAAAAAATAAGGGCATGAACACTCATATCCCATATTATTTTATTCAAGCTATTAAGTTTTCTTAATAAGGATTTAATAGTTAGTCCTGTAGTTTCATGGTCTCAGTCACTAAAGATCAGAGAAAGTCCAGTTGAGAGTCACAGGGATACCCACCTAATTTCCGGGCTATGGTAGGGATTTCAGCAGAAGTGACTGGGTTTTTTTTTTTTAATATGGAACACTTCATAAATTTGCATGTCATCCTTGCAGGGGCCATGCTAATCTTCTCTGCATTGTTCAAATTGTAGTATATGTGCTGCCAAAGTGAGCACTGGGTATTTTTTTTTAATCAACTCACTTATGGTTATACATTTTATCCCAGGTCTTGGTCTACTGTAATCACCTTAACTTGAAGTGAATTAAGCTAACCTTCTGGCCAATAAATATATTCTTATTATGGAGGCCTATTCTATAATTTTAAATAATATTAAATTCCAAACTTTTCAATAATATTCTTAATAAGAAAACATCTAATCTGTCTACCCCATAGCAAGACCAGAAAAAGAAACAGAAAAGCATCTGTATGTGTATATACTCTGCATGGCACCCCACCCCCATCCCAAACAAGCTGTAGTGTTTCAGCAGGGGTAGGGTGAAAGGGTGAAATGGATAGGAAAAAACAGAAACATGGATAAAATTATATAAATAACTGTTGTTATTCTTGGATGGTGAAATGCAGATCAACACTTGAATGAATGTTGCCTTACAGAAATTTCAGAGCACAATGAAGCCTTGTTGTGAGTCTAAAACTTTGTTCAAAGCCAGAAGCCAAGAAAAAGTTTTCAGATATCTTGACGGAGACTCACAATGGAGTGTTTTACCAATGGCTCCAAAAGAAATCTCCATGAATGCTATTTTTATATGGATTATGATATATATATATAACATTTAAAGTGGTTTCTGATAACCAAAGTATTCCATTTTGTAAGGAAGGAAAGGGGCAACATCAAAATAATAACATACTTAGGGCTTAATTCTCCAAACCCCTAAATGTTTATTGATCCAAAGGCAGGGAACAAGATTTCTTCCCTGTAAAGTATTTATCAGACCATGAGTAGCCTTCAAATCCTTCAAATATACTTTTCAATCAAACATAAAACTTGATTTAGCTTTTAGTAAATTAGCATCAAAAAAGTAAAAGCAAACCCTAAATAAAGGTTAACATCATTAAACAACCAATAGTAAGTCTAATAATGAGTATAGAGTAATATACAATAATATTTGGGTTTGTTTGTTGTTGTTGTTGACAGAGTCTCACTATGTCGCCCTCAGTAGAGTGCCATGGCATCACAGTTCATAGCAATCTCAAACTCTTGGGCTTAAGTGATTCTCTTGCCTCAGCCTCCCAAGTAGTTGGGACTACAGGCACCTGCCACAATGCCTGACTGATATTATTTATATTTGTTATAAATAATAATAACATGGCATTAAAGCTAAAGACATATGTCTCTGTATTGGGTAACTAAAAATTAAAATAACAAGTAGAACCCCACATATCAATACATATCTTAAAGAGAAAGAGAAATTGAGAAAGAGGTTCATAATCCATATAAAGATTGGTGCATGGACCACCAGGGTTTAATTCTGTGGTTTGGCAAACACTTGTGTTGAGGACATAGCCCTGACAATGTCTTCCTCCGGGTGGTTAGGTAGTTAGAAAAAAGATTCAGGGCACAAATTTTAAGTCTGAGCTCAAATTCTTATGGAACTTCTCACTGGAAAATCTCATGTGTTCCAGTACATTTTTATTGATTGATTCAACAATTACTCATTGAATACCTACTATATGCCAGTATTTCAGATGCTTAGGATAAGCCAGTAAAAAAAATAGTCAAACATTGCAGCCCCAATAAATATAATCAGTAAATAAATTATAAAGCATGGTAAAACATAATTACTATAACAATTGTACTTTTCTTTCTACAGAATAAAGAAAAAAGTAGAACAGAATCAGAGGAATGTGAGTTTCCAGAGTCTTGAGTTCACATTTCAAATATGGTAACCAGGCTTGGCTTCACTGGAAGCCATCCGGAGAAGGGAATTAGTAGAGCAGTGTTATTATATTGGTTTCTCGTTGCTGCTGTAACAAATGACCCCAAATGTGGAAGTTTCTAATGACACAAATGTATTACATTACCACTTGACATTCAGAAATCCAGAATAGGTCTTGCTGGAATAAACTTGAGATGCCAACAGGACTGAATTCCATTTCGAGAATCAAAACCATTGATGCCCCTTGCCTTTTCCAGCTTCTAAAGACCGCCTGAATTTTCTGGCTCTGGACATCCCTCCAACCTTCACTTCTATCATTTCATCTCTTTCTCTGGCTCTGACACTCCTGCCTTCTTCTTAATTACATAAAGCCTATTTTAATTACATAAAGGACCATTTTAATTACACAAAGCCTACTAGGTTAAAACAGTACAATCACCTCATGTCAAGATCCCTAGCTATAATCATATCTGCAAAGTCTGTTTTGCCATGTAGAGTAACAGGTTCCAGGGATTAGAAAATGGACATCTTCATCCTATCACACTTATCAATGTGAATGTTTTCCTAACCAAAGTATTTAAAGCCATTGGGCTATATACCAAATTCTCTACCAATCTCTCTCCTCCCTGCCTCTCCCCTCCATCATGTTGTATCTCAGTCCTGATCTTTACTATTGATTTTTATTGTGGATTCCCAATAGAGAGACATGTAGACCCATTCCTAACGTCAATATTTAAAGGAAGTGAGGAAGTTAGAATATTACAGGCAGAGGAGGCAGCTCATGCTAAGGCTCTGGAGCTCAACCCTACCTGGCAAGTTGGAAGCATAGCAAGGATGCCAGAGTGGGAGGGTGGGTAGGACAGAGTGCAAGGCATCGAGGCAGAAAGATGATGGCACTGTCCACACGGCATCTGGCAGGCCTCTTTGACCTGGAGAGTCCCGGGAAGACAGTGGCAGCCTGATGTGTTTTAGCGTGATCTATTAACAAATCATTTCTGGCTTTAAGAAAACAAGGTAAGCACCATGATTAGCCTTGATCTTAGTCAATGATCCGAAATTACTTTTATGCTCTTGAAACTGCCCTGGTGCTACAGTCAAGAGCTGATCTTAACCCCAAGTAAAGGAGCCATGGGGGATGGAGAAAGAAAAGACGCATGTCTCCAACCTCAGGCATCAGCCTGGGGAACTGACTTTATTCCTTGTTTCTTCCAAGAGCAGATGAGAATTCTCACTGCCTCTTAGTTTCAGGAACCTCCACGCCATTAATAATGTACACACACACGCACGTGTGTTTTGCAGATGGGCCAAGCAGAGACTACCAAAACGCTGAACTCTTGCTGGTCGCAGATGCCAAGAATTGGGACCCTCCCCATAACCAGGACAGAGGAAGCAGCAAAATCTGGAAGGAGCCACTGTGCTGCAGACTCATTCCCCTCTGGATTTCCTGCCTCCCTCGCCTGCCAAACCTCACATCTGAAAAGCCAGGCTTCACCTTCTATGAGTCAGGTTGGTTGCGGAAAGAAACCAATTTCATATCAGGCTATAACAGATGATCTTTGGGGGCTCATGTAGCCTCAAGCAGAAGCCTGGACTTCCCATTAGAGTGCTGTGCCTTCGAGAGCCAAATGTGGGCTGCTGGGACTGACCAGAAGGTGCTGGCCAGCTCAAGAGTCCATTTAAGATAAACAACACCAGTGTGTGCTCTGGGGGGCTGGGGTACACCCAGCTGTGGGGTGTTTCCTGTGTTCCCCATAACCTGGATATGTTGCTCATGATTTGATCATCTTCAGACCGGACATATGACAAGCCAGGGAGCCACAGCAAGTTCTGTGCATGCCGACAGCTGAAAAGGGTCTTTGTTTTATGGCCCTTCACGTCATCTGGGCAGAAGCCCAAGAGCAAAAGAAAAGGGGAAAAGCAAATCAACCTTCCTGCCACTCCCTGAGTGTCCTTGGCACCAAAATTGCAAGAGATACTAGCCAGGATTAACAACAGTGCCATCTCCCCCATCTATGTAGTTACTGCTGCAAAACATGTTTTCCTATCCCATGCAAGAAAGTGTTTCTGAAGTTGCAAACAAACAAAAGCCTCATTTATTTATTATCATTGTTGTTATTGTTAATAGTAATAGAACCAAGAAGTGGAAAAGGAAGAGCAAATTCCTTTTCAAATGGCCAAGGGGAAATAATGAGGAATGTTTCCTGTATGAAGCCTAGATAGGGAAAATACGTACTTTAGAAAGTCTTTTTCAAAAAAAAAAGTTAAAGTAGTCAAAATAGAGCAATAATGTAAATCCAAATTTCATATTAAGGAAATTTAAAGTCATCAATTTTCCAGGGAATTTGGCCAGACATAAGACCATGTCCCAAACATATGTTTTTGCTCTCTTCAAAGGCAGGCACTTGGGTAACTGCATCTGGGATGTGTGGAGGGAAGACCAGGCTCTCTTTTGGTCCTTGGCCCACTGCAGGTACACGCATGTATGACGAGTACTTGATACTTCTACAAGACTGCATACTGCCTTCTGCAGTGTTGACACACATCTCAAGCTAAATAGAATATATATGAATTCCTGCACCCACAACTCTTCTTGCCCTCATGTGGAATGCTGGTTTGATTTTGAATCTTTTTGGTTTTGAATTTTTCAGATGGATAAACACAGTATGTTTACTTGTGTCTTCTTTCATCTCCACTCTTTAATCATTTTTCAATCTTCTTAGCTCCATTTTTTTCCAAATACAATTAAAACATAGAGTTTTAATTGGCCTTTATAAAATGAGGGCTAAATGCCCAGAAACACATTCCCTGTGGTCTTTCATACTCCAATAGATATTTGGGGTGGGGGGGAGGGTTCCATTATAAAAATGTCCTTGCTTAAACTAAGATTTTGGTCCCTGTTCACATGCATAGATCCTCAAGGGCTGTTACACATCAAGTCCAAACTGTTATGAAAAACCCAAAGTAGACTTAGGAAATGGGGGAGGAAAACAGTGATGGAGAAAGTAATACATGGTTTAGGGGAGTTCAGATCTTTCCCAGCAAACTGCACGGCCTTCCCAGCCTTGAGTTGAGGTGATTCTAATCATAATATACTAAAGGAAAAAGAGACTTCATTGCTGGTGGACAGGATGGATGAATGGTCTGATAACACCATCATAGCTCACTTTTAGATTATTTGACACATTGTGCTAAGGTGTGTGAGTGACAGAATGAGTGAATAAATGAATTTTCATCCATGCATAAACCACAATGAAAGAAGAGTATTGATAAAAGAAGAAATAAAAGACTAGGGGTCAAAGGTGGGCTCCTTTCATCTCCCCTCTTTTCTCTCTTTTCAATTTCCTTAGCCTTAGTTGTTCCAAATGAAATTAAAAACAAAAAATTAAAGGTAGTTTTTTGATTTCAACAGACAAAGAAATAGAGTTTCAGGATCACAATTGCAAATAGTTGCTTGGTAAGTATCAACCATCTGTTAGGTGACTCATCCTTCCCAAGTCCCTTAATCCACTCTGGTACAAAAATATACTGTCTTTGCTTTTTATCATGAAAGAAGTGTGATTTGCCAGTGATTACCTAGTGAGACCCTGACACTATCATTCTTAGGCATGATTCCTTTCCATCTAAACCAGTGCAGGGCCCATGTGATCATGGTTACCTGAGTTGTGGAGGCAGCTTGAATTGGTTACGCACATCATCGAAGCGGTTGCCCAGGTAAGGGGTGTCCACGGTCACAAATATGGCCTTGTAGCCCATCCCCTCAGCCCGCCGCACCAGCTGCTTGGTGACCTCACGGTCCTTGTATATATACAGTTGCAGCCAGCGAAGGGCCTCCGGACCAGCCTCTGCCACTTCTTCAATTGAGGAGGTGGCCCAGGTGCTCAGCATCATGCCAGTGCCCAAGGAATGACAGGCTGAGAAAGAAAGGAGATTGTCAATGCAGGCCTGGCACTTCTCTGCCTCCCTAGCCTTCAGATTGCAGGTCAAAAGGTAAAGACTCCAAGGGCAATTTGTCAATAAAAAGTTAAATATTTTAAAAGTTAGAAATAGGCGTTCTTTTGCACACTTTGTGTATTGCTCCTAAAAGGAAAAACGACTTAAAAAGGCAAAGATAATGGCCCACATCACAAAATCTCAAAACTGCAGATGCTGGCGCAGATGTGAAAAGAAAGGAACACTTTTACACTGCTAGTGGGACTGCAAACTAATACAACCTTTTTGGAAGGAAGTGCGGAGAAACATCAAAGAACTCAAGCTCAAGACCTCCCATTTGATCCTGCAATCCCATTACTGGGCATCTACCTAGAAGGAAAAAAAAATCCTTTTATCATAAAGACACTTGCAGTAGACTGCTTATTGCAGTTCAATTTACAATCACCAAAATGTGGAAACAGCATAAATGCCCCCAACCCAGGAATGGATTAAAGAGCTGTGGTATATACACACCATGGAATACTATTCAGCCATTTAAAAAATGGAGACTTTACAGCCTTTGATTAACCTGGATGGATGTGGAACACATTATTCTTAGTAAAGCATCTTAAGAATGGTGAAGCATGAATCCTATATATTCAATTTTGATATGAGGACAATTAATGACACAGTGGGGGTGGGGAAAGGGGAGAGCAGAGAGAGAGAGAAAAGGAGGGAGGGGAGTGGGTCTTGGTGTGTTACACACCTTTTGGGGGCAAGGCACAATTTCTAAGAAGGACTTTACCTAACAAATGCAATCAGTGTAACCTGGTTTCTTGTACCCTCAATGAATCCCCAAAAGTAAAAAAATAAAAAAGAGAGAGTGAGAGAGAAAGGCAAAGATATGTGCACGGGCTTAGTATCTCTCTCTTTCTTTCTATAGCTCTATAGCTCTTCTCCAAAATGGAACATTTAAAGGTAATGTGATTGCGATGGCTAATTTTGCATGTCAACTTGGCTTCGCCGTGATGCCTAGATGTTTGCTCAAACACATCTGGATATTACTGTGAAGATACTTTGTAGATAAGATTAACATTAAATCAGAAGACTTTGAGCAAATCAGATTTCTGGCATGATGTAGATTGGCCTCATCCAATTGGTTAAAGGCCTGAAGACTAAGACTGGCCCTGCCTGAGGAAAATGAAGAGGGGATTATGCCAGCAGGTGAAGTTCAAACTGGAGCTGCAACATCAACTCTGCCCTGGGACCCTGGCCTTCATGCCTCTCTGCACAGTTTGAACTCTCCAGCCTTCACAATGTAGGAAGCCACTTCCTGAAAATAAATACCTACCTATCTATGGACCCGTAGATGCAGATACAGACATATGTATATCTCCCTCTCTGTCTGGAAAAATACTGAGCTGTATACACATATATCAAGGGAGAGAGAGAGATCTTTTTGGTTCCTTTTCTCTATGAAACCCTATTACAATTATAAAAGAATATTTACAAATGTATGGACATATAATGATATTTAAGATATAAAGCTATATTAAGGAAAGAAAAAAGAGTTTAAAATGATTCCACATTTATACCAATGTAATTACTGGTATACCAATATGAATCTAAATAAACTCAATGCCAAGAATGAATGGGTGAATTATAGGTAATTTTATTATTTTATTCCTTTATAATTATTTTATTTTATTAAAGATATATTCTATCACTGTTGTCTTTCATAATTTTATAAAATATGCATGCTGTATATCCCAAGTAGACTCGCGTCCTTTTGAAAAAAGTATCAAGAGAGGAACAGAAAAATGAAAAATTAAATAGTCATCTAACCAATAGTTTTTGAGAATATTTGGAAGAACATGCGTGATAAGCTTTCCTCCAAAGATAGGGAGTAAAACTGAAGTCAGCTTTAGCGAGAGAGAAACTAATATAGTGTTTAATGCCACATACAGAGCATGCTGGGAGATAAATTAAAAATACAAAAAATCTACTCCACAACTTCAAGCCATTCAGCTTATCTGAGTGCTCAGCATGTATAAAAGGGCAGTTAAGGCAGTTGTCTTAAGTGACACTCTAAGCATGATGATAAGAATCAAGTGAGTCACTGTTTATAAAGCTACACTGAGAGGTTAAAAAGCTTCCATGTTTCTCAAACTTTAGAGGACAACCAAGTCTCGTGGAGGGTTTATGAAAACACAGATGGCTGGGTCCCACCCACAGAGTTTCTGGTTCAGTAATCCGAGCTGAGGCCCAAGAATTTGCCTTTTTAACCAGCTCCCAGATTTTGCTGATACTGCCAAGCACTGGCTCACATTCTGACATTTGAAGAGTAGCATAATCATTTGATAGTAAAGGTCTAAGTTCAGAAAGTAATGAAATGGATTTTTTTTTAAATATGTTACTTTTCCTATGCCTTTAAACTAAAGGTGTTTTTCATCTATATTATTCAGGTCAATAGTCAAATAGAGATGCTCTAAGCTGGAGAGAATCAAGTCTATAGGTCCCAGATCTGTTCCCCTTCTCGAAGACCTCTTTTGAGAATTTCTGTCATAGGGACTTGGGATTTGCAAATATTATCAAAAAACCATATTTTATTAAACCACATGTATGAACGTATGGATCATTGTCTGATACTCATTAAGATCTGAATATATGGGAAATAACTCCAGGCCACCCCATTGCACAACAGAGGGAATATCAGGGGACATTGATTGCTTGGGTCAGAATCCTCTATCCATCAATTTACCAAAAAAAAAAATTATGTCTCCAAGAGGAAGTTACCTAACTAAGGTCACACAGAGATGAACAAAGTAGAATGGATGAGAACCCAGCATGTCTGACCATTTCCCCAGGGCAATGACCTTTCTAAATTTCCCAAACTCCCTGGTAGCAAACATAGACACATGTACTCCCTCAATATTTCAGAGTCATGACACCCAGGAGAGTAGGTTTGCAGGTACCCTACTTGCGACAGAGTCCTGCTAACTGCTCTGGGTAGGCATGGAGTCTCAGAACTCAACAGGAAGGCCTGCCACATAACTTAAGTGCACCATGTGGACGTGCAAAGGGGTCCAGCCATAGGGACATCAAAATCCACAGAAAGATCTTGAATTCATAGGAAATATCTATTGGCATTCCACATAAATTGTCAAAATGCCACAAAACAATGCACAAATTATGTCTGTTTCACCCAAACTATCTAAACTTAAAGGAATTGTCAGCCCTCGCAAGCATTTTGCCCAAATTCCTGGGGTCTGACCATCCAGAGAAAAGCAAGGCCAATCCATGCCACATATTTCTTTCTCTGATGCAAATGGCTTCTGGAATTATTTCTGATCAACGTTCATTTTCTAAATATTAAATTATATGGGGCTACAGAGTTCTCAGAATTCTAATTTACCATTGTTTCCAATAACAGATATCCAGTGAATATTTGCTGATTAAGTAAATTATTTCAAGAGAATTCTCCTGGTTGTAGAGAGGCTCAGATATTACACATAGGAAAAAAAAGAGAGAGAGAGCAAATCAGACTGAGGGAAGAGTTGGGCTCAGGTATCATTGTGGCTCTGTAGTGATGACTAGTCCAACACTATTGTTGCAGAAAGAGAGGAAGAAGTGGATGAATTCTTTTGTTTTTTTATTTTATTTTTTTATTTTTATTAAACCATAGCTGTGTACATTAGTATGATCGTGGGGCACCATACACTTGGTTCATAGATCGTTTGACACATTTTCATCACATTAGTTAACATAGCTTTTGTAGCATTTTCTTATTTTGCTAAGACCTTTACATTCCACATTTACTAGGATTCACATATACCCTTGTAAGATGCACCGCAGGTGTAATCCCATTAATCCCCCTCCTTCCCCCTCCCTCCTCCTTCCTTCCCCTCCCTTTCCCCTTTCTCCCTATTCTTAGGCTGTAACTGGGTTATAGCTTTCATGTGAAGGTTCTACATTAGTTTCATAATAAGGGTGAGTACATTGGGTACTTTTTCTTCCATTCTTGAGACACTTTACTAAGAAGAATATGTTCCAGCTCCATCCATGTAAACATGAAAGAGGTAAAGTCTCCATCTTTCTTTAAGGCTGCATAATATTCCATGGTGTACATATACCACAAACTTCTCTGAAGAAGACAGGCGCATGGCCTTCAGACATATGAAAAAATGCTCATCATCTTTAATCATCAGAGAAATGCAAATCAAAACTACTTTGAGATATCATCTAACTCCAGTGAGACTAGCCTATATCACAAAATTCCAAGATCAGAGATGTTGGCGTGGATATGGAGAAAAGGGAACACTTTTGCACTGCTGGTGGGAATGCAAATTAATACATTCCTTTTGGAAAGAGATATGGAGAACACTTAGAGATCTAAAAATAGATCTGCCATTCAATCCTGTAATCCCCCTACTGGGCATATACCCAGAAGACCAAAAATCACACCATAACAAAGATATTTGTATCAGAATATTTATTGCAGCCCTATTCATAATTGCTAAGTCATGGAAGTGGATGAATTTTCCATGCTTCTTTCTGCCTGAGAGCCTTCCCATAAGCAGTTCTACTTTCTGGAAGGCCTCTTTTCAGCCCCTGCATATCACAACAGCTGCAGATTATATAATAAGGTTTTTCTCTCTTCGCCATAATAATTATTGCAATGTAATTAGGTAATTAATGATATAATTGCTTGTTAACATCTGCTTCCCTTTGTTAATAATATGTGATATATAGTCCATGGAGACTGAGATCGTATTTATCTTGTCCATGGCAATATTCCCTCTATTCAGCATGGAGCTGTGTACATCATAGGCATTCAAAGAAAGATAATGAATAAATGTATGAATGAACGAGTTAACAAACAACAACAAAAAAAAAAGGAGAGAGAGAGAAACAAAACCTAATAAGAAGGCTCCACGCTCCATGAATGATCACCGTGATCTTAATTCGCTTGTGAGTATTTGCTGTGATAAAAGAAAATTGTTGATGAATTATATCCATTATTTTCAACACAGTTTTATGTTACTATGAACCAAAGGAGGCTGGATTTTTATAAGAACCGTTCAGAGAGACAATAAAAAAAGTGATCTATTTCACTAAGACAGACAGAGGTGAGATTAGGTTGGTACATACTAGCATGGCAACTGTGCTTGTTAAAAAATTGAAACAATTCCATTCTAATTGATAAATTACCACGGATTTGAAGTAAATTGGTACCCCAATATGCTAAAATACCTCAATGTTTCATCACTTCCTTTCTTCCACGGGAGCCCTGGACTCCCCACAATCCAGCAACTTATTAGACAGTGATATCTGGAGATGTGGGGGCATCCACCCCTGTTAGAGCACTACAGACCTGCATGTGAGTAGCTTTTCTAATCCGTCAAAGTCTTCTGTTATACTGGTTACTAAAATATCACCTTTATCCAAGAGGTGAATGTGAACCCTTATAGCTCACACTGCTCATTTGTTGACAAATTTTATGAAGGAGCAAGCATGTTCAGAATTTGTTTAAAAAGTTGTAATCATGGTGACCTTAGTCTAGAGCTTGAAAGCACAAATGTTTTAAGTCCACTGACTCTTCCTATCCATTTTCCACAATGAAACTCTAACCTCCTGATCTCAAAAGCTGGAATTGTCAGATTATATTTTACAAAGATCAGGGATCAGCTTTCATTCCTTTTCCTAGCTGTGTCTATTAACTGTACTGTAACTGAAGACTTCAACGACATGTACTGCATTTTCACAACACCTGGCACAACAGAGCTCACAGCAGAGGTGATACTACTGTAAAGGCAAGACCTGGTTCTGGCCCATAATAAAGGTCCTTAATGTTGATCCAAGTCTGAAACTCTTGGCTTTTGTAATAGTCAGCCCATCTTCAAAATAACACTTACAAGGACCTATAGAATCAAGTAAACCTTGACCCCACATGACATCGCAAGACTCTATTTCCTTACTTTCACTTACCCACTCTTTCACCATACCTAAGATACATCTTCAAGAATAGACACCTAGACCACTGATGCTCTAGATGTACACAGAACTGTCTACATCTGGTTGGTATTTCTTTCTCTTCTTAGTTAGAACTAAGAGTAACACATCATGCCATTACTATAAGGAAAATGTATATGACACACACACACACACACACTGTCATTAAAAGAGACAGTGCTAAGGTCTCAGGCATTGACACCTCAAAGATAAAACTACATAAATGATCTGGGAGATAAAATTTATACCCCAGACCAACAGCAGGCCCGAAAGGATGGAGAGTCCAAAGCCTTGGGCTAAGTCCAAGCCTTGCTATCCAAGTGGCACATTCCATAGGCAAAATGGCTATTATCATAGCCACCTGCACACTCCATAGCATTGCTGGGTAGCTGATTTAGTAAATGTTTGTGAATATTTGCTATGTAAACACTGAAGCCATGCAATCATAAAGAATTATAGGAGAGAATGCCTCATACTATTTGGAAAAATACATCCTAGAAAGCTTTATAAATTTTCATAATTGTGCTAAGAACCTGGGTATTTTTATCATCAATATTTTTTATTGTTAAATCATACCTGTGTACATTAGTGCAATCAAGGGGTACAATATGCTGATTTCACATAAAATATGAAATATTCTCATCAAACTGTTCAACATAGCCTTAATGGCCTGCTCTTAGTTATTGTATGTAGACATTTGTATTCTGCCTTTAGTAAGTTTCGCCTGTACCGATTCTACGATGCACCTTAGGTGTGGCCCCACCCATTACCTTCACTCCACCCTAACCTCCCGCCTCCCTTCCCCTTCCTTGGCCCTTTCCTCATAGTCTTGTGCTATAGTTGGGTTATAGCCTTCATGTGAAAGCTATAATATAGGGCTGAGTACATTGGATACTTTTTCTTCCATTCCTGAGATATTTTGCTAAGAAGAATATGTTCCAGCTCCATCCATGTAAACATGAAAGAGGTAAAGTCTCCATCTATCTTTAAGGCTGCATAATATTCCATGGTATACATGTACCACAATTTGCTCATCCATTCTTGGGTCGATTGGCACTTGGGCTTCTTCCATGACTTAGCAATTATGAATTGGGCTGCAATAAACATTCTGGTACAGATGTCTTTGTTATATTGTGACTTTTGGTCTCCTGGGTATATACCTAGTAGAGGAATTATAGGATCGAATGGCAGGTCTATTTTTAGGTCTCTTAAGTATTCTCTGAACATCCTTCCAGAAGGAACGTATTAGTGGGCATTCCCACCAGCAGTGTAGAAGTGTGCCCTTTTCTCCACATCCACGCCAACATCTCTGGTTTGGGGATTTTGTTATGTGGGCTACTCTTACTAGAGTTAGGTGATATCTCAAAGTAGTTTTTATTTGAATTTCTCTGATGATTAAGGATAATGAGCTTTTTTTCATGTGTTTGCAGATCGTGCATCTGTCTTCTTTAGGGAAGTTTCTCTTCAAGTCCCTTGCCCACCCTGAGATGGGATCACATGTTCTTTTCTTGGTAATACATTTGAGTTCTCTGTGGATTCTGGTTATTAGACCTTTATCAGAGGTATAACCTGCAAATATTTTCTCCCATTCTGAGGGCTGTCTGCTTGCTTTACTTACTATGTTCTTGGCTGTGCAGAAGCTTTTTAGTTTGATCAGGTCGCAGTGGTGGATTTTTGATACTGCTTCAATTACCTGGGCAGTCCTCCTCATAAAATATTCACCCACACCAATTCCTTCAAGAGTTTTCCCTGCACTTTCTTCAAGTATTTTTATAGTTTCATGTCAATGAGAGTCTATCTTAGTTAATGGTGAAAGGTGTGGGTTCAATTTCAATCTTCCACAGGTTGTCAGCCAGTTCACCCAGCACCATTTGTTAAATAGGGAATCTTTTCCCCACTGAATGTTTTTAATTGGCTTGTCAAAGATCAAATAACAGTAAGTAGGAGGGTTCATCTCTTGGTTCTCTATTCTATTCCAGACATCTACTTCTCTGTTTTTGTGCCAATACCATGCTGTTTTGATCACAATCGATTTACAGTACAGTCTCAGGTCTGGTAGTGTAATTCCTCTTGCTGTGTTTTTATTGCTGAGTAATGTTTTGGCTATTCGAGGTTTTTTCTGATTCCATATAAAACGAAGTATTATTTTTTCAAGATCTTTAAAATATGACAAAGGAGTTTAATAGGAATTGCATTAAAATTACATATTACTTTGGGTAGTATAGACATTTTAACAATGTTGATTCTTCCCAGCCATGAGCATGGTATGTTTTATGATTTGTTGACATCTTCAGCTATTTGTTTTCTTAAAGTTTCATAGTTCTCTTTGTAGAGATCTTTCACATCCTTTGTTAGGTATACTCCCAAATATTTCTTCTTCTTTGGCACTACTGTGAAAGGAATAGAGTCCTTGACTTTTTTTTCAGCTTGTTATTATTGGTATATATAAAGGCCACAGATTTATGGATGTTGATTTTGTAGCCTGAGACATTTCTGTATTCCTTGAACACTTCTAAAAGTTTTGTACTAGAATCCCTAGTGTTTTCCAGATATACGATCATATCATCTGTGAAGAGTGAAAGTTTGATCTGTTCTGACCCTATGTGGATACGCTTGATCACCTTTTCTTCCTTAATTGCAATGGCTAAAACTTTCATTACAATGTTAAAGAGCAATGGAGACAATGGGCAACCTTGCCTGGTTCCTGATCTAAGTGCAAATGATTGTAATTTAACTCCACTCAATACGATATTGGCTGTGGGTTTGCTGTTGGTGGACTCTATTAGTTTAAGAAATGTCCCTTCTATACCAATTTTCTTCTGATCATGAAGGGATGCTGGATATTATCAAAAGCTTTTTCTGCATCAATTGAAAGAATCATATGGTCCTTATTTTTTAGTTTGTTTATGTGCTGAATTACATTTATAGATTTACATATATTGAACCAGTCTTGAGACCCTGGGATAAATCCCACTTGGTTGTGGTGTATAATTTTTTTGATGTGTTGTTGGATTCTGTTTGTTAGGATCTTATTGAGTATTTTTGCATCAATATTCATTAGTGATATTGGTCTATAATTTTCTTTTCTTGTTGGGTCTTTCCCTGGTTTGGAGATCAAGGTGATGTTTGCTTCATAGAATGTGTTGGCTAATATTCCTTTTTTTCTATGTATTGGAAGACGTTTAGTAATATAGGTGCTAGTTCTTCTTTAAAGGTTTGGTAGAATTCTGACATAAAGCCATCCGGTCCTTGGCTTTTCTTTTTAGGGAGATTTTGTATAGTTGATGCTATTTCAGAACTTGATATAGGCCTGTCAAAATTTCCACTTCATTCTGGCTAAGTCTTGGTAGGTGGCATACTTCCAGATATTGGCTGATTTCTTTCAGATTTTCATATTTCTGAGAGTAGAGTTTCTTGTAGTATTCATTAAGGGTTTTTTGAATTTCTGAGGAGTCTGTTGTTATTTCATTGTTACCATTTATGATTGATGAAATTAGAGATTTTACTCTTTTTTTCCTGGTTAGGTTGGCCAAAGGTTTATCTATTTTATTGATCTTTTCAAAAAACCAACTTTTGAATTTATTGATCTGTTGTATAATTCTTTTGTTTTCAATTTCATTTAATTCTGCTCTGATTTTTTCTTCTGCTGCGTTTCAGGTTGGAGTGTTCTTCCTTCCCCAGTTGCTTGAGATGCCCCATTAAGTTATTAACTTCCTCTCTTTCTGTTTACTTGAGGAAGGCTTGCAGTGCTATAAATTTCCCTCTTAGGACTGCCTTTGCAGTATCCCAGAGGTTCTGGTATTTTGTGTCTTGATTGTTGTTTTGTTCCAAAAATTGGTGATTTCCTTCTTAATCTCGTCTATAACCCATCTATCCTTCAGCATAAGGTTGTTTACCTTCCATGTTTTTGTATGGGTATGCAGGTTCCTGTTGTTATTGAGTTCAACTTTTATTCCATGATGGTCTGAGAAGATGCAAGGAATAATTTCTATTTTTTTAAATTTGCTGAGGTTAGATTTGTGGCCTAGGCTATGGTCGATTTTGGAGTATGTTCTGTGGGCTGATGAGAAGAATGTGTGTATTCAGTTTCATTGGGATGAAATGGTCTGTAGATGTCTGTTAGGTCCAGATGTTGAATGGTTGAGTTTAAATCTAAATTTTCTTTGCTTAGCTTCTTTTTGGAGGATCTGTCCAGGACTGCTAAAGGGGTGTTAAAATCTCCAACTACTATGGAACTGGAGGAAATCAAGTTGCTCATGTCTGTTAGAGTTTCTCTTATAAATTGAGGTGTGTTCTGGTGGGGTGCATAAATATTAATAATTGAAATCTCAGCATATTGAGTATTGCCTTTAACAAATATGAAGTATCCATCCTTATCCTTCCTTATTTCAGTTGGTTTAAAGCCTATTGCTTCTGCGAATAGGATTGCAATGCCTGCTTTTTTTCTGCTTTCCATTTGCCTGGAGTATAGATGACCCTTTCTTCACCTTGAGTCTATATTTGTCTTTTAATGTAAGATGCAATTCTTGTATGCAGCATATATCTGGCTTGAGTTTTTGTATCCAGTCCGCCCACCTGTGCCTCTTTAGAGGACAATTTAAAGCATTCACATTAATTGAGAATATTGATAAGCCTTTTGAGAGTCTGGTGGACATTTTTAATCCTTTTGTGACTGTGGAAGTTGGAATTTGATCAAAATTTTCTGGGTGGGTTTACTTTTGTGGTGGAGGATTACGCTAGTCTTTATAGAGGTCTGAGAATATTCTGGAGAGCTGATTTAGTTATGGCAAATTTCTTCAACATGTGAATGACATTGAAGTATTTAATTTCTCCATCATAAATAAAACTCAGTATAGCTGGGTACAGGATCCTGGGTTGAAAGTTATTTTATTTTAGGAGATTAAAAGTCGATGACCATCCTCATCTAGCTTGAAAGGTTTCAGCAGAGAGATCTGCAGTTATTCTAATATTCTTGCCCTTGTAGGTGATGGTTTTTCTTTCATCTGGCTGCTTTCAGAATTTTCTCCTTCATATTAACTTTAGTGAAATTGATTATGATGTGTCAGGGGGATGTCTTATTTGGGTTGAGTTGTGCTGGAGTTCTGAAACTGCTATCTGAATTTCAGAATCTCTTGGCTTGTCTGGAACATTCTCCTTCATAATCTCATGGAGAAGAGACTCTGTGCCTTGTGAAGCCACTTCGTTGCTTTCGGGGATCCCTATAAGATGAATATTAGTTTTCTTCTAATTATCCCAGGGCTCTCTGAGAGAGTGATCTGTTTTTGCCCTCCATTTCTCTTCCTCCTTTCAGAGTTTGGGAGCATTCGAAAGCTTTGTCTTCAATGTCAGAAATCCTTTCTTCTGCTTGCCTCATTCTGTTGCTGAGAGATTCTACTGTGTTTCTCAGATCTTTGAGGGAAGAAACTTCTAGTCTCAATGTGTCAAAATCATTGGTCATTTGGTCTTTGAATTTGTTGAATTTTTGAGATATCTTTTGGGTTATTGCTTGGAACTCTAATTCAATCTTATTTGCTATCCAGATTCTGAATTCGATTTCTGACATCTCAGCTATTTGTTTGTGCATGGGATCTTGTGCTGTGTCTGCCCCATTGATCCTTGGGGGAGTTGATCTACTCTGATTACTCATATTGCCAGAGTTTTTCTGTTGATTTCACCTCATGATTGTTCTTCCCCATTGCCTCTGGCCATCCTCAGAGTTGGGGAGGTATCTCTCCAAGATTAGACCCCAGCGGGATCACTCTATTGTTGCTGGATCTTTGTAGGGAGTGACCCTGTGTAGTTCCTCTGGGGCTGCCCCAGCCAGGGAGTTCTGGTTGTGGAAGCAGCTCTGGAGTGTGACACACCCAGATCTAGCAACAGGGAGGGAGGTGGTGAGCACAGTTCTGAGAGTGCCTGGTGCCCAGTCTTTGGCATAGAGAGCCTAAGGCTCCAGCAGTCTCTGGCCAGGAGAAGGGCTCTGAGCAGAGGCAGGGAGGATCTGGAGGACACGTGGCTACCAGAGTCCCTGGCCAGATGAGTGGGCTGGTGTGGAGGCAGGGGGGTACAGGAGGGAGGACGCAGGGTTGCGTGGCTCCCACAGTTTCTGGTCAGGGCATGCGGAGGCACGGTGGGTGTGGGTCACGGGTGGGGCATCATGGCACAGCTCTTACGGAGGTCCGGGCGACACCAAGCCCAGGAGTTTGAGGTTGCTATGAGCTGTGATGCCATGACACTCTACCCAAGGCAACAGCCCAAGGCTTCAGTGTGCCAAAACCAGTCTCACTCTTCCCCTGAGTGTTAAGGCTGTAAGGCAGCTCAGTCCCCACTTTTAGGCTGCTCAGTCATTAGGTTCCTAGCTCCCGCCTGATCCTCATTCTGCGACCCTGAGGGCAGAGCTTGCCGGTGCAGTTTTCTCACAATGGCTCCCTGTGGCCCACATCCAAACTCTATTAGCTCCATCCTTCTCAGCAGCTCAGTCTGGGGCCCTAGACAATGCCCAAAGTTCTCTACACTCCTGCTCAAGCTCTCCCCAAGGCAGTTCAACTGAGTGCCAAGTCCAAAATCACCGAAACAGTTCACAGGTAAGGCCTTTCTGGTTTGCAGTCTCACTGCTGCTTGTACTTATGGCTGCCAGCAGGATTAGTTCAATCGAACACATGGAACCACTTGCCAGTTTTTCACTGTTTTTGTCCTCCTCTTGGGGTCCAGAAGTCCCTTGCTGACTCCCTGTATCCTCAAAGGGATGATTATAGGCAGATCCCACCAGCCAGAGACGCCTGGAGTCTTATCTCCCCAGACTCACCGTGCCCTGTTGCAGGGAAGCTGTTACTCGGCCACCATCTTGCTAAATATCTCATCATCATTATTCATTAATATTCTC
This sequence comes from Nycticebus coucang, assembly GCF_027406575.1. Taxonomy (NCBI): domain Eukaryota; kingdom Metazoa; phylum Chordata; class Mammalia; order Primates; family Lorisidae; genus Nycticebus; species Nycticebus coucang. Next base: position 29,819,201 of record NC_069800.1, on the reverse strand, counting down.
CACAGTCAGATTTCCACTGCTACTATTTTTTTAGTTAAGTAATTTCTATTTATTTTTAATTGACAAATAATAGTTGTATGTATTTATGGGGTACAATGTGATGTTTTCATCTAAGTATACCTTGGAGAAAGAGTTAAACAAGCTAATTAACATACCCACCACCTCACCAACTTGTTTCCTTTTGGTGGAAATGTTAAAAATACTGAGAGTGCCCCAAAAATCCATACACATTTTAAGAGATCTTATTGGAAGTAAAATTGATCATTACCCAAAAGGTGCACAAATTGCAGATAAAATGGGTGTGTGTAGCATGTCTTGGTACACTTGACCTGTAATGGTACCTTCAATTCAACTTCAAAAGTTAATACATAAATAACATCTCTCTTAAACTGTATATACATATTTTGTACCCTCTGTATGTTCTGTTAGCAGTGTTAAAATATATATTACATTATTATTAACTGTGATCACCATGTAGTATAGTAGTTCCCTGTAACTTATTCCTCTAGTCTAACTGAAACTTTACACCCTTTGATCATCCTCATCCCTATCTCTCCAGTCCCAATCTCTGATAACTTTCTATTCTGTTTCTATAAAATCAACTATTTTAGCATCCACGTATAAGTGAGGCCATAGAGCATTTGCCTAACTGTGCTTGGCTTATTTCACCAAGTATAATTTCTTCCAGATTTGTCCATATTATCACAAATGACAAGATTTCTCTCTTTCTAAAGGCTGAATAGTATTCCATTGTGTATATATATCATATTATCATGTTTTCTTTTTTTTATTTTAGATTAATGTGAGGGTGCAAACAACTAGGTTACAATGCTTGCATTTGTTAGGTAGAGTCCCTCTTGTAGTTGTGTCCCATGCCTGAGAGGTGTGCCGTGTACCATTGCATTGTGCCCATTAAGTGGGAGCACACCAGTCCCCCTCCCTCGTCCCTGACCCCCTCCCTCATTCCTCCTCCCCCCAACTTGAATCGAATTGAGTTTTTCTCTTATGTGGGGCTGTATTAGAATATCACGTTGTCTTTATCTATTTATCTGCCAATGGACGCTTAGGTGGTTCCATATTGCAGCTATTGTAAATAACGCAGCATGAACATGGGAGTGCAGACATCTTTTCCACATACCCATCCCAATTGCTTTCAATATATAGCTACAAGTGTAACTGCTGGATCATGGGGTCATTCTATTTTTAGTTTTTGAGAAATTGTATCAAACTAAAAGTTTCTGCACAAGTAAAGAAAACAAAACTGAAGAGATGACCCATGAATTGGTAGGAAACATTTACAAACCATACATCTAATAAGGGATCACTATCCAAAATATATAAAGAACTGGAACAACTCAAAACAAATAACCTGGTTTTAAAAATAGGCAAAGGATCTCAACAGACATTTCTCAAAAGAAGAGACACAAATGACCAACAGAGATATGAAAAAAATAAAAAATAAAAAGCTCAGCATCTCCATTCATCAAGGAAATCTAAATTAAAACCACAATAGTTATCAAAAAGATAAAATGAACAAGTGCAGTGGCTCTATAATCCTAGTACTCTGGGAGGCTGAGGCAGGTAGACTGCTTGAATTTAGGAATTCAACACCAGCCTGCACAAGAGCAAGACCCCATCTCTACTAAAAATAGAAAAGCCACTTGGGCATGGTAGGCGCCTGTACTCCCAGCTACTCGGGAGGCTGAGGCAAGAGGATTACTTGAGAACAAAAGTTTGAGATTGCTGTGAGCTATGATGCCACAGAACTCTACCCAGGCAGAGTAAATAAAAATAAATAAAAATTTTAAAGATGAAATGATAAGTATTTGAGAGAACATGGAGAACAGGGAACCCTGGCACAATGTTAGTGAGAACATAAGTGCATAGCCATCTTTGAAAATAGTATGGGGTTTGCAATCTTTTTGATGCTCAAGAAACCTACACCTCCTTTCCATTGCAAAGAGGGGTAGGTTTGTCATGTGCTCACTACCTTAGGGAGAAAGTTCTTAAAGGGCAGTAGAATTTTCTCCAGGCCAATAAGAGAGACCTACATATCTCACCTAAAGAGATAATGTCTGCATTCCCAAGGTGTACCTTCCTTTAGAGATCCAGGAGCAAGAATTAGTAAATAATCCAGGAAGAACAACAAAAATATGCCTTCCCCCCAACTCCCCTCCTGCTTGCAGATTTCTCTGGTAGAAAATGCAGAGAGGGTGTAAAGGGCTTGTCAGCATTTGCCCAGTTCAGCTATCATTCAATAATACTCAAAGAGAAACTTAGAAGTTCTCTGTATATTATTTTTTGTTGCTTTCATCTTACATCTGCAATATAACTATAAATATAATTATATGGAAGTAAATGAAAGTAACATCACTGTTTATGCTCATCCCTAACTCTCTCCACCAAAAAAGGGGATTGGGCTATGGGCTAATGGAAATCACTGATGCTTCTGTATCACAGAATAAAAGTTGCCCTCAGCCCTGCCATTAATAAATCCTTATTAGAGTTAAATCACATACCCCAGGGTAGGGAAATGCTATAAGAGTTTACGACAACCTAGAGTAAGGTAAGTAAGATTCTGACTCCCCAAACCACCATTCCATATCGGGTTAGCTGAATTTCTTATACTACGGAGCCTGTAATCAACTAGGTACAGGAGCTTCATATGAGACACAAATGCAGCTACCTCTGGGGTTGACACAAATCCTAGATTTCATTGTGCTCTATGCCATGATTTAAAGCAGGTAAAGACTGTTTCAAAACAGCATGAACTGGTGATAATGTATTCCCTGTGGCTGAGAAAAGCAATTGTGCTTTCAGAATTTGGCAGAGTTTTTTGTTTTATTTTGTTTGGGGTTTTAGCTTTGGCATCAAGCCTTAATGAAAATTGTTGTTTCTGATCCAGGTAAATCTGGATGTGCAGAAGTGAAGATAGAAACCGCACTACATACTAACATTTTGTGGTCCTGAATACTAAGGCTACTCTAGGTTTTTAAATGAAAACTGCTCTGAATACATCTCTCTCATTTATCTAGAATCTTCTTCTAACTTCCTGTTACTTTCAGGCAGTCATTCTGAAATTGGCAAGCTGTCCAAAGACCCCAGAGAGTCTCCCTAAAAGAATGATATTCACACTACATTTAATACTGTTTCATGTTTGGGGATTTAAACTGTACCACTGGCTGGGAAGCAACAGGCACTTTCTTTCCAGGCTGTGTTCAGCACTTGTCAAGCTTCAGGAGCCTAGGGACTAGGTGAGGATGTTAACAGGTTTCAGATACTGATCCCCAGTAGGTCTCAGGAGGGGAAGCTGGCATGTGCATTTCTGACAAGCACCCTAATGGTGTTGATGTTGTTGTTCCATGGACCATACTTTGAGAATGTTGAGGTAGATATTTTCTTCTGAAATCCTGGGCTACATGTGATGGGCTAAGCAAAGACAGGACTTCATAGAAAATGGGAAGTAGGAAGGAGAAGGTGGTGGAGTAGCTATGGTGGTCACAGGGCTTGCCATTACCAGCCATGCCCCATTGATGGACGTGTCTGTCTGTCTTCTCTATTCCTGTCTGGAGAGGGACATGGGTACATTTGCCACATGTGCTCACACATCCATTCTTTTCTGTTTTTAAAGTCAAGGAATTAAACTGTATTAGAGTGGCTTCCCCCAGCACACTTACCCACCATCACATGTATTTTATAAGCTTACTTATTCAGGATTTGCCTAGATTCCTAAAGAAATGAAAACATAAGGGCAGCGCCTATAGCTCAGTGGGTAGAGCACTAGCCACATACACTGAGGCTGGCAGGTTTGAACCCAGCTCAGGCCTGCTAAACAACAAAGACAACTGTAACAACAACAACAACAAAATAGCTGGATGTTGTGGTGGGCACCTGTAATCCCAGCTACCTGGGAGGCTGAGGCAAGAGAATTGCTAAAGCCCAAGAGTTGGAGGTTGCTGTGAGCTGTGATGTCACAGCTCTCTACCCAGGGCGACATAGTGAGACTGTCTCAAGAAAAGAAATAAAAGAGAGAAAAGAGAAGGGAAGGGAAGGGAAGGGAAAGGAAGAGAAGGGAAGGGAAAGAAAAAGAATTAAGTATAAAAATAAAATGGCAGATGATAGAAAGCGAGAGGTTAGGTTACTCAAAGCTGAGAAGGCGCAATTTACCAATTATAAAATAACGTCCAATGTTTAATGTAAAGTCCAACAATCCTTTTTTTTCTTTTTTTGGGTTAACGTGAAATTTTTTTAAAAAGGTCAAAATATTTGACTTTGTTAGGTAGAGTTCCTCTCGTGATTCCCACACTCAGTGTGCCAAACCAGGTGCAACAATCTTATATGTGGAAATAAGATGTTGAATCACCAAGAAGAACTAAAACCCATCGTGCCAGGCTTGAGAAGGAAGGGAACTACAGCACTTTTGAGAATGATATTTATCTACTTCCACTACCATCCCCACCAGACAACAATGTATATATAAAATATTAGTGAGTAAATGTCCATTACTTGAAATCTTAATTCAGGGAGAACAAATCATATACCCAGATTGGAGCCCAGCAATTGACTACATGCTACTTTGGATCTGAATGAAATCTTTGAAAATAATTTTGTTGAGAAAACTCATTTTGTCATCTGCACAAGAACTCATTACCTGATGGGAAAAATGTGCAATGAGCACGTGGTAAGCAGTTGTGTGGTTCTAATCTGAGGGTCTGACGTCCTGAGGTGTTTGCACAACTGGGCACGGTTGGGTGTGTCAGATGGTCTACCCACAGGAACTACTCTCACACAGGTTTGTTAATGACCCAATTAATGTTGCCATATGACTATCCAAAATTACAATCAAATCCTTTCTCCTTTGTTCCTTCTGATTTTTGTTTCTTCTTAACAAAAATGGCCAAAAAAGAACAAACAGAGGCGAATAACTTGGTCACACAATAATATGAAAATAGACCTAGGTTCCAACCTCAAATCTCCCCCACTGACTGCTCTAGGCCTGGTCAAGGACTTCCTTTGCCTCCACTGTCTGACAAGAAGTAGAATTACCCCACCTGGTACATAAAAGGCACACCACTTTAGAAAGAGTACAATTTTTTTTTTTTTTTTGTAGAGACAGAGTCTCACTGTACCGCCCTTGGTAGAGTGCCGTGGCGTCACAAGGCTCACAGCAACCTCCAACTCTTGGGCTTCCGCGATTCTCTTGCCTCAGACTCCCGAGCAGCTGCGACTACAGGCGCCCGCCACAACGCCCGGCTATTTTTTTGTTGCAGTTTGGCCGGGGCTGGGTTTGAACCTAACACCCTCGGCATATGGGGCCGGCGCCCTACTCACTGAGCCACAGGCGCCGCCAGTACAATTTTTTTTTTTTAAAGCAAGTCTAGTGCTTTGCCTGGATTAGGCAAAATTGAGGATAATAGGGATATTTTCCTAGGAGGTATGCTGAAATGCATATCTACTGGGTTACATCATACAACACATGAATATATAAATCAATAAAGCTCTCCAAAGTACACTGTTTGGGTATGGAGCAAAGGAAATGACCATTTTTCCTGTTGAATGGTCTTTCACTCAGTGTTAAGGCTGATAACTTAATCTCAGAAAATCCAGAAAATTCAACAGCTAAAGATTTCACCTGCACCCTAATTCAGTTCTTTGGGGTCTGTGTGGCTCTTTGTGCTCCTCTGCAATCTGTTCCACCTGCGCCTTGATAGGTGGTCAAGGCATCTCCGAGTCCCAAAACTTCACTTTGGAATGTTCTGCCCTTTTAGGCTCAAAAAGAAAGTGTTTAGATTTAATGGTTTTATGGCCCATCAAATTTTGTGTGGTAGCCTCTAATTGCATCCAGGGGCTGGAATTTCTTTTAAACTTTTTTTTCTTTCTTGACGGTTTAATAAGAATTTTCTAATATGCTGAGCATTCCTGGAACGCATTAGGCAGGTTTTCATTTCTCTCTATATGAGGTCCCAGCACTCCCTCAAGTGGCATTTGTCAACATAACAAGTCAGAAGCCAGAGGATAAATGAATAATCACTCCTTCTCTTTATTTTTTATTTCTCATATTTAAAAGGAGGAGGAGGAAAAAAGCTCGTGTAGATCCATGGAAGATGAAATGAAATTTTATTATAGACACTGCATAAAACATGAAAGATTTCCATGACAAAGTTTTTAAAGTATCAAGTGGCATGGACACATTTTATGAATTGGTTCTTTGAGAAGTCAGAGATGTTTCATTGGTCTTTCAAGAATGAAATTAACATAATGGTGCCCCGCATTTTATATGCTTCTGGCATTTATGTTTATCATTGCCACTTTCTTCAATATGTTACATATTTGTGGAAAAGATCCTGTAGTCTCCCCCTCAAGAATATAAAGGCAAAACTCAAAAAATAAAAAAATAAAATAATAATTAGAGTTTCAAGTGGATGTGCCATTATAAGTAGAGGCACTCATCAGACTGCTCAAATACTATTAACATCACAATTGGCAAATATTAAAATGTTGATTAAATAATCGACAGCCACAGTCTTTTATCCATAACACAGTGTATTATGACTAACTGCCCTCCATTCCATGTTTCCCAGTTGTTTTCCTTCCGCTTTATTTTTTTTTATTAAATCATAGCTGTGTACATTAATGCAAACATGGGGTACAATGTGCTGGTTTTATATATGATTGGAAATATCTTCATCACACTGGTTAACATAGCCTTCCTGGCATTTTCTTAGTTATTGTGTTAAGACATTTATATTCTACATTTAGTAAATTTCACATGTACCCTTGTAAGATGCACCGTAGGTGTGGTCCCACCAATCACCCTCCCTCCGCCCATCCTCCCTCCTCCCCACCCTCTTCCTTTTCCCCATATTCTTGGGCTATAATTGGTTCATTTTAAAAGAGTTTTAGGAATTTTAATTCTTGTTTGTTTATAATTTATGATTTTTTTAATGCTCCCAAATTTTGTAAACATATCATATTTCCTAATAATTTCATTTTCTGTGAAATATGTCATCTTCTCAAAGTTAAAAGTATAAAACAAAACATAAGATGTGACATTTGGAAATATGTAACTTTCATACTACAGACAGTATGGCCTAAATGATTAATAATATGTATTTAACCTCTTCAAGCCACAGTGGGTAGAGGAAGTACCTCAGTGCTTTGGGCTTATTTTAAGTTGGTGATAAAAGATGAGATAATAAAGTCAAATTGCCTGACACACATTAACCACTCCATAAACAATGCTGGTTGTCATTCTTTTTCACAAGACTTTGTGAAATGTCACTTTCTAATTTTTTTTTCTTTGAGACAGTCTTACTCTGTACCATGGCATTATCATAGCTCATGGCAACCTCAAACTCTTGGGCTCAAGGGATCAATCCTTTTGCCTCAGCCTCCCAAGTAGCTGAGACTACAAGCACCTGCAAGCAACACCTGGCTAGTTTTTTCTATTTTTAGTAGAGACAGGGTCTCGCTCTTGCTCAGGCTAGTCTTGAACACATGAGCTCAAGCAATCCACCCACCTCAGCCTTCCAAAGTGCTGGGATTATAGGCATGAGCCACCATGCCTGGTCCACTTTCCAAAATCAACCACTTCCTAAAGTGCAGTGGAAAGAAATGGGATTTCAGAAATATAAGAAAGGGCAGTTCTGTACTTAGAATTGTCTCTCTTTTTGAATTTGACAAAATATTAAATGGGAGCATAATCATTTATTTTATATGCTAAGAAAATTGTAAAGGTCATCCACTCCTGTTGGGAATTTTCTGGGTTTGTTTGTGGAATTGCTTTCTCATGGTGGAGACTTGTTTTCTTTATTTTAGATTTATCAGAAGAAGTCTTTCTTAAACAACTCTTCATTTGAATCCCAACATGGAACACAAGTAGCTACGTGTACATGTCACACCTAAGTTCCCAAAATGTCCCTAGAAACAATCCCTCCCCCTTGGGTCATGGCATACAAAAGCAGTGGTCTTGCTTGTGCAGCTTGCTTTATTGTGAGGAAACATAACCCTGGAGAGTGAAAAATGACTTGCCATAAGAAGTGAAACTGGTTGCTGGTGAATTTCCTCATAAATCAGATGTCTCAGCTAGACAACCAGGGGACAATTGTAACCCACAAAAGTATTTGCTTTGGGCCACATATTGTTGCCCAAACAGTATTTTAGGAAAGTTTGATTTATTTGCCACCATTTAAACCCAGGAGATTATACATAAAATTCAAGATTTCTAACTTCTCTTAATATTTTTGAAGTTTTAGAAACCCCACATCCTCACTCCCTGGTGTCAGCAAATGCTAAGGTGTGGTGTAAAAGAGCAGAGTTCTGTCCTTGGGCCCAGTTTGCACAGGGCAGGTGCCCACAGTGGTGAGAGGGAAGGCCGAGGGGCGGTAGGCTGTGCTCTGTGATGAGGTCTGCAGAGTCAATTGGGAAGGTGGGACTATGATGCCGGGGCAACTCTCAGAACTTTCTGGAGGCCCACTCTAATTGCTCAGGCCAGACCATTGGCTGTGCACTCTAACTGACCATGCTGATGGGGACACTTCTCCAGAGAGATTTCTAACCAACCTATGTCTTCTGAACTTGCCCCCAACGTCTCTTCCTATCTAGTGGGTAATTCCCTAGAAATGGGAAAACTTAGGTGCCAAATAATTAGGAGGGTGACAAAAAGAAATCCTCTAGAACAACTTCCCTAGACCCCAGGGATTGCTTGAGAGAATTTCCATATTCTTTCTGTGAATGATGAAATAATTAAAATAATATCTTCATAATTCCACACTGATTTTCAGAAAAAAAAACTCACACTGTCATGCTCTTGCTTTAATTTGCCTATGACTGCCTATAACCTTCAGTTAGCTTTTATCCAGCTTTGAACACTCCCAGAAGCCAATGATGACACAAAAATCTGAAGGTAAGTCATTTTATTTGGAAATGATCTCAAGATGAGTGGGGAAGGAAGAGGCATGAGCAGGTAGCCAGTAAAAGAGGGCGTGCCAAGGGGTTGGTAACTTCTTTGGGCAACTGGGGCTCAACCCTTCTATAAAACACTGGCTGACACTACTGAAAAGGCTTCAGTTACCCTAATCAAAGAGAGCTGAGGTCCATGCATGGTATCTACCAACTGCTGTACACCATTGGCTGAAGAACCGCCCACTAACCCACTCCCAATTCACCTGTCTTTGGGCTCCTGTCACCAGAGATCTGTCAGGTAAGTTCTAACAGAAAGAGGAAGTAGCAAGGAAATCTATCCTGGGCATCACCAGCTTCTGTTGCAGGCATTCTTTCTTAACTTCCACATGACCCATTATCCCACATCCCAATACCACCAACCAAGGAGTACTATTTATTACTAGCTAATAACCATTGGCTTTCAGAATACATCTAAATGATAAATAGACAACAACCCATAGATGGTCATTGAAACATAGACGAAAACCTAAAACTGCTGAAATCCTTGAGGGTACAGAATAAAAAACTGATGTTGCTGCTGGGACAGGAAAGAGACCAAGGATCTTAAATGCTTGAGGGCAGTGTGTGTAAACTCTCATTGCCACGTCCAGTTCCTCTGTGACTTCAATGTCCCTCCACCCTCTTTGATCTACTGATCACACCTTATCTGAATGCCTATGGTGTCCTTCACTCTACAGGGTCCTGCTGTGCCTGGACCTCAAACTATAAATCAGTTACTTCTAGGGATGTGCAGCTGCCTTCTGCTCACAGTGCTTTCCAGGACATTCTGGGAATTAAAGTGAGCAGTGAGGAGCAGGGATCCCCGACTCTGGAGGCAGGATGCCTGGATCAGAATCCCATCTCTGTCATTTACGAGCTGTGAACCCCGGGCACATCACCCATCTGGTTGTGCCTCAGTGTTTCATGTATAAAACGGGCTTAATAACAAGGCCTGTTTCTTTTGGCCGCTCTGAGGACTCAATGCTTTAATGCTTGTGATGTACTTGGAATAGTTCCCAAGCCCAGTCATTGCTTTATAAGTGTTTGTTAAATAAGCCTCAAGGGACAAGACTGCAACAGGCATTTAATATCCCCTCGTGGTTAGTGCTGGGGGAAACAAAGCAGCTTGGCATCCTGCCTGGCCTCTGACATCACAGTCTCTAAGCAAGCTTTCCTCTCCTCTTTCTGCCCAGCCCAACACCATCAAGAATAAGCAGTGGTCTTGGAACCATCGGAAGTCAGTCAGGGAGTAAACCCTGTCATTGACCAGCTAAGAAAACCTACTTTCTTTGGAACTCTAGCCCACATCCTGAGAACCTGCAAAACAAAAAATAAACTAATACCTACAGAAATAATCTGCCTACTTTCTGGTGTCTGACCAGGTGAGCACTGCTGGTGGCCTTCCCTCATTTCCATTCAATGCCTGGTCCCTTCTCCGTCTTATCTCTTTCACTAAATCTAACTTTTATTGTTTTCTTCTTACTAAATAATTCAAAGAATAGTTTATAAGCATGGACAAAAAATCAGAAAAGTGTAAAGCCAGGAATAAAGAAAAAAAGAAACATTTGTAAACCCTGATCAGTATCTTGGTCTTTAAAACTAAGTATCTTTCATGACGTAAATATTTGTTTGTAGCTGCTTTTTTTTTTTGTAGAGAGAGTCTCACTTTATTGCCTTCAGTGGAGTACCATGATGTCACAAGACTCACAGCAACCTCCAGCTCTTGGGCTTCAGCGATTCTCCTGCCTCAGCCTCCCGAGCAGCTGGGACTACAGGCGCCCGCCCCATCGCCCGGCTATTTTTTGGTTGCAATTTGGCCGGGGCTGGGTTTGAACCCGCCACCCTTGGTATATGGGGCCAGCGCCCTACTCACTGAGCCACAGGCGCCACCCTGTAGCTGCTTTTTAAAAACATTATTGTAAAATCCTTCTACGTTATTACATTCTTTCTATGATATAGTTTTTAAAATATTATGCGATGTTTAACGTGCCCTACTTTTACAACCTATCTCCAATAATGGAACATCTGGGGTTTTTTGGGTTTTTTTTCTTATGTTTCTCTGATTAAAAGTAAGAAAGGCATGGGCGGTGCCTATAGCTCAGTGGGGAGGGCAGCAGCTACAAACACCAGTGTGGCAGTTTAGAGCCTGTCAACAATGACAACTGCAACAAAAAAATGGCCGGGCATTGTGGCAGATGCCCATAGTCCCAGCTACTTGGGAGGCTGAGGCAAGAGAATCGCTTAAGCCCAAGAGTTGGAGGTTGCTGTGAATTGTGATGCCACGATACTTTACCAAGGGCAACATAATGAGACTGCCTCAAAAAAAGAAAGAAAAGAAAAGAAGAAAGTAACAAAGACATGAAAAATCCTTGCCTCAAAAATAATAATTATTTGCTTGGCAATTTAGAAGAGATTTTATAAGATCACATGAAATCTATAGTTGTATAGCTGTGATGTAGAACACCAAATTACTTTTTAGAAATATTGTTTCATTTTATAGTTTTCCTGTCAGTGTTTGAAAATAACAATTTTTGTGTATGATGACCCATGATCATATCAATGTATACAGTTATGATTTAATAAAAAAAAAAGAAAATAACAATTTTCTACCCATAAAATTAAATGTATGGTTATAATTTATATTTATTAGTTTATTAATGAAATTGAATGTTTTTCTTATATTTATTGGATATTTTTATGCCTTCGTGTGTGAATTTCCTATTTATCTATTTTGCACACTTTTTGTCCCTTTTGGGTCATACATTATTTTCTTATTCAAATATAAAGGCTTTTTACATACAAAGGACATTAACCTTTTGCAGTCCCATATATTTTTCGATTTTGTTTGCTTTTATTTTAATGGTTATTGCATATAGCATCATGCTAATAGGTGCTTTGTTATCCCAATTTTAAATAGATACAAACTCATTTAATATTTTTCTTTTTTTTTTTTCTTCTCCCTGCCTGTTTCAGGATTACCATGGACAGATGACTAGAGACCCAAAACAACATATCTGTGTACGGTCCTGGATTTACAGAAGCTGCGACCTCTGCCCTAGTCTGTCCAGCAAAACCTCTTTGTACTGTTCTGATGGCCCTGGCAAAATTTTGTGTCAGACATTTCAAGCTCCTTAATTCTTAAAACCAAAATGCTATAAAATAGTAGTTAGTTCATGTCCATTTGGCCTACATTTCCTGTCCTTAGCATCAAAAGAATTCATTACTTACTTTAATATGCATTTCTGAGGCAGAACTTGGGAAGCAATACTATTATGCATAGCCTTTCAAATGTTCATATTTTCTAAGGAACTAGAACGTTAATTAATTGCCCTAATAAGAGATTTCTTTCCATCATATCTGATTTTATTCTAAGGCAGCTGGAAATGCTCTATTGGGAATATAACTCATCCAAGTTTTGTCGTGATTCAAAACTACAGAAGAAAACAGAGAAGCAAGTGGCTGCATTTGCTCTTTCACAGTGGAGAACACTTTTAGCAGAAGCAGGAGGGCTTTGAGATTAGGTCCTATTTCTGTGACCACCTAGCTGTGACCTTGAGTGAGTCCATTTCTCAGCTTCCATTTCCTGAGATACCAATATATAACACCCATTATGTAACAGCCACTGAGCCACGACCCCGTGTCAGGCACTTAGTATATATGAACATGTTCAGTCTTTTTTTTTTTTTTTTTGTAGAGACAGAGTCTCACTGTACCGCCCTCGGGTAGAGTGCTGTGGCATCACACGGCTCACAGCAACCTGTTAACTCTTGGGCTTACGCGATTCTCTTGCCTCAGCCTCCCGAGCAGCTGGGACTACAGGCGCCCGCCACAATGCCCGGCTATTTTTTGGTTGCAGTTTGGCCAGGGCTGGGTTTGAACTCGCCACCCTCGGCATATGGGGCTAGCGCCCTACTCACTGAGCCACAGGAGCCGCCCAAACAATAATTTTTTTTTCTTTTAAGAGACAGAGCCTCACTTTATTGCCCTAGGTAGAGTGCTGTAGTGTCACACGGCTCACAGCAACCTCCAACTCTTGGGCTTAGGCGATCCTTTTGCCTCGGTCTCCTGAGTAGCTGGGACTCCAGGCACCAGCCAGAAGCCTGGCTGCTTTTTTTGTTGCCATTTGGCCAGGGCTGGGTTCAAACCCACCACCATTGGTGTATGGGGCTGGCACGCTACCGACTGAGCCACGGGAGCAGGAACCCAGGAAGGAGGTACTATTTTTTAATCTCCATTTTACAGCTGGGAAAACCAAGGCACAGAGTAGCATAGGTAGAAATACAGGAACAAGATATCATTTTAACAGCAGAGTCAATGAGCTTAATATTTTTGAGTGTAAACACTCTGTATCCTTGGGGGGTACAGAGAAGCAAGTCACTGACTGTCAGCCAGCTTCCTCCTGTTGCTATGGTGAGGACCTTCTCCCTACCTCGAATGGTTGCAAGCTCCCCATCCACGTGAGCCATGCATTGCATGGCAGTGGCCCCAGCACATATGGGCATGCTGACCCTCTGTCCTAGAATAGAAGTCGACAGGTCTATTTCAGCAACATTCCGGAGCATCCGTGGATACAGCTTCCATCTAGAAATTTAAAAAAAAGCTTCAGAATTTCAAAAACATCATTAAAGCATTATGTTTTAGTTAAAAGGAAAAATATATATATTATTGGGTTTTTATTTCCCATGAAGCAGATTATTCTATAAAGCTAAAGGAAAAGAGGCAATTTTAATGTTTATTTAGATAGAAAGTTAACAATAAGATGATAATGAATTTTCCAAGCCATTTATTTTATTTAAGAATAATTAACATACAACAGAATTCACCCATATGCACATACAGGTTTATAAATTTTGACCAATGTGTATGATGGTGTAACTGCCAAGACAGTAAAGATCTAAAAAGGTTCCATCATGCCTGTAATCCCAGCGTTCTGGGAGGCCAAGGCGGGTAGATTGCTTGAGGTCAGGAGTTCAAGACCAGCCTGAGCAAGAGCAAGACCCTTGTCTCTAAATATAGTCCAGCACTGTGGCAGGCGTCTGGAGTCCCAGATATTTAGGAGACTGAGGCAAGAGAATCACTTGAGCCCAAGAGTTTGAGGTTGCTGTGAGCTATGATGCCACAGGACTCTACCAAGAGTGACAAAGTAAGACTTTGTCTTAAAAAAAAAAAAAAAAGAAGAAGAAGAAGAAGAAGAGTGCAGCACACAGAGTTTTGTGTCTGGCTTCTGCCATTTAGCATAATTAACTGGAGAATCTCCCATGTTATTGCGTGTGTCAGTAGTCTCTTTGGGGTGATGAATGGTATTCCGTTGCACAGGGTACCATCTTTTGTTTATCCATTCCCAGGCTAAAGTTCTTCTGGAGTATTCCCAGTTTGGAATGATTATAAATACAGCTACTACAAACATTCACGTATAGGTGTTTGTGTGAGCAAAGTTTTCATTCTGCTTCCCGAAAGCCACTTTGAAGACAGTATCCATAGAATGAGCGGTAGCTTCAGGCAATTACTTTCCAAATCACAAATTGGTTTCTTCAAAATACTTCCACTGTTTGTTGTATCCATTAAAGTCTTTGTATTTTTAGTTTAATTGAATGTTTTCCTCCAAAACAATTATTTGACAAAAAACTGAAATTATTAGCTTAAAGAGTTTCTGACTCCCAAAAGTTATTTTAAATGACTTTTTTTCTGTGACTCTTCTGTATCGGAATGAAAATTACCAATAAAACAGCAACCAAAAATGCACTAGTAAAATTTACAGGAAAACTAATTCCCTTTCCTCCTAGCAAAATTTATATCTCCTATTTGTTGAGATTTATTATTTTCCTCATTAGTACTGATCAAAACAGAATAAAAGACAGCCCTAACAAGCCTTCGTGTAGCAAACATATTGTACAGACTCATATAACATACCTAACCAGCACTCACCTTTCACTACCTAGATTTAACTCTGCTTCCAGAGAGATCAAGGTTTTTTTGTAAATATTATGAAGTATGATTTAGTGATGGAATAATTCCCCCCAAAATGTCCTTAATTGGAGCACACGTCCTGTAGCAGCAGAAGAAGAAATTCTGCCTTAATGTTGTTCCGTGGAGTAGCTAAGGGTCTGTAATCTAACCCTTCCTCACATAATAAAGTAAAAACATCCAGTCCCTGAAAAGCATAATAAAGAAGTTTTACTGTGATTTCTATGCTATTCCTTTGAACATCATAATTGTCATTATTTTATGTTACACACACATGCTCTGTTGCTGGAAGCCTTTTCTTCTCCACTGACCCTCACAGCATGATTCTTTGATCTCCATTTCGAAGAGAAAGAAGCAGAAGCCTTCGAGAGAGTTTTTATTACCAATCATCTCTAAGTGTGTTATTAGAATGAGAGAAAACAATTTTAATAGCAGCCATCAGCACGCCAGCCTTGGAAGGCATTAATATTTACTTAGAGCTGGAGAAACAATGAACGCTTTTATGAAGAGAGCACACAAAGCTACAGGGGCCCCAGCTCTGTGTTGTGTGTGTGTGTGTGTACACTCAGGGAACGAGACGTTTTTAAATGACAAACTCCCATGTACAAGGCAAGACTGTTATCTCCAGATAGTAATTTCACATTTGTCCACGTGGTGGCGCAGTCACTTTAATAACTGTGAGCTCTTGCTTTCTGGTACACCTAATTTTCTGTTCTGAGAATATTAACTTAATTAACTTGTCAATTAATGCACACAATTCAATTGCTGAGAAAAATTAGATAAAAATTATTGGTATTGGGAAACATGTTCTCTAAAGAGTCCTCTATGTTTTGATATTTTTCAAATACCAATTACAATAATTTTATCAAATAGTTCAATAGCAACTTTCCAGTCCAAATTTAAGTAACATTCCCACAATTGTACATAAATAATACCTCACCATAACTTTGGACTGTGCTCTAAGTGGGGGTCTCCACTTTAGAACAAGCATATGAAGATTGGCAAACAATTAAACCAAGTGAATAACAAACCTCAAAGTTATATTACTAAAAAAACAGGGGATAGGCACACTCCCCACAAGCTAGGTGCTCTGTTGAAGGAAGACAGTCTCATATCACTTAACTTTAAAAATCTGTGCTGTATTTGATTCACCAACAGGACACAGTGAATTAAAGTTTTGCAAGTTTGTGTCTTGTCCTGAAGTTACCCAGTACACAGGTAGGATGATAATACTCAAGTACCAGTATTCACAGAAAGCACTTTGCCAGTTCATAGCTTAGAAATCACCAAGCCTGCTGTATCTCATGAAGTTTCTAGAATTTCTAGGGCAGGAAGCCATTCTTCTTTGTTGCACCCTTTTGCTCCAATCTGCTCCAAATTGCATTCCAATATCTCTACATTAATTTTTTACTCTAAATATTTAACAAGGAGGGTGGAGACAAGATGGCAGACTGAAGCCAGCTTTCCACAGAGACTCCCGTACAGAAGGAGAGTTAAAGGATGAAAATTTAGCAGGTAACCTGGTGGATTTGAGCTGCACCAAAAAAGAAGGTTGAAGAACGCACATCAACCCCGCTGAGGTGAGCTGCAACCACAAGGACACAAACGAAAGGTACAAAATTCATCTCCAAGCTGAAGGGAGTTCCCCCCTCCCCCACGAGACCAGCTCAAGAGCCCCACAAACAAACAAACGGGCAGAAATCAAAGGCCCTCCCACTATACTCCACGGGAGAGACCTTCTAAAAACTGGACCTACCTCCCCTACTAGGGTGCCATGGTGCTCTCCTGCCAGGCATAAAACTATATAAAACTGTAACTATCCTTTGCCTGCAACTCTGAACTCCCAGCACTCCCCTCCACTCACACTGAGGTCTGGAGGCCTGTCCCCCAGGAGTTCGAGGGGTATGGACAGTGCCCAAGCTGTGGTTGGTCAGTGCTGACTCTGGGGCAGAGGAACGAGGAGAGGACAGTCAGCTAAGGGGGGAACCATGCCAGGGCGGCGCTTCCCTGAGGTGTGGTGCAGCAGCCCTCCTCGGGCAGCAATACGGCCAGACATAAAACTGTGAAACTGTGTATCTTCCCTGCTTGCAATGCTGAGCTCCCAGCACTCCCCTCTACTCTCACTCTGGGGACAGGCCCCCAGACGTCCGGATTCTTGGGTGATCTCTTGTGTGGTGTGGACAGTGCCTGAGCTGCGCTGACTCTGGGGCATGGAGCAAGGAGAGGACGGTCAGCTGGGAGGGAACCGCTTCAGAGCAGCAGTTCCCTGGGATGCGGAGCGGCAGCTGTCTTCTGGCAGTGGTGCAGCCAGGCATAAAACTGTGTGGAAATATGTGTGCTCGCTAGCTGCAGCTCTGGGCTCCCAGCACTCCCCTCCACCCTCACTCTGGGATCTGGAGGCCTGTCCCTCAGGAGTCCAGATTTTTGGGTGATCTTTCAAGGGGTGTGTACAGTGCCTGAACTGCAGCTGGTCATGCTGACTCCGGGGCATGGGAGCGAGGAGAGAAGGGTCAGCTGGGAGGGAGCCACACCAGAGCAGCGGTTCCTGGAGGCAGTCCAACAGCCATTTATTTTTTAACAGCAAAACGGCTCACTCCTGGATATTCTCAAGCCACACCCCCTGTCTCCCTGGGCAAACAGAGGAGGCCACCCTTGAGTAAAGGATTTGCCTGAGGCGACTCACAAACCCAGGAAGTTTCCAGGGTGGGGCTGACTCAGACAGGTAACCGAATACAAACCTCCAGAAGCAAAGACAGGATGTTGGAACTCAGAACAGCTTCTCTTCTGCAGGTGAATTTAGCAGGAACAGAGACAGAACCCCACAAAGTTGTTCTGTTCTGTTCTGTTCTATCAGTTACATCAATCAGGGGCGGGCTGGGGCTGAGTGAACACCCCTGACCTTCATCAAGCACCCAAGGATGTCAGACCTGACCTCCTCCTGCTAGATAGCGGCAGAGTGCAGAGGCCTGGCAGATTTCCCTGCGATTCAGGCAGATGCAAACCTCTGGAGTATCTGTTCACTACAGGCAACTGGGTCAGCCATCTGCAGGGATATCAGTGACTGGGTCCAACAGAGGAGCAAGGTGGGGAAGGAGGCATCAACCTTCCCAGACTGATCTATTTGCTGGGTGGCTCCTCCTGACTCCACGCAGCACTGAAACAAGCCATATCAGAGTAGTCACCAGACCCCTGTAATCCAGTTCCCAGAGACTTCTTGAACTCTCCCACCCGAGACTGGTGCTGACTGAGACAACTGATATGGACCTTTTGAACTGAACCAATAGACTGAGGACTTTTCAGTGGGTGCCCTGGGTGCGCGGTTGTAGGAAGGTTTGATTTTCCTTTTCCAATTGTTGCCAGTGGTGGGCGGGTTGATTTAATTGCTGGTATTTCTCCAGAGCTGAGACTTCAACCCAGAGTAAATGTTTCACTAGAGTCAAACAGAAACCAGCTGAAAACAAGACAGAACCACTTAGCCCCACCACACCAGACAGAGCCCCAGTTTCTCAGGCCATAAACTGTACGGGCCCTCAACAAAGCCCCAGGGGAAAAAAATCAAAGGAAGTAAAACAACCATGGGGCGGAATCAATGGAAAAACTCTGGTAACATGAATAACCAGAATAGATCAATGGCCCCCAAGGAAACACATGGCAGATGTAATTGAAGATCCCATTCATAAACAACTGGCTGAGATGTCAGAAATCGAATTCAGAATTTGGATTGCAGACAAGATTAATAAAGTGGAATTAGGAATTAGAGGAGAAATTCAAAAGTTGTCTCAAGAATTTAACGAATTTAAAGACAAAACCACCAAAGACTTAGACACACTGAAGCAAGAATTTACAGCCCTCAAAGATATGAAAAATACAGTAGAATTCCTCAGCAACAGAATGGATCAAGCAGAAGAAAGGATTTCTGACATTGAAAATAAAGACTTTGAACGCTCCCAAACTCTCAAAGAGGAAGAGAAATGGAGAGCAAAAATGGATCATTCTCTCAGAGAGCTCTGGGATAATTCGAAGAAGGGCAATATCCGAATCATTGGAATTCCTGAATCCAATGAAGTGGCCTCGCTGGGCACAGAGGCCCTTCTGCATGAAATTACAAAAGAGAATTTTCCAGACATACCTAGAGATTCTGAAATTCAGATAGCAGACAGCTTCAGAACCCCAGCACGACTCAACCCCAATAAGACATCCCCCAGGCATATCATAATTAACTTCACTAAAGTTAATATGAAGGAGAAAATTCGCAAAGCTGCCAGGAGAAAGAAAACCATTACCTTCAAAGGGAAGAATATTAGAATGACTGCAGATCTCTCTCCTGAAATTTTTCAAGCCAGAAGAGGGTGGTCATCAACTTTTAATCTCCTAAAGCAAAATAACTTTCAACCCCGGATCTTGTATCCAGCTAAACAGAGTTTCATTTATGATAGAGAAATTAAATACTTTAATGACATTCATATGTTGAAGAAATTTGCCATAACCAAACCAGCTCTTCAGGATATTCTCAGACTTATTCTCCATAATGACCAACCCAATCCTATACCACAAAAGTAAACTCACTCAGAAACTTCAGATCAAACTCCAATTTCCACACTGGACAAAGGATTAAAAATGTCCACTGGACTTCTGAAAAACTAGATACCCAAAATTTCACCAGACTTATCAATATTCTCCATTAATGTGAACAGCTTAAACAGTCCTCTAAAGAGGCATAGGTTAGCTGACTGGATACAAAAACTCAGGCCAGATATTTGTTGCATACAAGAGTCACATCTTAACTTAAAAGACAAATACAGACTCAGGATGAAAAGATGGTCATCCATATTTCAGGCAAATGGTAAACAGAAAAAAGCAGGTGTTGCAATTTTATTTGCAGATATAATAGGCTTTAAATCAACAAAATTAAGGAAGGATAAAAATTGTCTCTTCATATTTGTTAAGGGTAATACTCAATATGATGGGATTTCAATTATGAATATCTATGCACCCAACCAGAATGCACCTGAATTTATAGAGAAACTCTAACAGACATGAGCAACTTGATTTCCTCCAGCTCCATGATTGTCAAAGATTTCAAAACTCCTTTGGCAGTGTTGGATCGATACTCCAACAACAAGCTGAGCAACGAAATTTTAGATTTAAACTAACCATCCAACATTTGGATTTAGCAGATATCTACAAAACATTTCATCCCAACAAAACTGAATACACATACTTCTCATCAGCCCATGGAACTTACTCCAAAATTGATCACATCTTAGGTCACAAGTCTAACCTCAGTAAATTTAAAGGAATAGAAATTATTCCATGCATCATCTCGGACCACCACGGAATACAACTTGAGCTGAGTAACAGCAGGAATCTGCATACTCGTACAAAAACATGGAAGTTAAATAACCTTATGCTGAATGATAGCTGGCTCAGAGATGAGATTAAGAAAGAAATTGCCAATTTTTTGGAACAAAATGACAATGAAGACACAAACTATCAGAACCTGTGGGACACTGCAAAGGCAGTTCTAAGAGGGAAATTTATAGCACTGCAAGCCTTCCTTAAAAGAATGGAAAGAGAGGAAGTTAAGAACTTAATGGGACATCTCAAGCAACTGGAAAAGGAAGAACATTCCAACCCCAAACCCAGTAAAAGAAAAAAAATAACCAAAATTAGAGCAGAATTAAATGAAATTAAAAACAAAAGAATAATACAACAGATCAATAAATCAAAAAGCTGGTTTTTTGAAAAGGTCAATAAAATAGATAAACCTTTGGCCAACCTAATCAGGAAAAACAGACTAAAATCTCTAACCTCATCAATCAGAAATGACAAAGATGAAATAACAACAGATTCCTCAGAAATCAAAAAAACCTTTGAATATTACAAGAAACTTTATTCTCAGAAATATGAAAATCTGAAGGAAATTGACCGATACTTGGAAGCATGTCACCTTCCAAGACTTAGCCAGAATTAAGTGGAAATGTTGAACAGGCCCAATAGCATCAACCATACACACCTCCCTAAAAAGAAAAGCCCAGGACCAGATGGTTTCACGTCAGAATTCTACCAAACCTTTAAAGAGGAACTAGTACCTATATTACTCAAACTGTTCCAAAATGTAGAAAAAGAAGGAAGACTACCCAACACGTTCTAAGAAGCAAACATCACCCTGATCCCCAAACCAAGAAAAGACCAACAAGGAAAGAAAATTATAGACCAATATCACTAATGAATATAGATGCAAAAATATTCAACAAGATCCTAACGAACAGAATCCAGCAACACATCAAACAAATTATACATCATGACCAAGTCGTTTTAACCCAGGGTCTCAAGACTGATTCAATATACGTAAATCTATAAATGTAATTCAGCACATAAACAAATTAAAAAACAAAGACCATATGATTCTTTCAATCAATGCAGAAAAAGCTTTGGATAATATCCAGCATCCTTTCACGATCAGAACACTCAAGAAAATTGGTCTAGAAGGGACATTTCTTAAACTGACAGAGGCCATCTACAGCAAACCCACAGCCAATATTATATTTAATGGAGTTAAATTGGAATCATTTCCATTCAGATCAGAAACCAGACAAGGCTGCCCATTGTCTCCATTGCTTTTTAACATTGCACTGGAAGTTTTAGCCACTGCAATTAGGGAAGAAAAGGCGATCAAGGGTTTGCATATAGGGTCAGAAGAGATCAAACTGTCGCTCTTCGCAGATGATATGATTGTATACCTGGAAAACACTAGGGATTCTACTACAAAACTCTTAGATGTGATCAAGGAATACAGCAGTGTCTCAGGTTACAAAATCAACATTCATAAATCGGTAGTCTTTATATACACCAACAATAGTCAAGTTGAGAAAAACAGTTAGGGACTCTATCCCATTCACAGTAGTGCCAAAGAAGATGAAATATTTGGGAATTTATCTAACAAAGGACATGAAAGATCTCTATAAAGAGACTATGAAACGCTAAGAAAAGAAATAGCTGACAAATGGAAAAACATACCATGCTCATGGCTGGGAAGAATCAACATTTTTAAAATGTCCATACTACCCAAAGCAATATATAATTTCAAAGCAATCCCTATGAAAGCTCCACTGTCATATGTTAAAGATTTTGAAAAAACAATACTTCGTTTTATATGGAATCAGAAAAAAATGTCGAATAGCCAAGACATTACTCAGAAATAAAAACAAAGCAGGAGGAATTACACTACCAGACCTCAGACTATACTACAAATCGATAGTGATCAAAACAGCATGGTATTGGCACAAAAACAGAGAAGTAGATGTCTGGAGCAGAATAGAGAACCAAGAGATGAATCCAGCTACTTACCGTTATTTAATTTTTTACAAGCCAATTAAAAACATTCAGTGGGGAAAGATACCCTATTTAACAAATGGTGCTGGGTGAACTGGCTGGCAACCTGCAGAAGACTGAAACTGGAGCCACACCTTTCACCTCTCACTGCATTAAAGATTTAAACTTAAGACATGAAACTATAAAAATACTAGAGGAGAGTGCAGGGAAAACCCTTGAAGAAATCGGTAAGGGTGAGTATTTTATGAGGAGGACCCCCTGGGCAATTGAAGCAGCTTCAAAAATACACTACTGGGACTTGATCAAACTAAAAAGCTTCTGCACAGCCAAGAACACAGAAAGTAAATCAAGCAGACAGCCCTCAGAATGGGAGAAGATATTTGCAGGTTATGTCTCCAACAAAGGTTTAATAACCAGAATCCACAGAGAACTCAAACGCATTAGCAAGAAAAGAACAAGGAATCCCATCGCAGGCTGGGCAAGGGATTTGAACAGAAACTTCTCTGAATAAGACAGGCACGTGGCCTTCAGACATATGAAAAAATGCTCATCATCTTTAATCATCAGAGAAATGCAAATCAAAATTACTTTGAGATATCATCTAACTCCAGTGAGACTAGCTTATATCACAAAATCCCAAGAGCTGAGATGTTGGCACGGATGTGGAGAAAAGGGAACACTTTTGCACTGCTGGTGGGAATGCAAATTAATACATTCCTTTTGGAAAGAGATATGGAGAACACTTAGAGATCTAAAAATAAATCTGCCATTCAATCCTATAATTCCTCTACTGGGCATATACCCAGAAGACCAAAAATCACATCATAACAAAGCTATTTGTACCAGAATGTTTATTGCAGCCGTATTCATAATTGCTAAGTCATGGAAAAAGCCCAAGTGCCCATCGATCCACGAATGGATTAATTATTTGTGGTACATGTACACCATGGAATATTATGCAGCCTTAAAGAAAGATGGAGACTTTACCTCTTTCATGTTTACATGGATGAAGCTGGAACATATTCATCTTAGTAAAGTATCTCAAGAATGGAAGAAAAAGTACCCAATGTACTCAGCCCTACTATGAAACTAATTTATGGCTTTCACATGAAAGCTATAACCCAGGGTGGCGCCTGTGGCTCAGTGAGTAGGGCGCCAGCCCCATATACCGAGGGTAGAGGGTTCAAACCCGGCCTCGGCCAAAACTGCAACCAAAAAATAGCCGGGCGTTGTGGCGGGCGCCTGTAGTCCCAGCTGCTCGGGAGGCTGAGGCAAGAGAATCGCTTAAGCCCAAGAGCTGGAGGTTGCTGTGAGCTGTGTGAGGCCACGGCACTCTACCGAGGGCAGTACAGTAAGACTCTGTCTCTACAAAAAAAAAATAATAAAAAAAAAAAAAAGAAAGCTATAACCCAGTTACAACCTAAGAATAGGGGGAAGGGGGAAAGGGAGGGGAGGGAGGTGGACGTGGGTAGAGGGAGGGGGATTGGTGGGATTACACCTGCGGTGCATCTTACAAGGGTATATGTGAAACTTGGTAAATGTGGAATGTAAGTGTCTTGGCACAGTGAGAGAATGCCAGGAAGGCTCTGTTAACCAGTGTGATGAAAGTGTGTCAAACGGTCTGTGAAGCTAGTGTATGGTGCCCCATGATCATATCAATGTACACAGTTACGATTTAATAAAAATAAATAAATATGTAACAAAATAAGGTGTAAAACACACCTTGTTCCCCTCTCTTGGGTACTAGTTGGATGATTGTGTGACATTTATGCATATCAAAAAAATACTGAAAACATCACTAATTTATATTGTTTCTCAAATATTAAAGTGAGAGAATGCTATTGCTTTTGCCCATTAGTTATTTAAAAGAAAATGACATGATTTTCATTGTTGGTGGGTGATGTGGCAGAGAAGAGAACAGCTTCCTTTTCTGAAATCAGGGGGGAGTCTAAATACTTAAATTGCAGAATTATGTTTCAGTAATAATTTCAGGAAAAAAAGCCACAAACCATGTATAGACCACAGTTGAGAAATCCAAGTTAATGTATAAGAGAAACAAAATATTGCTCCTTTGTAAAATTAGCCTCACTCAGTTCAAGCCATGCCAAATGTAGCAAGCTGACATTTGCCCTGTTTTTTCCTGTTTACAGTAAGAAATTTTGTTCTTCCAGATGGTTCCATTCATTTGTCTTTTTGTAAATTTTTTTCTTTTGTCACAATATTAGAGTCTTTAATCTTACCCAAAAAAAAAATGTTTTCAAGAAATTGCTGGGTCACATGAGTGATGCATATCCCCAGAACTCTAAAATGTGGTTGTGAGATCTGAGTACAGAGAATTAAAAGTTGTCACTGCAAATTACCTTTCGCTATACTTATGGGAAGGAGAGGTGTATAAATTTCAGAAATGTCTTTGAAATACCCCAACCTTGTGCACAATGGGTTAGTTGAGGTTTGGTCGTACTGTATTTTTCATTTTGATCAGAATGAGAAATTTCAGTTTGATTTCCTTCATGCCAGCAACACAAAGCCAACACAAACCTGGCAGAAAGTCTATTTTTAGTTGCATGTGACCAACTAGATGATATGGGGTGAGGACCAAGGGTCAAATAGCAAGTTACACATCAGAAGAGGAACTGAGATGTTAGGTAAGAGCTCCTCACATTTTGTTGCAATAAAATCTCAAGTAGTTGATAATTTTAAAAAGTATCAGCTGTCTACCGAAGAAAGTAGATTGATAGCACCCTTTTTTTAAAAAGCCAAACAAAAGAGAATGATGAAAGTTTGTGGAAAAGATGGTATTGCAAACTTGTTATCTCTGTCCCACCTCTGAGTATTGGGGTGGGAATACTCACCCTGATGCCTTAATGTTCACCTAGGCAGGAGGCGCTTTGCCAGTTCACAACCTGGAAGCCATCAAGCCTTCTATAGCTCACAAGTGTCTAGAATTTCTAGGGCACAAGAGTGGTCCACCTGCTTTGTTACACCTCATTGCTCCCTCCCTCTCTGAGACCCCCACTAGGTCAAGTGCTTTGGGTAATTTTTGCATTGTCAGTTCAGGACCATTATGGAGGGCAGTGTGCACTCAGTGGAATGGAAGCTCCTGTGCATGCGAACTCTGCCAGGCGCCCTGCTATGTCCTCAGTGTGTAGTACAGAGTCTATCCCATGAGACTCCCAATCAACCTGAGTTAGTGAACTCTCAAGGGTGGAGGGGGCTAAGGGTTGAGAAAGGCTGCATTTAAATGAAACAGGCAGGCACCTGAGCACTGTGACCTGGGCAATGCTGAGACACCAGCCCTGGAAATCTATCAAGAGGTTTGATAGATTTAACCTGTTGAGGTTAAGGTTCAGTTCTCAGGAAACCATTCCTAGGCAAACCTCATTACTAAGTGATAGAACTGAAATTGACCCAAGAATGGGCATCTCCCAAGAGCAGAAACTTAAATGAGCCCAAAATGTTAAACAATGATTGCAAAAGATCATGCAGAACCTTACATCCCTCTCCTCCCAGCCAACTTTCTCTTCCCAGGATTTTCCCAGTATATTTTGAGCTCCTTTGAGTTCTAGGCAAAACCTAAGATGAAGTCAGGTCTTAAAGGGCCTGGGAGAGGGCCCTCACCTCCATGCTGTGGGTGATCAGTACTGTCTAGTAAGTCCTACCTTAGTTAGAACAATTTCATTCCTAATTTACATATAGAAAAATGATTGGTGAGTAATTTTCTTGTAAAGAAAAAAATCAGGAAGGAAAGCCAATTCTCTCCCCCTGGATAACCTCTGCCTTTCTAAAATTGATCACCATCAATAAATACCCACAATATCCACTGCCTCTGCTAAAGGCTATAGTGTTAGATGGATTATACTGACGGAGGCCAGCGCAGGGAAGATGTCTGCTTCTCTCCTACTCTGGAAAATAAACCATTTGTGTAACTGCTGAAAGAAAAATATCCCTTTAAAGTTATTTTATTTCTTGTTTTTATTACAAAAAGAAAACATAAACCATGACACCCACCATTTTGTGCTTTGAAGTATGAAAGTCAAGGGAAAACTAATTTAGGGAGAGAAATGAAGCCCTTTGGAGGAGAGAGGAAACAGCAAGGTTGAAGGACTAATGCTGCAGAGATGAACTGAAATCTAGCGTGAAGGTTTAGACAACAGTAATCAAAATGAATAACACAGAAAACCAGCAGGATCCGGAACATTTGAAGCAAGGATCCAATCTGGTTCAACCAGATAAGATGGTTATCTTGCATTTAATGCCATTTCCAACACCATGAGTGTAAACACCACTGTTGGACTCGGAGAAAAAGGAAATGGAGTCATTGGCATTTATCGCTTTTTTTCTACATGTAGTTGAATTAATTATCATCAATCACACTTCTAATCAGGTAACATAAGGACATAAGGTTGGCTTTTACAATCAGTTGTTTAAGATTCCCAGGTTGGAATATTTTTAAACAACTTAAAAGTCCAAGATTTCTCACAGTCCCAAGAATTTTCCCCCTCTCGAACAAGCACAAAGATAGGTACTTCCAATCATGGTCAGTGCAAATCTAAATCTTATTTTGGTATAATATCTTTATGTAATTTTAAAACATCATTTAAAAATAGATTTTCTTACCTGGAAAATGCTGCAATATTATCAGCCAGAGTTTCCTGATCATTTGCCCCAGACCTATAGTAGTCATATATAGATTTTTGAAGTGTGGACTTAGCATGTTGTTCATAATCATTGATACAAAGTAGCCGGGGGAACATTGTCACAGTTTATTGCAAGCCCAGATGTCCTTTGGGCTATTTATCTTCATGTATTGCCTTCTACACCCTGACCGTTCCGTTATTTGTCAATTATTAATAGACTTTTGCCAAAGTTCAGATTTTGTTCTCTGTTGCTTATATCAACTGAGCGACCATGAAATGTTTAGATTTTTACATTTCATTTGCAGGCTGTCTACAAATGACACTTAAGTCACAAGAAGTTGGGCTTGGGGAGACAGGAGATGGGAATTAGGCATTTGTGATATTCAAAAAGCAGAGGAATAAGTTGAAAGTGAAAGATCTGGAGAAGTGCTTGCATGAAACCACACTTGTCTCAGTTCTGCCTAAAGTTGATTCTACCGCGTCTTCTTCCACACCGAGCCTTTCCTCTGGGCTTGGTGCCCAGAATGGGCTGCTGTTCATCTTCCTTCCAGATTTAGAGTATGCATCTGTCCTGGGAAGAAAAGCTAATGGCCCGAATGCGTCATCCAGTGGGCACAAGGCATCTTCATGATATGAAATTCAGCTGATTATAAACATCTGGCTTTAACATGGAATACTAAGGTCAAATTTACAATGAACTCTTTTTAGAAATAATTTTTATTGTGTATATTTAAGGTTTATAACATGAAGTTACAGGGGCTACATATAGAGAGCAAAGTAGTTACAATAGTGAAGTAAATTACATTATCTGTCATCTCACATAGCAACATTTTGTAAGACAAAAGCAGCTAAAATCTACTTATTGAACCAAAATCCCTCGCACAATATGACTTTATTAACTTTAGTTCTCATGATTTACATTGGATCTCCAGATCTGTTTGCACATATATGCTCTTTTGTATCCTTGGACCAACATCTCTCCCTGTTTCCTTTTTCTCTACCCCACCCCTTCTCCCTGCTGGAAATCAGTTTCATTGTCTGTCTCTGCGTATTTGAGCTCTTCTTTTAAAAAAAATAAAATCGTCTACATGCAAGTGAGACCATGCAATGGTTTTTGTTTTTGTTTTTGGGGTTTTGTTTTGTTTTTTGGGGGTTTTTTTGCAGTTTTTGGCTGGGACCAGATTTGAACCCACCACCTCCGGTATATGGGGCTGGCGCCCTACTCCTTTGAGCCACAGGCGCCGCCCACCATGCAATGTTTTTTTTAAGTGAAAAAAATGTTCTTTCTTTTTTTTTAAATGGGGGAGGGGGAATTGGCAATGTGTTTATTATTTTTTTATTTATTTATTTTTGTGTGTGTGTGTGTGATTTTTGGCCGGGGCTGGGTTTGAACCCACCACCTCCGGCCAAAAACCACAAGACCGGCGCCCTACACCTTGAGCCACAGGCGCTGCCCCCAGGCAATGCTTTTCTTTGTGTGTTGGGCTTACTTTACTTAGCACAATGTTCTTCAGGTTCTCCTGCAAATGTCAGGATCCCCTTCTTCTTTAAGTCTGGAAAATATTCCATTTGCGTGTTATTACATTTTCTTTATCCATTTCCATAGATAGGCATTTATCAGGTATTTTGCTATGTATAATGTGTACTTTTTTCTCCTAATTTTGAGAGAAAAATAAGGACACCCATTATACATAGGTAATATGGCTCAGGCATGGGGGAGCCCGGTGAGCCTCCTGGGGCTTCACACCTTCCCTCCCAGACCTGCCAGGCACATGGGGCGCCAGTCTGGGAGGATCCAGGACCTGGATGGATGTGTGAGTGCGCAGGAGCAGACTCTGTCAGTCACCACAGTCAGGGGAAGAGGCAGTGGTAGGGCTGGTGAGGCAGGCTGCACCTCTGCGGGGTCCAAGGCTCAGCTGCATGGAGGGTCCAGGAGCCCTGCACGAGTCCCTGGGGCCCATCTGGCTGTCCCTGGCCTGAGCACCCTAGCAGCTCCCAACCTGGTGGCCACATATATGGCCATCTCAATTACAGCCCGCAACATGACAGGGAAGGAAGGGCACACAGGAGAGAGGGAAGGGACAGTCTACACAAAGCGAGCAGCTGTGCATGTTTACCAGGGCAGCAGAGCCCTCTGCAAATGTGTCTCTCCTGGCCAAGAGCCAGCCCCTTCTCAAGGAGTGTTTTCCTTACAGTTCTGACCAAAAATGTGGGTGCACATTATACACAAGAATGCACTGTATGTGGCAAAATGCAATGCATTTATTGCTAATTCTTAGAGTCTTATCTAATTCTGGAGAGGATATAGGAAGGTGTCATTCCCAAAGACTTTGTGGTCTTCATCTTAAATTTCACTCAGTCGTGGGACACCAGTAGATGATTGGTGTCAGCAAGATGTGATTGAGGAAGCAATGGCTTTTGCTGCACTGAGACCTGGGTTTCAATCTAGGAACTTCCACTCAAATTTGCCTGCCAGCTGTTCAGTCTACCAACCAACACCTCTATATAGAACTTCCTCTCAAAAGTGGAGCCAGCGTTTCCATTCATGACTTTCCCTGCTAAGTGTTATGGAATCAAAACCTTATAGAACAGCTCTCTACTAACGATTTGAGGGAGTTAGCACTTACACCTCCCAAATCTCTCACTCTCCTGGCGGGATTACTCCTAGAAACCTTATGGAACAACACTCTACAAAAGACTCCAGGGAGTCGACACATACACCTCCAGAATATCTCTCTCCTGCAGGGATTACTCCTAGAAACATTCTAGAACAGCTCTCTACTAAAGATTCCAGGCAGTTGGCACTTACATCTACCTAAACTCTGACTCCCCTGTGGGGATTACTCCTAGAAACCTTAAACAACAGTACGCTACTAAAGATTCCAGGGTGTTGGCACTTACACCTTCCAAATCTCTCACTCTTCTGTGAGGATTACTCCTAGAAACCTTATAGAACACCTCCCTACTAAAGATTCCAGGGTATTGGCACATACACCTCTCAAATCTCTCACTCTCCTGTGGGGATTACTCCTAGAAAACCTTTAGAACAGCTCTCCACTAAAAATTTCAGGGAGTCGGCACTTATCTACCAAGTCTCTCACTCTCCTGAGGGGATTACTCCTACAAACCTTATAGAACACTTCTTTATTGGAGATTACAGGGAGTAGGCACATATACGTCCCAAATCTTTCACTCCCCTGTGGGAATTGCTGCTAGAAACTTATAAAACAGCCCTCTACTAAATATTCCAGGGAGTTGGCACTTAAACTTCCCAAATCTCTCACTCTCCTGCAAGGATTGCTCCTAGAAACCTTCTTTTTTTTTCAGTTTTTGGCTGGGGCTGGGTCCTGCGCACCACCTCCAGCATATGGTGCTGGCACCCTACCCCTTTGAGCCACAGACAAACAGCCCTCTACCAAAGACTTCACGGAGTTTGGACTTACACCTCCCAAATCTCTCATTCTCCTGCAGGTATTACTCCTAGAAGCCTTACATAACAGCTGACTACAAAAGATTCCAGGGAGTGGTACATGCTTCTCCCAAATCTGTCACTCTCCTGCGGGGATTACTTATAGTACAGCCATACTATAGCTCTCTATAAGGGGATTATTTATAGTACAGCTATAGAAGAGCTCTCTACTAAAGATTCCAGGGAGTTGGCACATTCACCTCCCAAATCTCTCACTCTCCTGCAGGATTACTGTTAGAAACCTTCTAGAACAGCTCTCTATTAAACATCCAGGGAGTTGGCACTTACACCTCCCAAATCTCTCACTCTCCTATGGGAATTACTCCTAGAAACCTTATAGAACAGCTCTCTACTAAAGATTCCAGGGAGTTGGAACATACAGCTCACAAATATCTCACTCTGCTGTGGGGATTACTCCTAGAAACTTTATAGAACAGCTTCTCCTAAAGATTCCAGGGAGTTGGCACTTACACCTCCCATCTCTGACTATCCTGTGAGGATTATTCCGAGACATCTTCTAGAACAGATCTCTACTAAAGATTTCAGGGAGGTGGCACTTACTCCTCCCAAAATTCTCACTCTCCTGCAGGGATTATTCCCAGAAACCTTCTACAACAGCTCTCTACTAGAGATTCCAGGAAGTTGGCACATTAACCTCTCAAATCTCGCGCTCTACTGGGGGATTACTCCTAGAAACCTTACAGAACAGCTCCCTACTAAAGATCCCAGGGAATTGGCACATATACCTCCCAAATCTCTCACTCTCCAGCAGGGATGACGTCTAGAAACCTGATGGAACAGCTCTTTGCTAAAGATTTCATAGAGTTGGCACTTACCTCTCCCAAATCTCTCACTCTCCTGGGGGGATTACCTCTAGAAATCTTATAGAACACCTCCCTACTAAAGATTCCAGAGATTTGGCACATTCAATTTCTAAATCTCTCACTCTCCTGGGGGGATTACTCCTTGAAACCTTATAGAACAGCTCCCTAATAAAGATTGCAGGGAGTTGGCACATACACACTGAAATCTCTCACTTTCCTGCAGGGATGACTCCTAGAAACCTTACAGAACAGCTCTCTTACTAAAGTTTCCAGGGAGTTGGTACATACACTTCCCAAATCTCTCACTCTCCCGGGGGAATTACTCCTAGTAAACTTATAGAACAGCTCTTTACTAAAGATTCCAGGGAGTCAACACATACACCTCCTAAATCTCTCACTCTCTTGCAGGGATTACTCCAAAGAACCTTATAGAACTGAGCTCTACTAAAGATTCCAGTTAGTTGGCACATGCACTCCCAAATCTCTCTCTACTTCGGGGATGACTCCTAGAACTTTATAGAAAGATCAATACTAAAGATTCCAGGGAGTTGGCACTTACACCTCCCAAATCCCTCACTATCCTGCAGGGTTGCTCCTAGAAAACTTATAGAATAGCTCTCTACTAAAGATTCCAGAGAGTTGGCACATTCAGTTCCCAAATATCTCACTCTCCTGGGGGGTATTACTCCCAGAAACCTTCTAGAACAGGTCTCTACTAGAGATTGCATGTAGTTGGCACATTCACTTCTCAAATCTTGCACTCTCCTGTGGGGATTTCTCCTAGAAACCTTACAGAACAGCTCTCTACTAAAGATTCCAGGGAGTTGGCACATTCTCCTCCCAAATCTCTCACTCTCATACTTGGATTACTGCTATAAAACTTCTAGAACAACTCTCTACTATAGATTCCAGGGAGTTTGCAAATTCACCTCTCAAATCTCGCACTTTCTTGGGGGTATTACCTCTAGAAACCTCACAGAACAGTGGTCTACTAAAGATTGCAGGGAGTTGGCACATACACCTCCCAAATCTCTCATTCTCCTGCGGAGATTAATCCTAGAAACTTTATAGAACAGCTCTCTACTAAAGATTCTAGGGAGTGGGTACATAAGGCTGGCAAATCTCTCACTCTCCTGGGTGGATACCTCCTACAAACCTTATAGAATAGCTCTCTACTAAGTATTCCACAGTTTTGGCACTTACATCTCCAAATCTCTCACTCTCCTGAGGCAATTACTCCTACAAACCTTATAGAACAGCGCTCTACTACAGATTTCAGGGAATTGGCACATTCACTTCCCAAATCTCTCACTCTCCTGTATAAATTACTCCTAGAAACATTATAGAACAGCTCTCTGATTAAGAATCCAGGGAGTTGGGAGAGAGAGCAAGATGGTGGCCAAATAACAGCTTCCTTGCATCTGGGCACCGTGAGTCTGGAGCGATAAGACTCCAGGCATCTCTGACTGGTGGGATCTGCCTATAATCATCCCTTTGAGGATACAGGGAGTCAAGGAGAGACTTCTGGACCCCCAAAAGGAGTAGAAAAACAGTGGAAAACTGGTAAGTGGTCATGTGTGTTCAATCAGCCAAATCCCGCAGAAGCTGTAAGTGCAGTAGCAGCGAGACTGAAAACTGGAAAGGCCTTACCTGTGAACTGTTTGGTGTTTTTGGACTTGGCACTCCATTGAACTGCCTTGGGGAGAGCTTGAGCAGGAGTGTGGAGAACTATGGGCATTGTCTGGAGCCCCAGACTGAGCTGCTGAGCCAGACAGAGCTAATAGTGTTTGGATGTGGGCCACAGGGAGTCATTGGGAGAGAACTGCCCCAGCAAGTTCCGCCCTCAGGATTGCAGAGCAAGGATCGGGCAGAAGCTAGTAACCTAGTGACTGAGCAGCCTAAAGGTGGGGACTCAGCCACCTTACAGCCCTAACTCTCAGGGGCAGAGTGAGACTGGTTTTGGAACACTGGGTAAGTGAATAGCCACTTCAGCAGTGATTCCACCAACAAGCACTTTCCTGGGAAAGCTTCTGCTTAGCAAGTTTAATAGTTTAAAGTGCCGTTTAAGAGGGCTGAAGAGATATTTAGGGTGTCTACCCTGTAGGGTTTGATAAATCAGCAGAGGCCTCCAGTCATATCAGCAGTGTGATTAACATCTCATACCCCAGAAGACCACCTGTTGCCCAGACAATATTCAACAAGATATTTATACTGCTTTGTTTTCGGTTGGTTTTTTCTTTTTGCTTGTTTGTTTTTTGTTTATTTTGATGTTGTTGTTGTTGTTTGCATAAAGCCAGTGCCTATGAACTGTCTAGGAGAGCAGGTATTGTGGAGTTTTGAAAAGGCATACAGTTAAGCGCTTAATAGCATGACTTAACAGAAGAGAATGCTGTTCTCTCCCAGTATGATACTGCTGGATAGAAGCTGGAGCCGTGGAGAACTCCAGATGTACACTTTCAGAAAGGCGATGTGAGGACACGGATCACCCAGGAGAGAGTTACTTCCTGGATGTACACTAGCACAAGGGCAAGGTGAGGTCGCATTCATTTGGGAGAGGAGTGCTGAATGCATGCATGCTAGCCAAAAGGAATGTTGAAGACGCGGGTGCTCTGGGATCAATGTACTGTATGCCTGCACACAGAAAGAAATGGGATTTTGGGGAGGCAGAACAAGATGGCAGCCGAGTAACAGCTTCCTTGCATCTGGGCACCGTGAGTCTGGGGAGATAGGACTCCAGGCATCTCTGGCTGGTGGGATATGCCTATCATCACCCCTGAGAGGATATAGGGAGTCAGCGAGAGACTTCTGGACCCCAAGAGGAGGACTAAAACAGTGGAAAACTGGCAAGTGGTCGCGTGTGTTCAATCCGTCTAAACCTGCCCGCAACTGTAAGTTCAGTAGCAGCGAAACTGCAAACCAGAAAGGCCTTACCTGTGAACTGTTTTGGTGTCTTTGGACTTGGCACTCAGCTGAACTGCCTTGGGGAGAGCCTGAGCGGGAGTGCGGAGAAATCTGGCCTTGGTCTAGGGCCCCAGTCTGAGCCGCTGAGCCAGACGGAGCTAATAGTGTTTGGCTCTGGGTCTCAGGCAGCCATTGTGAGCGATCTGCCCTGGCAAGCTCCGCCCTCAGGGTCGCAGAGCTACAATTGGGTGGGAGTTGGTAAGCCAGTGACCAAGTAGCCTAAGGGAGGGGTCTGAGCCACCTTGCAGCCCTAACCATCAGGGACAGAGGGAGACCAGTTTTGGCACACAGGGTAAGTGGATAGCCACTTCAGCAGTGATTCCAGCGACAAGCACTTCCCTGGGAAAGCTTCTGCTCAGCAAGTGAACAAGTTCAAAGTGCCTTTTAAGTGGGCTGAAGAGAGATTTAGGGTGTCTACCTGCTGGGGATTGAGAAACAAGCAGCATCCAGTCATATCAAAACTGTGATTAACATCTCATACCCCAGAAGGCCACGTGTTGCTGAGACAATATTCAATAACATATAGATACTGCTTTGTTTTTGGTTGTGTGTGTTTTTTTTTTTTGGTTTGGTTGGGTTTTTTTTGTTTATTTTGATGTTGTTGATTGTTGTTTTGTTTTTTAAGTTCAACCTTTTCCATACAGATCCTTTTTCTTTCTCAATTTTTCTAGTTTAATTATAATTTCCCATTGCTGCCTATTTCAATAATTAGAACTTCATTTTTGTTAGTGTTTCTACCGCTATTATTTGGTTTTCCACCCAATTTTATCCCTTAAAGTTTTCTGTTTGCTTGTTTTGGTTTGATTTATAGCATTTTTGTCTTTCCTCTCTACTTGGTGGAGATGGGGTACTGTGTCTGATCAGGTTGGCAAAGAGCTGCTGACCTCAAGGGAACCACCCAAATTGGCACCCCCAGAAGATGGTTTTTTTTTTTAAGGTTGTATCAAAGTACCCTACTGTACACCTATATTGCTCTGTCTCCCTCTTCCTGTGCCTCTCTTCTTTTCGTCAATATTCCTTATCCCCACCCCCTCTCCTTTCTCTATTTTTCTTTTCTTTTCTTATCACTCGGTCCTCCTTTCTTTCATCCCTTTTTTGCTTTTCAACCTTCTCACCCTTCTGGTCCTATAACACTTAGTCCACAGGCACGAGAACTTAAAGAGCAAGAGGAAGTGAAAGGAAAATTAGGGCAAGGAAACAGATAAAAGAAACCACTCATGAGGAAGAATCAGCAGAAAACTCCAGGCAACATGAAGAACCAGTCCAGAACAACCCCGCCAAGGAACCATGAGGTAGCTACTGCAGAGGATTCCACCTATAAAGAAATGTTAGGAATGACAGAAAGGGAATTTAGAATACACATGTTGAAAACAATGAAAGAAATGATGGAAACAATGAAGGAAACTGCTAATAAAGTGGAAAATAAACAAAAGGAAATTTAAAAACAAAATCAAATCAGAGATGAACGATATGAAGAATATAAAAAGGATATAGCAGAGCTGAAGGAAATGAAACAGTCAATTAGGGAACTTAAAGATGCAATGGAAAGTATCAGCAACAGGTTAGACCGTGCAGAAGAAAGAATTTCAGAGGTAGAAGACAAAGTTTTTGAGATAACTCAGATAGTAAAAGAGGCAGAAAAGAAGAGAGAGAAAGCAGAACGTTCACTGTCAGAATTATGGGACTTTATGAGGCGTTCCAACATACGAGTTATAGGAATTCCAGAAGGGGAAGAAGAATGCCCCAGAAGAATGGAAGCCATGCTAGAGAATATTATAAAAGAAAATTTCCCAAATATCACCAAAGATTCTGACACACTGATTTCAGAGGGCTATCAGACCCCAGGTCGCCTCAACTCTAACCGAGCTTCTCCAAGACACATTGTGATGAACCTGTCCAAAGTCAAGACCAAAGAAAAGATTCTGCAAGCTGCCAGGAGTAAGTGCCAGTTGACCTACAGGGGCAAATCCATCAGAGTGACCGCAGACTTCTCTAATGAAACTTTCCAAGCAAGAAGACAATGGTCATCTACCTTTAATCTACTTAAACAGAACAATTTTCAGCCCAGAATTCTGTACCCTGCTAAGCTAAGCTTCAAAATTGACGGAGAAATCAAATCATTTACAGATATACAAACATTGAGGAAATTCGCCACAACAAGACCAGCTCTACAGGAAATACTTCAGCCTGTTCTGCACACTGACCACCACAATGGATCAGCAGCAAAGTAAGAACTCAGAAATCAAAGGACAGAACCTAACCTCCACACTGATGCAAAAGATAAAACTAAGCAATGGACTCTCACCAAATAAGACGAATAGAATACTACCACACTTATCAATTATCTCCATAAATGTTAATGGCTTGAATTCCCCACTGAAGAGACATAGATTGGCTGACTGGATTAAAAAACACAAGCCATCCATTTGCTGTCTGCAAGAAACACACCTGGCTTAAAAAGACAAATTAAAGCTCCGAGTCAAGGGTTGGAAGACAATTTTTCAGGCAAATGGAATTCAGAAGAAAAGAGGAGTTGCAATCTTATTTTCAGATACATGTGGATTTAAAGCAACTAAAGTCAAAAAAGACAAAGATGGTCACTTTATATTGGTCAAGGGAAAAATACAACAAGAAGACATTTCAATTCTAAATATTTATGCACCCAATTTAAATGCTCCCAGATTCTTGAAACAGACCTTACTCAGTCTGAGCAATATGATATCTGGTAATACCAAAATAACAGGGGACCTAAACACTCCTCTTACAGAGCTGGACAGATCCTCTAAACAGAAATTAAACAAGGATATAAGAGATTTGAATGAGACCCTAGAACAACTGTGCTTGATAGACGCATATAGAACACTCCACCCCAAAGATAAAGAATTCTTCTCATCACCCCATGGAACATTCTCCAAAATTGATCATACCCTGGGACACAAGACAAATATCAACAGAATCAAAAGAATTGAAATTTTACCTTGTATCTTCTCAGACCATAAGGCACTAAAGGTTGAACTCTAACAAAAATGCTTGACCCCACCCAAAGGCATGGAAATTAAACAATCTTCTGTTGAATAACAGATGGGTGAAGGAAGAAATAAAACAGGAAATCATTAACTTCCTTGAGCATAACAACAATGAAGACACAAGCTACCAAGACTGTGGGATACTGCAAAAGCAGTTATGAGGGGAAAATTCATCACTTTAGATGCCTACATTCGAAAAACAGAAAGAGAGCACATCAACAATCTCACAAGAGATCTTATGGAATTGGAAAAAGAAGAACAATCTAAGCCTAAACTCAGTAGAAGAAAAGAAATATCCAAAATCAAATGAGAGATCAATGAAATTGAAAACAAAAGAATCATTCAGAAAATTAATGAAACAAGGAGTTGGTTTTTTGAAAAAATAAATAAAATAGATAAACCATTGGCCAGACTAACGAGGAATAGTAAAGTAAAATCTCTAGTAACCTCAATCAGAAATGATAAAGCGGAAATAACAACTGATCCCACAGAGATACAAGGGATCATCTCTGAATACTACCAGAAACTCTATGCCCAGAAATTTGACAATGTGAAGGAAATGGATCAATATTTGGAATCACACCCTACCCTAGACTCAGCCAGGAAGAAATAGAGCTCCTGAACAGACCAATTTCAAGCACTGAGATCAAAGAAACAATAAAAAAGCTTCCAACCAAAAAATGCCCTGGTCCACATGGCTTCACTCCAGAATTCTATCAAACCTTCAAGGAAGAGCTTATTCCTGTACTGCAGAAATTATTCCAAACAATTGAGGAAGAAGGAATCTTCCCCAACACATTCTATGAAGCAAACATCACCCTGATACCAAAACCAGGAAAAGACCCAAACAAAAAGGAGAATTTCAGACCACTCTCACTCATGAATATAGATGCAAAAATTCTCAACAAAATCCTAGCCAATAGATTACAGCTTATCATCAAAAAAGTCATTCATCATGATCAAGTAGGCTTCTTCCCAGGGATGCAAGGCTGGTTTAACATACGCAAGTCCATAAACGTTATCCACCATATTAACAGAGGCAAAAATAAAGATCACATGATCCTCTCAATAGATGCAGAAAAAGCATTTGATAAAATCCAGCATCCTTTTCTAATTAGAACACTGAAGACTATAGGCATAGGTGGCACATTTCTAAAACTGATTGAAGCTATCTATGACAAACCCACAGCCAATATTTTACTGAATGGAGTAAAACTGAAAGCTTTTCCTCTTAGAACTGCTTAGCTAAGGCAGTTCTCTGTAACAAAAATAAAGCTGGGGGCATCAGCCTACCAGATTTTAGTCTGTACTACAAAGCCATAGTGCTCAGACAGCATGATAGTGGCACAAAAACAGACACATAGGCACTTGGAATCGAATTGAAAACCAAGAAATGAAACTAACATCTTACAACCACCTAATCTTCGATAAACCAAACAAGAACATACCTTGGGGAAAGACTTCCCTATTCAATAAATGGTGTTGGGAGAACTGGATGTCTACATGTAAAAGACTGAAACTGGACCCACACCTTTCCCCATTCACAAAAATTGATTCAAGATGGATAAAGGACTTAAATTTAAGGCATGAAACAATAAAAATCCTCAAAGAAAGCATAGAAAGCATAGGAAAAACACTGGAAGATATTGGCCTGGGGAAAGACTTCATGAAGAAGACTGCCATGGCAATTGCAACAACAACAAAAACAAACAAATGGGACTTCTTTAAACTGAAAAGCTTCTGTACAACTAAGGAGACAACAACCAAAGCAAAGAGACAACCTACACAATGGGAAAGGATATTTACATATTTTCAATCAGACAAAAGCTTGATAACTAGGATCTATAGTGAACTCAAATTAATCCACATGAAAAAAGCCAACAATCCCATATATCAATGGGCAAGAGACATGAATAGAACCTTCTGTAAAGACGACAGATGAATGGCTAGCAAACACATGAAAAAAGTTCATCATCTCTAAATATTAGAGAAATGCAAATCAAAACAACCCTGAGATATCATCTAACCCCAGTGAGAATGGCCCGCATCACAAAATCTCAAAACTGCAGATGCTGGCATGGATGTGGAGAGAAGGGAACACTTTTACACTGCTGGTGGGACTGCAAACTAGTACAACCTTTGTGGAAGGAAGTATGAAGAAACCTCAAAGCACTCAAGCTAGACCTCCCATTTGATCCTGCAATCCCATTACTGGGCATCTACCCAGAAGGAAAAAAATCCTTTTATCATAAGGACACTTGTACTAGACTGTTTACTGCAGCTCAATTTACAATCGCCAAAATGTGGAAACAGCCTAAATGCCCACCAACCCAGGAATGGATTAACAAGCTGTGGTATATGTATACCATGGAATACTATTCAGCCATTAAAAAAAATGGAGACTTTACATCCTTCGTATTAACCGGATGGAAGCATCACAAGAATGGAGAAGCATGAATCCTATGTACTCAATCTTGATATGAGGACAATTAATGACAATTAAGGTTATGGGGAGGAACAGAAAGAGGGAAGGAGGGAGGGGGGTGGGGCCTTGGTGTGTGTCACACTTTATGGGGGCAAAACATGATTGCAAGAGGGACTTTACTTAACAATTGCAATCAGCGTAACCTGGCTTATTGTACCCTCAATGAATCCCCAACAATAAAAAAATAAATAAATAAAATAAAATAAAATAAATGGTATTTTGGGACTCGGGTCCAAAGCATACTGTCAGGGACATGCTGGAATAGCTCCGGAAACCTACTCTCACTGAAATCGTGCACTTTACTGCAATACAGTTCGCACACAGGCTTAGGTGGACATGGTATTGATGTTCCCTCAGCAGCAGGGTTGAGAGAGTCACATGTATGATGAAAACGAGTATTCTTTGGTAAGATGTCGCACTGAAGAGATACACTGTAGTGTGTCTAAGGAGGTACATGCAGAAGAAACTTCTGGAGTGCAAGGAGTTGTGGAAGTTGGGAAACTTCTTTCCCTGGTAGCTCTGTTCATAAGCATAGGAAACAGTTTTTCCATCCCAGAATCACTCTGCCGGTTATCTGCAGTAGAGGGGCTGAAACCCTGTTTCACTGACATCATGCACATTGTGCCATGGTTTTTGACACCTTAAGTTACATTTGTCAGAAGCTCGCACTCAGCAGTAGTTTTCAGGGCGTTACATGTACGATAAGTACAAGTATTCTGGGAAATACATTTCACTTTGAAACATGCAGAAGTTTTCATGAAGAAAGTGCCTATGAACCGTCCAGGAAAGAAGGTATTGTGGGTTTTTGAAAAGGCAAACATGTTAAGGTCTTACTAGCACGACTTAACAGAGGAAAAAGCTTTTCTCTCCTGGTACGATACTGCTGGAAATAAGCTGGATCAGTGGCGAAGTGCCGCATATGCACTATCAGAAAGGACATGTGAGGACTCGGATCACCCTGGAGGATTACTCGCTGAAAGTGCACTAACAGAAAGGAGTGGTGAGGACTCGGATCACCCATTAGAGGATTAGTCTCTTGATGGTAGAGTTGCATAAAGTTGAAGTCAGGACTTGGATCACCCGGGGGAGGATTACTCTCTGAATGTTACACTTGCAGAAAGTCGACTTGAGGACTCTTATCACCCTGGAGAGGATTACTCACTGAAAGTGCACTAACAGAAAGGAGTGATGATAACTCGGATCACCCTGGAGAGGATTACTTGCTGAACATGCACAAAAAGAAAGGAGGGGTGAGGACTCAGATCACCCAGAAGAGGATTACTTGCTGGATGTTAGACTTGCAGAAAGTCGACAGGGGGACTCCGATCATCCTAGAAAGGATTAGTTGTTTAAAATGGTAGTAACAGAAAGGAGTGCTGAGGACTTCGATCACCCTTGAGGTTTACTCGGTGGACGTTAGACTTGCAGGAATTAGACATGAGGACCCAGATCATCCTGGAGAGGATTAGTCGCTTAAAGGGTAGTAAAAGAAAGGAGTGCTGAGGACTGAGATCACCCTCGAGGTTTACTCGCTGGACGTTAGACTTGCAAAAGTCGACGTGAGGACTCTGAGCACCCTGGAGAGGATTACTTGCTGAAAGTGTACTAACACAAAGGAGTGCT
Organism: Nycticebus coucang; assembly: GCF_027406575.1. NCBI lineage: Eukaryota > Metazoa > Chordata > Mammalia > Primates > Lorisidae > Nycticebus > Nycticebus coucang. Next base: position 29,777,934 of record NC_069800.1, on the reverse strand, counting down.
TAGGACTCGGATCACCCTGGAGAGGATTATTCGCTGGACGATAGACTTGCAGAAAGACGACGTGAGGACTCGAATCACCCTGGAGAGGATTACTCACTGAAAGGGCACTAACGGAAAAGAGTGTTGAGGAGACGGATCACCCCAGAGAGGATTACTTGCTGATAGTGCACTAACAGAAAGGAGTGTTGAGGACTCGGATCACCCAGGAGAGGATTACATGGTGAAAGTGCACAAAAAGAGAAAAGGAATGAGTACACACAGGAGAGGATTACTTCCCGGATGTTAGACTTCCAGAATGTCGACGTGAGGACTTGGATCACCCTGGAGATGATTACTGGATGAAATTACACTAAAAGAAAGGAGTGCTGAAGTTCGGATCACACAGGAGAGGATTACTCTCTGGATGTTAGACTTGCAGAAAGTCGAGGTGAGGACTCAGATCACCCTGGAGAGGATTACTCACTTGAAGCTAGACTTGCAGAAAGTCGAAGTGAGGACTCGGATTGCCCTGGAGAAGAATACTCGCTGAAAGTGATAACAGAAATGAGTTCAGAGGACTCGGATCAACCTAGAGAGGATTACTCGCTGAAAGTGCAGTAAAAAAAGGAGCATTGAGGACTCAGTTCACCCTGGAGAGAATTACTCGCTGGATGTGAGACTTCCAGAAAGTGGACGTGAGGACACAGATCACCCTGGAGAGGATTACTTGCTGGATGTTAGACTTAGAGAATGTGGACGTGAGGACTCGGATCACCCTGGAGAGGATCACTCGCTGAAAGTGCACTAACAGAAAGGAGTGGTGAGGATTTGGATCACCCTGGAGAGGATTACTGGTTGGATGTTAGAATTGCAGAATGTCAACATAAGGATTTGGATCACCCTGGAGATGATTACTCACTGAACGTGCAGTAAAAATGAGTGCTGAGGACTCGGATCACCCTGGAGATCATTACTCGCTTGAATTTAGACATGCAGAACTTCGAGGTGAGGACTCGGATCATACTGAAGAGGGTTTCTCAACGGATGTTAGGGTTGCAGAACATCTTGGTGAGGACCGGGATCATCCTGGAGAGGATTACTACTTGGACTCAAAACAGCAGGAAGGTGAAGTGAGGACTCGGATCACACAGGAAAGGGTTACTTGCTGGATGTACACTAGCACAAAAAAGAGATGAGGAGTCGCTTTATTTGGGAGGGGTGTACTGAATGGATGCGCACTAGCCAAAAGGAATGTTGAAGACACTGGTGCTCTGGGATAAATGTGCTGTATGCCTGCACACAGAAAGAAATGGGATTTTGGAACTCGGGTCCAAAGCGTTCTCTCAGGAACTTATTTGAATATGTCAGGAAACTTACTCTCACTGAAATCGTGCACTTTATAGCAATACAGTTCGCACACAGGCTTAGGAGGACATGGGTAGTGAAGTTCCCTCAGGAGTAGGGTTGAGGGAGTTACATGTATGATGAAAACGAGTATTCTATGGTAGATGGCGCACTGAAAAAATACGGTGAAGTGTGTCTAGGGGGGAACATGCAGATGAAACTTCTGGGGTGCAAGGAGTTGTGAAAGTTGGGTAACTTCTTTCCTGGATAGCTCTGTAACTGTTCATAAGGCGAGGAGACAGTTTTTCGCACCAGAAGCATTCTGACATTTATCGGCAGCAGCGGGGCTGAACCTCTGTTTCACTGACATCATGCACCGTGTGCCATAACTTTTGACACCTTAAGTGACATTGGTGAGAAACTCGCACTCAGCAGTAATTTTCAGAGAGTTACATGTACGATAAGTACAAGTATTCTGTGAAATACATTGCAGTTTGAAACATGTGGAAGTCATTATAAAGTGCCCATGAAACATCTAGAAAATCAGGTATTGGGGTTTTGAAAAAGGCATACATGTTTAGCTCATAATAGCATGACTTAACAGAAGAAAATGCTTTTCTCTCACAGTACGATACTGCTGGATATAAGATGGTGCAGTTGTGAACTGCCGGATGTACACTATGAGCAAGGTGATGTGAGGACTCAGATCAACCTGGAGAGGATTACTTGCTGAAAGTGTGCTAACAGAAAGGAGTGCTTAGGACTCGGATCACCCTGGGAGGATTACCCGCTGGAAGTGCCCTAACAGAAAGGAGTGCTGAATACTCGGGTCACCCGGGAGAGGATTACTACCTGAAAGTGCCCTAACAGAAAGGAGTGCTGAGGACTCGGATCACCCTGGAGAGGATTACTCCCTGAAAGTGCCCTAACGGAAAGGAGTGCTGATTACTCGGATCACCCTGGAGAGGATTACTCGCTGAAAGTGCACTGACAGAAAGGAATGCTGAGGACTTGGATCACCCTGGAGAGGATTACTCGCTGAAAGTGCACTGACAGAAAGGAGTGTTGAGGACTAAGATCACCCTGGTGAGGATTACTTGCTGAAAGTGTACTAACAGAAAGGAGTGTTAAGGATTCAATAACCCTGGAGAGAATTACTTGCTGATAGTGCACTATGAGAAAGGAGTGTTCAGGACTTGGATCAATATTGAGAGAATTACTCGCTGAAAGTGCACTAACAGAATGGAGTGTTGAGGATTCGATTCACCCTGGTGAGGATTAGTCGCTGGATATTAGCTTTGCATAAAGTTGATGTGAAGACTCCGATCACCCCGGAGAGGATTACCCGATGAAAGTGCACTAACGGAAAGGAGTGCAGAGGACTCGGATGACACTGGAGTGGATTATTGGCTGAAAGTGCACAAAAAGAAAGGAGGGGTGATAACTCGGGTCACCCAGAAGAGGATTACTCGCTGGATGTTAGACTTGCAAATAGTTGACATGAGGACTCAGATCATCCTGGAGAGGATTACTGGCTCAGAGTGTACTAACAGAAAGGAGTGCTGAGGACTCCGACCACCCTCGAGACGATTACTCGCTGGATGTTAGACATGCAGGAAGTCCAGGTGAGGACTCGGAACACCCTAGAAAGGATTACTCGCTGAAAGTGCACTTTATAGCCATACAGTTCTCATACAGGTTTAGGAGGACATGCGTATTCAAGTTCCCACAGCAGTAGGGTTGAGAGAGCTACATGTATGATGAAAACGAGTATTTTATGGTAGATACTACACTGAAGAAACACGCTGAAGTGTGTCTATAGCGGAACATGCAGATGAAACTTCTGGGGTGCAAGCAGTTGTGGAAGTTGGGAAACTTCTTTCCCGGGTAGCTGTGTAATTGTTCATACGGCAAGGAAGCAGTTTTTCGCCCCCAGAAGCATTCTGTCATTCATCAGCAGCAGCGGGGATGAACCTCTGTTTCACTAACATCATGCAAGTTTTGCCATAACTTTTGACACCTTAAGTGACATTGGTAAGAAACTTGCACTCAGCATTAAATTTCAGAGAGATACATGTACGATAAGTACAAGTATTCTGCAAAATACATTGCACTTTGAAACATGCGGAATTCTTTATAAAGGAAGTGCCTATGAACTATCTAGGAAATCAGGTATTGTCGGGTTTTGAAAAAGGCATACATGTTTAGCTCCTAATAGCATGATATAACAGAAGAAAATGGTTTTCTTTCCCATTACGATAACGCTGGATACAACCTGGAGCAGTAGCGAACTGCCACATGTATAGTATCAGAAAGGTGATATGAGAACTCGGATCACCCTGGAGAGGATTACTCGCTTGATGTAAGACTTGCAGTAAGTCGACGTGTAGACTCGGATCACCCCAGAGGATTACTCGCTGAACGTGGCCTAACAGAAAGACGTGCTGAGGACTCAGATATAACGGGAGAGGATTACTCGCTGGATGTTAGACTTGCAGAAAGTCGACGTGAGGACTTGGATCACCATGGAGAGGATTACTCGCTGAAAATGCACTTAAAGAAAGGAGTGCTGAAAACTCGGATCACCCAGGAGAGCATTATTTGCTTGATTTTAGGCTTCCAGAACTTCGAGGTGAGGACTCGGATCATACTGTAGAGGATTTCTCACAGAATGTTAGGCTCGCAGAATGTCGAGGTGAGGAGGGGATCATCTTAGAGAGGATTACTGCTTGGGAGTCAAAACAGCAGGAAGGCAAAGTGAGGACTCGGATCACCCAGGAGAGGGTTACTTGCTGGATGTATACTAGCAGAAAGGCGAAGTGAGGAGTCACATTATTTGGGTGACATGTGCTGAATGTATGCACACTAGCCAAAAAGAATGTTGAAGGCTCGGGTGCTCTGGGATAAATGTGCTGTATGCCTCCACACAGAAAGAAATGGGATTTGGGGAATCAGGGCCAAAGCCTACTGTCAAAGACATGCTAGAATAGGTCAGGAAACTTACCCTCACTGAAAACATGCACTTTATAGCAATACAGTACGCAAACAGGCTTAGAAGGACATGTGTATTAAAGGTAACTCAGCACTAGGGTTGAGACAGTTACATGTATGATGAAAATGAGAATTTATGGTAGATATCAAACTGACGAAATACGCTGAAGTATGTCTAAGGAGGAACATTCAGTCCTCACTACTACGTTCTGTTAGGACACTTTCAGCGAGTAATCCTCTCCACGGTGATCGGAGTCCTCAGGTCGAATTTCTGCAAGTGTAACATCCAGCAAGTAATCCTCTCCAGGGTGATCCGAATACTTAAGTCAACATTCCGCAAATCTAACATCTCACGAGTACACCTCTGGAGGGTTGCCCAAGTCCTAAGCACTCCTTTCTGTTACTGCACTCTCTGCGAGTAATCCTCTCCAGTGTGATCCGAGTCCTCAGCACTCCTTTCTGTTAGGCCACTTCCAGCAAGTAATCCTCTACAGGATGATCAGAGTCCTCACTTCGCCTTTCTGATAGTGTACATCTGGACGTTCGCCTCTGCTCCAGCTTATAGCCAGCATTATCCTACTGGGAGAGAAAAGCATTTTCTTCTGTTAAGTCATGCTATTAAGAGCTAAAGATGTATGTCTTTTTCAAACCGCACAATACCTGATTTCCTATGTTTCATAGGCACTTTCTTCAAGACTTCCGCAAGTATCAAACTGCAATGTATTTCGCAGAATACTTGTACTTATCGTACATGTAACTCTCTGAAAATTACTGGTGAGTGCGAGTTTCTCACCAGTGTGACCTAAGGTGTCAAAAGTTATGGCACAACGTGCATGGTTTCAGTGAAACAGAGGTGCAGACCCGCTGCTATCCAATAAATGGCAGCATGCTTCTGGCAGTGAAAAACTGTTTTCTCGCCTTAGGAAGGGTTGCAGAGCTTCCCGGGAAAGACCTCACCCAACTTCCACAACCCCTTGCACCCCAGAAGTTTCATCTGCATGTTCCTCCCTAGACACACTTCAGCGTATTTTTCCAGGGCGACGTCTACCATAGAATAACTTTTTTCATCATACATGTAACTCCCTCAACCCTACTGCTGAGGAAACTTCAATACCCATATCCTCCAAAGCCTGTGTGCGAACTGTATTGCTCTACAGCAAGTAACCTTTTCCTGGGTGATCCGAGTCCTCAATTCGCCTTCCTGCTATTTTGACTCCAAGTAATAATCCTCTCCAGCTTAACCCCAGTCCTCACAGCGTTGTTCTGCAAGCCTATAATTCTGCGAGGAATCCTCTACAGTATAATCCGAGTCCTCACCTTGAAGTCCTACAAGCCTAAACTCAGGGAATAATGCTCTGCAAGGTGATTCCACTTCTCAGAACTCCTTTTTTATTGCGCTTTCAGTGAGTAATCGTCTCCATGATGATTCAAGACTTAAGCACTCCTTTCCGTTAGTGCACTCTCTGCCAGCAACCCTCTGCAGGGTGATCAGAGTCCTCATCACTCCTTTCTGTTAAGGCACTTTAAGCGAGTAATCCTCTCCAGGGTGATCCGAGTGCTCATTACTCCTTTCTATTAGGGCACTTTCAGGGAGTAATCCTCTCCAGGGTGATCCAAGTCGTCAGCACTCCTTTGTGTTAAGGCACTTTCAGGTAGTCATACTCTCCCGGGAGACCCGAGTAATCATCACTCGTTTCTGTTAGGGCATTTCCAGGGAGTAATCCTCTCCAGGGTGATCCGAGACCTAAGCACTCCTTTCTGTTAGGGCACTTTCAGCGAGTAAACCTCAACTGGGTGATCCGAGTCCTCACTTCGCCTTCCTGCTATTTTCACTGCAAGTAGTAATCCTCTCCAGGATGATGCCAGTCAGCACAGCATTGTTCTGCAAGCCTAACATTCTGTGAGTAATCCTCTACAGTATACTCCGAGTCGTAACTTTGAAGTTCTACATGCCTAAAATCAAGGGAATAATGCTCTGTAGCGTTGAGTTCTGAGCACTCCTTTTTTTAACTGCGCTTTCAGTGAGTAATTATCACCAGGGTGATCCAAGTCCTAAGCACTCCTTTCTGTTACTGCACTCACTGTGAATGATCCTCTCCAGGATGATGCGAGTCCTCAGCACTCCTTTCTGTTAGGGCACTTTCAGCGAGTAATCCTCTCCATGGTGATCCGAGTCCTCAGCACTCCTTTCTGTTAGGGCACCTTCAGCGAGTAATCCTCTCCAGGGTGATCCGAGTCCTCACATCGCCTTTTTGATAGTGTACATCTGGACGTTCGCCACTGCTCCAAATTTCAGCCAGCATTATCGTACTGGGAGAGAAAAGCATTTTCTTCTGTTAAGTCATACTATTAAGAGCTAAAGATTTATGTCTTTTTCAAACCGCACAATACCTGATTTCCTATGTTTCATAGGCACTTTCTTCAAGACTTCCCCAAGTTTCAAACTGCAATGTATTTCGCAGAATACTTGTACTCATCGAACATGTAACTGTCTGAAAATTACTGGTGTATACGAGTTTCTCTCCAGTGTCACTTAAGGTATCAAAAGTTACGGCACAACGTGCATGGTTTCAGTGAAACAGAGGTGCAGCCCCGCTGCTGTCCAATAAATGGCAGCATGCTTCTGGCAGTGAAAAACTGTTCCCCCGCCTTAGGAACGGTTGCAGAGCTACTCGGGAAAGAAGTTATCCAACTTCCACAACTCCTTACACCCCAGAAGTATCGTCTGCATTTTCCTCCCTAGACACACTTCAGCGTATTTTTTCAGTGTGACATCTACCATAGAATACTTGTTTTCATCATACATGTAACTCTCTCAAGACTACTGCTGAGGGAAGTTCAATACCCATTTCCCCCAAAGCCTGGGTGCCAAATGTATTGCTATACAGCAAGTAACCTTCTCCTGGGTGATCCGAGTCCTCACTTCGCCTTCCTGCTATTTTGACAAGTACTGAACCTCTCCAGGATGATCCCAGTCATCACAGCGTTGTTCTGCAAGCCTAACACTCTGTGAGAAATACTATTAGGTATACTCCGAGTCCTCACCTTGAAGTTCTACAAGCCTAAAATCAAGGGACTAATGCTCTGCAGCGTGACTCGAGTTCTCAGCACTCCTTTTTTATGGCGCTTTCAGTGAGTAATCATTACCAGGGTGATCCAAGTCCTAAGCACGCCTTTCTGCACTCTCTGCGAATATTCCTCTCCAGGGTGATCCGAGTCCTAAGCACGCCTTTCTGTTACTGCAATCTCTGCGAATATTCCTCTCCAGGGTGATCCGAGTCCTCAGCACTCCTTTCTGTTAAGGCACTTCCAGCGAGTAATCCTCTCCAGGGTGATCCGAGTCCTCAGCACACCTTTCTGTTACTGCACTCTCTGCGAATATTCCTCTCCAGGGTGATCCGAGTCCTAAGCACGCCTTTCTGTTACTGCACTCTCTGCGAATAGTCCTCTCCAGGGTGATCCGAGTCCTCAGCAGGCCTTTCTGTTAAGGCACTTCCAGCGAGTAATCCTCTCCAGGGTGATCCGAGTCCTCAGCACTCCTTTCTGTTAAAGGCACTTCCAGCGAGTAATCCTCTGCAGGGTGATCAGAGTCCTAAGCACACATTTCTGTTACTGCACTCTCTGCGAATATTCCTCTCCAGGGTGATCCGAGTCCTAAGCACGCCTTTCTGTTACTGCACTCTCTGCGAATATTCCTCTCCAGGGTGAACCGAGTCCTCAGCACGCCTTTCTGTGAAAGCACTTCCAGCGAGTAATCCTCTCCAGGGTGATGCGACTCCTCTGCACTCTTTTCTGTTAGGGCACTTTCAGCGAGTAATCCTCTCCAGGGTGATCCGAGTGCTCAGCACTCCTTTCTGTTAGGGCACTTTCAGCGAGCAATCCTCTCCAGGGTGATCCGAGTCCTCAGCACTCCTTTCTGTTAGGGCACTTTCAGCGAGCAATCCTCTCCAGGGTGATCCGAGTCCTCAGCACTCCTTTCTGTTAGGGCACTTTCAGCGAGTAATCCTCTCCAGGGTGATCCGAGTCCTCAGCACTCCTTTGTGTTAGGTTACTTCCAGCGAGTAGTCCTCTCCAGGGTGATCGGAGTCCTCACATCGTCTTTCTGATAGTGTACATCTGGACGTTCGCCACTGCTCCAGCTTTCAGCCAGCATTATCGTACTGGGAGACAAAAGCATTTTCTTCTGTTAAGTCATACTATTAACAGCTAAAGATGTATGTCTTTTTCAAACCGCACAATACCTGATTTCCTATGTTTCATAGGCACTTTCTTCTTAAAGACTACCACAAGTTTCAAACTGCAATGTATTTCGCAGAATACTTGTACTCATTGAACATGTAACTGTCTGAAAATTACTGGTGTATACGAGTTTCTCTCCAGTGTCACTTAAGGTATCAAAAGTTACGGCACAACGTGCATGGTTTCAGTGAAACAGAGGTGCAGCCATGCTGCTGTCCAATAAATGGCAGCATGCTTCTGGCAGTGAAAAACAGTTCCCCCGCCTTAGGAACGGTTGCAGAGCTACTCGGGAAAGAAGTTATCCAACTTCCACAACTCCTTACACCCCAGAAGTATCGTCTGCATTTTCCTCCCTAGACACACTTCAGCGTATTTTTTCAGTGTGACATCTACCATAGAATACTTGTTTTCATCATACATGTAACTCTCTCAAGACTACTGCTGAGGTAACGTCAATACCCATTTCCAACAAAGCCTGGGTGCCAAATGTATTGCTATACAGCAAGTAACCTTCTCCTGGGTCATCAGAGTCCTCACTTCGCCTTCCTGCTATTTTGTCCGCCAGTAGTAATCCTCTCCAGGATGATGCCAGTCAGCACAGCGTTGTTCTTCAAGCCTAACATTCTGTGAGTAATCCTCTACAGTATACTCCGAGTCCTAACCTTGAAGTTCTACATGCCTAAAATCAAGGGAACTCTGCAACGTGATTTGAGTTCTGAGCACTCCTTTTTTTACAGCGCTTTCAGTGAGTAATCATCACCAGGGTGATCCAAGTCCTAAGCACTCCTTTCTGTTACTGCACTCTCAGTGAATGATCCCCTCCAGGGTGATGCGAGTCCTAGCACTCCTTTCTGTTAGGGCACTTTCAGTGAGTAATCCTCTCCAGGGTGATCCGAGTCCTCAGCACTCCTTTCTGTTAGGGCACTTTCAGCGAGTAATCCTCTCCAGGGTGATGCGAGTCCTAGCACTCCTTTCTGTTAGGGCACTTTCAGCGAGCAATCCTCTCCAGGGTGATCCGAGTCCTCAGCACTCCTTTCTGTTAGGGCACTTTCAGCGAGTAATCCTCTCCAGGGTGATCCGAGTCCTCAACACTCCTTTCTGTTAGGGCACTTTCAGCGAGTAATCCTCTCCAGGGTGATCCGAGTCCTCAGCACTCCTTTCTGTTAGGGCACTTTCAGAGAGTAATCCTCTCCAGGGTGATCCGAGTCCTCAGCACTCCTTTCTGTTAGGGCACTTTCAGCGAGTAATCCTCTCCAGGGTGATCCGAGTCCTCAACACTCCTTTCTGTTAGGGTACTTCCAGCGAGTAATCCTCTCCAGGGTGCTCGGAGTCCTCACATCGCCTTTCTGATAGTGTACATCTGGACGTTCGCCATTGCTCCAGCTTTCAGCCAGCATTATCGTACTGGGAGAGAAAAGCATTTTCTTCTGTTAAGTCATACTATTAAGAGCTAAAGATTTATGTCTTTTTCAAAGCGCACAATACCTGATTTCCTATGTTTCATAGGCACTTTCTTCTTAAAGACTTCCACAAGTTTCAAACTGCAATGTATTTCGCAGAATACTTGTACTCATCGAAAATGTAAATGTCTGAAAATTACTGGTGTATACGAGTTTCTCACCAGTGTCACTTAAGGTATCAAAAGTTACGGCACAACGTGCATGGTTTCACTGAAACAGAGGTGCAGCCCCGCTGCTGTCCAATAAATGGCAGCATGCTTCTGGCAGTGAAAAACTGTTCCCCCGCCTTAGGAACGGTTGCAGAGCTACTCGGGAAAGAAGTTATCCAACTTCCACAACTCCTTACACCCCAGAAGTATCGTCTGCATTTTCCTCCCTAGACACACTTCAGCGTAATTTTTCAGTTTGACATCTACCATAGAATACTTGTTTTCATCATACATGTAACTCTCTCAAGACTACTGCTGAGGGAACGTCAATACCCATTTCCACAAAGCCTGGGTGCCAAATGTATTGCTATACAGCAAGTAACCTTCTCCTGGGTGATCAGAGTCCTCACTTCGCCTTCCTGCTATTTTGTCTGCCAGTAGTAATCCTCTCCAGGATGATGCCAGTCAGCACAGCGTTGTTCTGCAAGCCTAACATTCTGTGAGTAATCCTCTACAGTATACTCCGAGTCCTAAACTTGAAGTTCTACATGCCTAAAATCAAGGGAACTCTGCAACGTGATTTGAGTTCTGAGCACTCCTTTTTTTACAGCGCTTTCAGTGAGTAATCATCACCTGGGTGATCCAAGTCCTAAGCACTCCTTTCTGTTACTGCACTCTCTGTGAATGATCCTCTCCAGGGTGATGCGAGTCCTAGCACTCCTTTCTGTTAGGGCACTTTCAGTGAGTAATCCTCTCCAGGGTGATCCGAGTCCTCAGCACTCCTTTCTGTTAGGGCACTTTCAGCGAGTAATCCTCTCCAGGGTGATCCGAGTCCTCAACACTCCTTTCTGTTAGGGCACTTTCAGCGAGTAATCCTCTCCAGGGTGATCCGAGTCCTCAACACTCCTTTCTGTTAGGGCACTTTCAGCGAGTAATCCTCTCCAGGGTGATCCGAGTCTCAGCACTCCTTTCTGTTAGGGCACTCTCAGCGAGTAATCCTCTCCAGGGTGATCCGAGTCCTCAGCACTCCTTTCTGTTAGGGCACTTTCAGAGAGTAATCCTCTCCAGGGTGATCCGAGTCCTCAGCACTCCTTTCTGTTAGGGCATTTTCAGCGAGTACTCCTCTCCAGGGTGATCCGAGTCCTCAACACTCCTTTCTGTTAGGGTACTTCCAGCGAGTAATCCTCTCCAGGGTGCACGGAGTCCTCACATCGCCTTTCTGATAGTGTACATCTGGACGTTCGCCACTGCTCCAGCTTTCAGCCAGCATTATCGTACTGGGAGAGTAAAGCATTTTCTTCTGTTAAGTCATACTATTAAGAGCTAAAGATTTATGTCTTTTTCAAAGCGCACAATACCTGATTTCCTATGTTTCATAGGCACTTTCTTCTTAAAGACTTCCACAAGTTTCAAACTGCAATGTATTTCGCAGAATACTTGTACTCATCGAAAATGTAAATGTCTGAAAATTACTGGTGTATACGAGTTTCTCACCAGTGTCACTTAAGGTATCAAAAGTTACGGCACAACGTGCATGGTTTCACTGAAACAGAGGTGCAGCCCCGCTGCTGTCCAATAAATGGCAGCATGCTTCTGGCAGTGAAAAACTGTTCCCCCGCCTTAGGAACGGTTGCAGAGCTACTCGGGAAAGAAGTTATCCAACTTCCACAACTCCTTACACCCCAGAAGTATCGTCTGCATTTTCCTCCCTAGACACACTTCAGCGTAATTTTTCAGTGTGACATCTACCATAGAATACTTGTTTTCATCATACATGTAACTCTCTCAAGACTACTGCTGAGGGAACGTCAATACCCATTTCCAACAAAGCCTGGGTGCCAAATGTATTGCTATACAGCTAGTAACCTTCTCCTGGGTGATCCGAGTCCTCACTTCGCCTTTCTGCTATTTTGACAAGTACTGAACCTCTCCAGGATGATCCCAGTCATCACAGCGTTGTTCTGCAAGCCTAACACTCTGTGAGAAATCGTATAAGGTATACTCCGAGTCCTCACCTTGAAGTTCTACAAGCCTAAAATCAAGGGACTAATGCTCTGCAGCGTGACCCGAGTTCTCAGCACTCTTTTTTACTGCGCTTTCAGTGAGTAATCATTTCCAAGGTGATCCAAGTCCTAAGCACGCCTTGCTGTTACTGCACTCTCTGGGAATATTCCTCTCCAGGGTGATCCGAGTCCTAAGCACGCCTTTCTGTTACTGCACTCTCTGCGAATATTCCTCTCCAGGGTGATCCGAGTCCTCAGCACGCCTTTCTGTTAAGGCACTTCCAGCGAGTAATCCTCTCCAGGGTGATCCGAGTCCTCAGCACTCCTTTCTGTTAAGGCACTTCCAGCGAGTAATCCTCTCCAGGGTGATCCGAGTCCTCACATGGCCTTTCTGATAGTGTACATCTGGAAGTTCGCCACTGCTCCAGCTTTCAGCCAGCATTATCGTACTGGGAGTGAAAAGCATTTTCCTCAGTTAAGTCATGCTATTAAGAGCTAAACATGTATGTCTTTTGCAAAAAACTACAATACCTGATTTACTATATGTTTCATGGACACTTTCTTTATAAAGACTTCCAAAAGTTTCAACCTGCAATGTATTTCACAGAATACTTGCACTTATCATACATGTAACTCTCTGAAAATCACAGGTGAGTACTAGTTTCTCAGCAGTGTCACTTAAGGTGTCAAATGTTATGACACAACCTATATGGTTTCAGTGAAACAGAGGTGCAGCCCCGATGCTTGCCAATAAATGGCAGCATGCTTCTGGCAGTGAAAAACTGTTCCCCCGCCTTAGGAACGGTTGCAGAGCTACTCGGGAAAGAAGTTATCCAACTTCCACAACTCCTTACACCCCAGAAGTATCGTCTGCATTTTCCTCCCTAGACACACTTCAGCGTATTTTTTCAGTGACATCTACCATAGAATACTTGTTTTCATCATACATGTAACTCTCTCAAGACTACTGCTGAGGGAACGTCAATACCCATTTCCAACAAAGCCTGGGTGCCAAATGTATTGCTATACAGCAAGTAACCTTCTCCTGGGTGATCAGAGTCCTCACTTCGCCTTCCTGCTATTTTGTCCGCCAGTAGTAATCCTCTCCAGGATGATGCCAGTCAGCACAGCGTTGTTCTGCAAGCCTAACATTCTGTGAGTAATCCTCTACAGTATACTCCGAGTCCTAACCTTGAAGTTCTACATGCCTAAAATCAAGGGAACTTTGCAACGTGATTTGAGTTCTGAGCACTCCTTTTTTTACAGCGCTTTCAGTGAGTAATCATCACCAGGGTGATCCAAGTCCTAAGCACTCCTTTCTGTTACTGCACTCTCTGTGAATGATCCTCTCCAGGGTGATGCTAGTCCTAGCACTCCTTTCTGTTAGGGCACTTTCAGCGAGTAATCCTCTCCAGGGTGATCCGAGTCCTCAGCACTCCTTTCTGTTAGGGCACTTTCAGTGAGTAATCCTCTCCAGGGTGATCCGAGTCCTCAGCACTCCTTTCTGTTAGGGCACTTTCAGCGAGTAATCCTCTCCAGGGTGATCCGAGTCCTCAACACTCCTTTCTGTTACGGCACTTTCAGCGAGTAATCCTCTCCAGGGTGATCCGAGTCCTAAGCACGCCTTTCTGTTACTGCACTCTCTGGGAATATTCCTCTCCAGGGTGATCCGAGTCCTCAGCACTCCTTTCTGTTAGGGCACTTTCAGCGAGTAATCCTCTCCAGGGTGATCCGAGTCCTCAGCACTCCTTTCTGTTAGGGCACTTTCAGCGAGTAATCCTCTCCAGGGTGATCCGAGTCCTCAGCACTCCTTTCTGTTAGGGCACTTTCAGCGAGTAATCCTCTCCAGGGTGATCCGAGTCCTCAGCACTCCTTTCTGTTAGGGCACTTTCAGCGAGTAATCCTCTCCAGGGTGATCCGAGTCCTCAGCACTCCTTTCTGTTAGGGCACTTTCAGCGAGTAATCCTCTCCAGGGTGATCCGAGTCCTCAGCACTCCTTTCTGTTAGGGCTCTTCCAGCGAGTAATCCTCTCCAGGGTGATCGGAGTCCTCACATGGCCTTTCTGATAGTGTACATCTGGACGTTCGCCACTGCTCCAGCTTTCAGCCAGCATTATCGTACTGGGAGAGAAAAGCATTTTCTTCTGTTAAGTCATACTATTAAGAGCTAAAGATTTATGTCTTTTTCAAAGCACACAATAACTGATTTCCTATGTTTCATAGGCACTTTCTTCTTAAAGACTTCCACAAGTTTCAAACAGCAATGTATTTCGCAGAATACTTGTACTCATCGAAAATGTAAATGTCTGAAAATTACTGGTGTATACGAGTTTCTCACCAGTGTCACTTAAGGTATCAAAAGTTACGGCACAACGTGCATGGTTTCAGTGAAACAGAGGTGCAGCCCCGCTGCTGTCCAATAAATGGCAGCATGCTTCTGGCAGTGAAAAACTGTTCCCCCGCCTTAGGAACGGTTGCAGAGCTACTCGGGAAAGAAGTTATCCAACTTCCACAACTCCTTACACCCCAGAAGTATCGTCTGCATTTTCCTCCCTAGACACACTTCAGCTTATTTTCTCAGTGTGACATCTACCATAGAATACTTGTTTTCATCATACATGTAACTCTCTCAAGACTACTGCTGAGGGAACGTCAATACCCATTTCCAACAAAGCCTGGGTGCCAAATGTATTGCTATACAGCAAGTAACCTTCTCCTGGGTGATCAGAGTCCTCACTTCGCCTTCCTGCTATTTTGTCTGCCAGTAGTAATCCTCTCCAGGATGATGCCAGTCAGCACAGCGTTGTTCTGCAAGCCTAACATTCTGTGAGTAATCCTCTACAGTATACTCCGAGTCCTAAACTTGAAGTTCTACATGCCTAAAATCAAGGGAACTCTGCAACGTGATTTGAGTTCTGAGCACTCCTTTTTTTACAGCGCTTTCAGTGAGTAATCATCACCTGGGTGATCCAAGTCCTAAGCACTCCTTTCTGTTACTGCACTCTCTGTGAATGATCCTCTCCAGGGTGATGCGAGTCCTAGCACTCCTTTCTGTTAGGGCACTTTCAGTGAGTAATCCTCTCCAGGGTGATCCGAGTCCTCAGCACTCCTTTCTGTTAGGGCACTTTCAGCGAGTAATCCTCTCCAGGGTGATCCGAGTCCTCAACACTCCTTTCTGTTAGGGCACTTTCAGCGAGTAATCCTCTCCAGGGTGATCCGAGTCCTCAACACTCCTTTCTGTTAGGGCACTTTCAGCGAGTAATCCTCTCCAGGGTGATCCGAGTCTCAGCACTCCTTTCTGTTAGGGCACTCTCAGCGAGTAATCCTCTCCAGGGTGATCCGAGTCCTCAGCACTCCTTTCTGTTAGGGCACTTTCAGAGAGTAATCCTCTCCAGGGTGATCCGAGTCCTCAGCACTCCTTTCTGTTAGGGCATTTTCAGCGAGTACTCCTCTCCAGGGTGATCCGAGTCCTCAACACTCCTTTCTGTTAGGGTACTTCCAGCGAGTAATCCTCTCCAGGGTGCACGGAGTCCTCACATCGCCTTTCTGATAGTGTACATCTGGACGTTCGCCACTGCTCCAGCTTTCAGCCAGCATTATCGTACTGGGAGAGTAAAGCATTTTCTTCTGTTAAGTCATACTATTAAGAGCTAAAGATTTATGTCTTTTTCAAAGCGCACAATACCTGATTTCCTATGTTTCATAGGCACTTTCTTCTTAAAGACTTCCACAAGTTTCAAACTGCAATGTATTTCGCAGAATACTTGTACTCATCGAAAATGTAAATGTCTGAAAATTACTGGTGTATACGAGTTTCTCACCAGTGTCACTTAAGGTATCAAAAGTTACGGCACAACGTGCATGGTTTCACTGAAACAGAGGTGCAGCCCCGCTGCTGTCCAATAAATGGCAGCATGCTTCTGGCAGTGAAAAACTGTTCCCCCGCCTTAGGAACGGTTGCAGAGCTACTCGGGAAAGAAGTTATCCAACTTCCACAACTCCTTACACCCCAGAAGTATCGTCTGCATTTTCCTCCCTAGACACACTTCAGCGTAATTTTTCAGTGTGACATCTACCATAGAATACTTGTTTTCATCATACATGTAACTCTCTCAAGACTACTGCTGAGGGAACGTCAATACCCATTTCCAACAAAGCCTGGGTGCCAAATGTATTGCTATACAGCTAGTAACCTTCTCCTGGGTGATCCGAGTCCTCACTTCGCCTTTCTGCTATTTTGACAAGTACTGAACCTCTCCAGGATGATCCCAGTCATCACAGCGTTGTTCTGCAAGCCTAACACTCTGTGAGAAATCGTATAAGGTATACTCCGAGTCCTCACCTTGAAGTTCTACAAGCCTAAAATCAAGGGACTAATGCTCTGCAGCGTGACCCGAGTTCTCAGCACTCTTTTTTACTGCGCTTTCAGTGAGTAATCATTTCCAAGGTGATCCAAGTCCTAAGCACGCCTTGCTGTTACTGCACTCTCTGGGAATATTCCTCTCCAGGGTGATCCGAGTCCTAAGCACGCCTTTCTGTTACTGCACTCTCTGCGAATATTCCTCTCCAGGGTGATCCGAGTCCTCAGCACGCCTTTCTGTTAAGGCACTTCCAGCGAGTAATCCTCTCCAGGGTGATCCGAGTCCTCAGCATTCCTTTCTGTTAAGGCACTTCCAGCGAGTAATCCTCTCCAGGGTGATCCGAGTCCTCACATGGCCTTTCTGATAGTGTACATCTGGAAGTTCGCCACTGCTCCAGCTTTCAGCCAGCATTATCGTACTGGGAGTGAAAAGCATTTTCCTCAGTTAAGTCATGCTATTAAGAGCTAAACATGTATGTCTTTTGCAAAAAACTACAATACCTGATTTACTATATGTTTCATGGACACTTTCTTTATAAAGACTTCCAAAAGTTTCAACCTGCAATGTATTTCACAGAATACTTGCACTTATCATACATGTAACTCTCTGAAAATCACAGGTGAGTACTAGTTTCTCAGCAGTGTCACTTAAGGTGTCAAATGTTATGACACAACCTATATGGTTTCAGTGAAACAGAGGTGCAGCCCCGATGCTTGCCAATAAATGGCAGCATGCTTCTGGCAGTGAAAAACTGTTCCCCCGCCTTAGGAACGGTTGCAGAGCTACTCGGGAAAGAAGTTATCCAACTTCCACAACTCCTTACACCCCAGAAGTATCGTCTGCATTTTCCTCCCTAGACACACTTCAGCGTATTTTTTCAGTGACATCTACCATAGAATACTTGTTTTCATCATACATGTAACTCTCTCAAGACTACTGCTGAGGGAACGTCAATACCCATTTCCAACAAAGCCTGGGTGCCAAATGTATTGCTATACAGCAAGTAACCTTCTCCTGGGTGATCAGAGTCCTCACTTCGCCTTCCTGCTATTTTGTCCGCCAGTAGTAATCCTCTCCAGGATGATGCCAGTCAGCACAGCGTTGTTCTGCAAGCCTAACATTCTGTGAGTAATCCTCTACAGTATACTCCGAGTCCTAACCTTGAAGTTCTACATGCCTAAAATCAAGGGAACTTTGCAACGTGATTTGAGTTCTGAGCACTCCTTTTTTTACAGCGCTTTCAGTGAGTAATCATCACCAGGGTGATCCAAGTCCTAAGCACTCCTTTCTGTTACTGCACTCTC
This sequence comes from Nycticebus coucang, assembly GCF_027406575.1. Lineage (NCBI taxonomy): Eukaryota > Metazoa > Chordata > Mammalia > Primates > Lorisidae > Nycticebus > Nycticebus coucang. The sequence goes on along the minus strand of NC_069800.1, from coordinate 29,760,105 downwards.
TGTGAATGATCCTCTCCAGGGTGATGCTAGTCCTAGCACTCCTTTCTGTTAGGGCACTTTCAGCGAGTAATCCTCTCCAGGGTGATCCGAGTCCTCAGCACTCCTTTCTGTTAGGGCACTTTCAGCGAGTAATCCTCTCCAGGGTGATCCGAGTCCTCAGCACTCCTTTCTGTTAGGGCACTTTCAGCGAGTAATCCTCTCCAGGGTGATCCGAGTCCTCAACACTCCTTTCTGTTACGGCACTTTCAGCGAGTAATCCTCTCCAGGGTGATCCGAGTCCTAAGCACGCCTTTCTGTTACTGCACTCTCTGGGAATATTCCTCTCCAGGGTGATCCGAGTCCTCAGCACTCCTTTCTGTTAGGGCACTTTCAGCGAGTAATCCTCTCCAGGGTGATCCGAGTCCTCAGCACTCCTTTCTGTTAGGGCACTTTCAGCGAGTAATCCTCTCCAGGGTGATCCGAGTCCTCAGCACTCCTTTCTGTTAGGGCACTTTCAGCGAGTAATCCTCTCCAGGGTGATCCGAGTCCTCAGCACTCCTTTCTGTTAGGGCACTTTCAGCGAGTAATCCTCTCCAGGGTGATCCGAGTCCTCAGCACTCCTTTCTGTTAGGGCACTTTCAGCGAGTAATCCTCTCCAGGGTGATCCGAGTCCTCAGCACTCCTTTCTGTTAGGGCTCTTCCAGCGAGTAATCCTCTCCAGGGTGATCGGAGTCCTCACATGGCCTTTCTGATAGTGTACATCTGGACGTTCGCCACTGCTCCAGCTTTCAGCCAGCATTATCGTACTGGGAGAGAAAAGCATTTTCTTCTGTTAAGTCATACTATTAAGAGCTAAAGATTTATGTCTTTTTCAAAGCACACAATAACTGATTTCCTATGTTTCATAGGCACTTTCTTCTTAAAGACTTCCACAAGTTTCAAACAGCAATGTATTTCGCAGAATACTTGTACTCATCGAAAATGTAAATGTCTGAAAATTACTGGTGTATACGAGTTTCTCACCAGTGTCACTTAAGGTATCAAAAGTTACGGCACAACGTGCATGGTTTCAGTGAAACAGAGGTGCAGCCCCGCTGCTGTCCAATAAATGGCAGCATGCTTCTGGCAGTGAAAAACTGTTCCCCCGCCTTAGGAACGGTTGCAGAGCTACTCGGGAAAGAAGTTATCCAACTTCCACAACTCCTTACACCCCAGAAGTATCGTCTGCATTTTCCTCCCTAGACACACTTCAGCTTATTTTCTCAGTGTGACATCTACCATAGAATACTTGTTTTCATCATACATGTAACTCTCTCAAGACTACTGCTGAGGGAACGTCAATACCCATTTCCAACAAAGCCTGGGTGCCAAATGTATTGCTATACAGCAAGTAACCTTCTCCTGGGTGATCCGAGTCCTCACTTCGCCTTCCTGCTATTTTGACAAGTACAGAACCTCTCCAGGATGATCCCAGTCATCACAGCGTTGTTCTGCAAGCCTAACACTCTGTGAGAAATCCTAGAAGGTATACTCCGAGTCCTCACCTTGAAGTTCTACAAGCCTAAAATCAAGGGACTAATGCTCTGCAGCGTGACCCGAGTTCTCAGCACTCTTTTTTACTGCGCTTTCAGTGAGTAATCATTTCCAAGGTGATCCAAGTCCTAAGCACGCCTTGCTGTTACTGCACTCTCTGGGAATATTCCTCTCCAGGGTGATCCGAGTCCTAAGCACGCCTTTCTGTTACTGCACTCTCTGCGAATATTCCTCTCCAGGGTGATCCGAGTCCTCAGCACGCCTTTCTGTTAAGGCACTTCCAGGGAGTAATCCTCTCCAGGGTGATCCGAGTCCTCAGCACTCCTTTCTGTTAAGGCACTTCCAGCGAGTAATCCTCTCCAGGGTGATCCGAGTCCTCACATGGCCTTTCTGATAGTGTACATCTGGAAGTTCGCCACTGCTCCAGCTTTCAGCCAGCATTATCGTACTGGGAGTGAAAAGCATTTTCCTCAGTTAAGTCATGCTATTAAGAGCTAAACATGTATGTCTTTTGCAAAAAACTACAATACCTGATTTACTATATGTTTCATGGACACTTTCTTTATAAACACTTCCAAAAGTTTCAACCTGCAATGTATTTCACAGAATACTTGCACTTATCGAACATGTAACTCTCTGAAAATCACAGGTGAGTACTAGTTTCTCAGCAGTGTCACTTAAGGTGTCAAATGTTTTGACACAACCTATATGGTTTCAGTGAAACAGAGGTGCAGGCGCGATGCTTGCCAATAAATGGCAGCATGCTTCTGGCAGTGAAAAACTGTTCCCCCGCCTTAGGAACGGTTGCAGAGCTACTCGGGAAAGAAGTTATCCAACTTCCACAACTCCTTACACCCCAGAAGTATCGTCTGCATTTTCCTCCCTAGACACACTTCAGCGTATTTTTTCAGTGTGACATCTACCATAGAATACTTGTTTTCATCATAAATGTAACTCTCTCAAGACTACTGCTGAGGGAACGTCAATACCCATTTCCAACAAAGCCTGGGTGCCAAATGTATTGCTATACAGCTAGTAACCTTCTCCTGGGTGATCCGAGTCCTCACTTCGCCTTCCTGCTATGTTGACAAGTACTGAACCTCTCCAGGATGATCCCAGTCATCACAGCGTTGTTCTGCAAGCCTAACACTCTGTGAGAAATCCTAGAAGGTATACTCCGAGTCCTCACCTTGAAGTTCTACAAGCCTAAAATCAAGGGACTAATGCTCTGCAGCGTGACCTGAGTTCTCAGCACTCTTTTTTACTGCGCTTTCAGTGAGTAATCATTTCCAAGGTGATCCAAGTCCTAAGCACGCCTTGCTGTTACTGCACTTTCTGGGAATATTCCTCTCCAGGGTGATCCGAGTCCTCAACACTCCTTTCTGTTAGGGCACTCTCAGCGAGTAATCCTCTCCAGGGTGATCCGAGTCCTCAGCACTCCTTTCTGTTAGGGCACTTTCAGAGAGTAATCCTCTCAAGGGTGATCCGAGTCCTCAGCACTCCTTTCTGTTACTGCACTCTCTGTGAATGATCCTCTCCAGGGTGATGCGAGTCCTACCACTCGTTTCTGTTAGGGCACTTTCAGTGAGTAATCCTCTCCAGGGTGATCCGAGTCCTCAGCACTCCTTTCTGTTAGGGCACTCTCAGCGAGTAATCCTCTCAAGGGTGATCCGAGTCCTCAGCACTCCTTTCTGTTACTGCACTCTCTGTGAATGATCCTCTCCAGGGTGATGCGAGTCCTACCACTCGTTTCTGTTAGGGCACTTTCAGTGAGTAATCCTCTCCAGGGTGATCCGAGTCCTCAGCACTCCTTTCTGTTAGGGCACTTTCAGCGAGTAATCCTCTCAAGGGTGATCCGAGTCCTCAGCACTCCTTTCTGTTAGGGCACTTTCAGCGAGTAATCCTCTCCAGGGTGATCCGATTCCTCAACACTCCTTTCTGTTAGGGCACTCTCAGCGAGTAATCCTCTCCAGGGTGATCCGAGTCCTCAACACTCCTTTCTGTTAGGGCACTTTCAGCGAGTAATCCTCTCCAGGGTGATCCGAGTCCTCAGCACTCCTTTCTTTTAGGGCACTCTCAGCGAGTAATCCTCTACAGGGTGATCCGAGTCCTCAGCACTCCTTTCTGTTAGGGCACTCTCAGCGAGTAATCATCTCCAGGGTGATCCGAGTCCTCAGCACTCCTTTCTGTTAGGGTACTTCCAGCGAGTAATCCTCTCCAGGGTGCTCGGAGTCCTCACATCGCCTTTCTGATAGTGTACATCTGGATGTTCGCCATTGCTCCAGCTTTCAGCCAGCATTATTGTACTGGGAGAGAAAAGCATTTTCTTCTTTTAAGTCATACTATTAAGAGCTAAAGAGTTATGTCTTTTTCAAAGCGCACAATACCTGATTTCCTATGTTTCATAGGCACTTTCTTCTTAAAGACTTCCACAAGTTTCAAACTGCAATGTATTTCGCAGAATACTTGTACTCATCGAAAATGTAAATGTCTGAAAATTACGGGTGTATACGAGTTTCTCACCAGTGTCACTTAAGGTATCAAAAGTTACGGCACAACGTGCATGGTTTCACTGAAACAGAGGTGCAGCCCCGCTGCTGTCCAATAAATGGCAGCATGCTTCTGGCAGTGAAAAACTGTTCCCCCGCCTTAGGAACGGTTGCAGAGCTACTCGGGAAAGAAGTTATCCAACTTCCACAACTCCTTACACCCCAGAAGTATCGTCTGCATTTTCCTCCCTAGACACACTTCAGAGTATTTTTTCAGTGTGACATCTACCATAGAATACTTGTTTTCATCATACATGTAACTCTCTCAAGACTACTGCTGAGGGAACGTCAATACCCATTTCCAACAAAGCCTGGGTGCCAAATGTATTGCTACACAGCAAGTAACCTTCTCCTGGGTGATCCGAGTCCTCACTTCGCCTTCCTGCTATTTTGACAAGTACAGAACCTCTCCAGGATGATCCCAGTCATCACAGCGTTGTTCTGCAAGCCTAACACTCTGTGAGAAATCGTATAAGGTATACTCCGAGTCCTCACCTTGAAGTTCTACAAGCCTAAAATCAAGGGACTAATGCTCTGCAGCGTGACCCGAGTTCTCAGCACTCTTTTTTACTGCGCTTTCAGTGAGTAATCATTTCCAAGGTGATCCAAGTCCTAAGCACGCCTTGCTGTTACTGCACTCTCTGGGAATATTCCTTTCCAGGGTGATCCGAGTCCTAAGCACGCCTTTCTGTTACTGCACTCTCTGCGAATATTCCTCTCCAGGGTGATCCGAGTCCTCAGCACGCCTTTCTGTTAAGGCACTTCCAGCGAGTAATCCTCTCCAGGGTGATCCGAGTCCTCAGCACTCCTTTCTGTTAAGGCACTTCCAGCGAGTAATCCTCTCCAGGGTGATCCGAGTCCTCAGCACTCCTTTCTGTTAAGGCACTTCCAGCGAGTAATCCTCTCCAGGGTGATCCGAGTCCTCACATGGCCTTTCTGATAGTGTACATCTGGAAGTTCGCCACTGCTCCAGCTTTCAGCCAGCATTATCGTACTGGGAGTGAAAAGCATTTTCCTCAGTTAAGTCATGCTATTAAGAGCTAAACATGAATGTCTTTTGCAAAAAACTACAATACCTGATTTACTATATGTTTCATGGACACTTTCTTTATAAAGACTTCCAAAAGTTTCAACCTGCAATGTATTTCACAGAATACTTGCACTTATCGTACATGTAACTCTCTGAAAATCACAGGTGAGTACTAGTTTCTCAGCAGTGTCACTTAAGGTGTCAAATGTTATGACACAACCTATATGGTTTCAGTGAAACAGAGGTGCAGCCCCGATGCTTGCCAATAAATGGCAGCATGCTTCTGGCAGTGAAAAACTGTTCCCCCACCTTAGGAACGGTTGCAGAGCTACTCGGGAAAGAAGTTATCCAACTTCCACAACTCCTTACACCCCAGAAGTATCGTCTGCATTTTCCTCCCTAGACACACTTCAGCGTATTTTTTCAGTGACATCTACCATAGAATACTTGTTTTCATCATACATGTAACTCTCTCAAGACTACTGCTGAGGGAACGTCAATACCCATTTCCAACAAAGCCTGGGTGCCAAATGTATTGCTATACAGCAAGTAACCTTCTCCTGGGTGATCAGAGTCCTCACTTCGCCTTCCTGCTATTTTGTCCGCCAGTAGTAATCCTCTCCAGGATGATGCCAGTCAGCACAGCGTTGTTGTGCAAGCCTAACATTCTGTGAGTAATCCTCTACAGTATACTCCGAGTCCTAACCTTGAAGTTCTACATGCCTAAAATCAACGGAACTCTGCAACGTGATTTGAGTTCTGAGCACTCTTTTTTTTACAGCGCTTTCAGTGAGTAATCATCACCAGGGTGATCCAAGTCCTAAGCACTCCTTTCTGTTACTGCACTCTCTGTGAATGATCCTCTCCAGGGTGATGCGAGTCCTACCACTCGTTTCTGTTAGGGCACTTTCAGTGAGTAATCCTCTCCAGGGTGATCCGAGTCCTCAGCACTCCTTTCTGTTAGGGCACTTTCAGCGAGTAATCCTCTCAAGGGTGATCCGAGTCCTCAACACTCCTTTCTGTTAGGGCACTTTCAGCGAGTAATCCTCTCCAGGGTGATGCGAGTCCTCAGCACTCCTTTCTGTTAGGGCACTCTCAGCGAGTAATCCTCTCCAGGGTGATCCGAGTCCTCAGCACTCCTTTCTGTTAGGGCACTTTCAGAGAGTAATCCTCTCAAGGGTGATCCGAGTCCTCAGCACTCCTTTCTGTTACTGCACTCTCTGTGAATGATCCTCTCCAGGGTGATGCGAGTCCTACCACTCGTTTCTGTTAGGGCACTTTCAGTGAGTAATCCTCTCAAGGGTGATCCGAGTCCTCAGCACTCCTTTCTGTTAGGGCACTTTCAGCGAGTAATCCTCTCCAGGGTGATCCGATTCCTCAACACTCCTTTCTGTTAGGGCACTCTCAGCGAGTAATCCTCTCCAGGGTGATCCGAGTCCTCAACACTCCTTTCTGTTAGGGCACTTTCAGCGAGTAATCCTCTCCAGGGTGATCCGAGTCCTCAGCACTCCTTTCTTTTAGGGCACTCTCAGCGAGTAATCCTCTACAGGGTGATCCGAGTCCTCAGCACTCCTTTCTGTTAGGGCACTCTCAGCGAGTAATCATCTCCAGGGTGATCCGAGTCCTCAGCACTCCTTTCTGTTAGGGTACTTCCAGCGAGTAATCCTCTCCAGGGTGCTCGGAGTCCTCACATCGCCTTTCTGATAGTGTACATCTGGATGTTCGCCATTGCTCCAGCTTTCAGCCAGCATTATCGTACTGGGAGAGAAAAGCATTTTCTTCTTTTAAGTCATACTATTAAGAGCTAAAGAGTTATGTCTTTTTCAAAGCGCACAATACCTGATTTCCTATGTTTCATAGGCACTTTCTTCTTAAAGACTTCCACAAGTTTCAAACTGCAATGTATTTCGCAGAATACTTGTACTCATCGAAAATGTAAATGTCTGAAAATTACGGGTGTATACGAGTTTCTCACCAGTGTCACTTAAGGTATCAAAAGTTACGGCACAACGTGCATGGTTTCACTGAAACAGAGGTGCAGCCCCGCTGCTGTCCAATAAATGGCAGCATGCTTCTGGCAGTGAAAAACTGTTCCCCCGCCTTAGGAACGGTTGCAGAGCTACTCGGGAAAGAAGTTATCCAACTTCCACAACTCCTTACACCCCAGAAGTATCGTATGCATTTTCCTCCCTAGACACACTTCAGAGTATTTTTTCAGTGTGACATCTACCATAGAATACTTGTTTTCATCATACATGTAACTCTCTCAAGACTACTGCTGAGGGAACGTCAATACCCATTTCCAACAAAGCCTGGGTGCCAAATGTATTGCTACACAGCAAGTAACCTTCTCCTGGGTGATCCGAGTCCTCACTTCGCCTTCCTGCTATTTTGACAAGTACAGAACCTCTCCAGGATGATCCCAGTCATCACAGCGTTGTTCTGCAAGCCTAACACTCTGTGAGAAATCGTATAAGGTATACTCCGAGTCCTCACCTTGAAGTTCTACAAGCCTAAAATCAAGGGACTAATGCTCTGCAGCGTGACCCGAGTTCTCAGCACTCTTTTTTACTGCGCTTTCAGTGAGTAATCATTTCCAAGGTGATCCAAGTCCTAAGCACGCCTTGCTGTTACTGCACTCTCTGGGAATATTCCTTTCCAGGGTGATCCGAGTCCTAAGCACGCCTTTCTGTTACTGCACTCTCTGCGAATATTCCTCTCCAGGGTGATCCGAGTCCTCAGCACGCCTTTCTGTTAAGGCACTTCCAGCGAGTAATCCTCTCCAGGGTGATCCGAGTCCTCAGCACTCCTTTCTGTTAAGGCACTTCCAGCGAGTAATCCTCTCCAGGGTGATCCGAGTCCTCACATGGCCTTTCTGATAGTGTACATCTGGAAGTTCGCCACTGCTCCAGCTTTCAGCCAGCATTATCGTACTGGGAGTGAAAAGCATTTTCCTCAGTTAAGTCATGCTATTAAGAGCTAAACATGAATGTCTTTTGCAAAAAACTACAATACCTGATTTACTATATGTTTCATGGACACTTTCTTTATAAAGACTTCCAAAAGTTTCAACCTGCAATGTATTTCACAGAATACTTGCACTTATCGTACATGTAACTCTCTGAAAATCACAGGTGAGTACTAGTTTCTCAGCAGTGTCACTTAAGGTGTCAAATGTTATGACACAACCTATATGGTTTCAGTGAAACAGAGGTGCAGCCCCGATGCTTGCCAATAAATGGCAGCATGCTTCTGGCAGTGAAAAACTGTTCCCCCACCTTAGGAACGGTTGCAGAGCTACTCGGGAAAGAAGTTATCCAACTTCCACAACTCCTTACACCCCAGAAGTATCGTCTGCATTTTCCTCCCTAGACACACTTCAGCGTATTTTTTCAGTGACATCTACCATAGAATACTTGTTTTCATCATACATGTAACTCTCTCAAGACTACTGCTGAGGGAACGTCAATACCCATTTCCAACAAAGCCTGGGTGCCAAATGTATTGCTATACAGCAAGTAACCTTCTCCTGGGTGATCAGAGTCCTCACTTCGCCTTCCTGCTATTTTGTCCGCCAGTAGTAATCCTCTCCAGGATGATGCCAGTCAGCACAGCGTTGTTCTGCAAGCCTAACATTCTGTGAGTAATCCTCTACAGTATACTCCGAGTCCTAACCTTGAAGTTCTACATGCCTAAAATCAAGGGAACTCTGCAACGTGATTTGAGTTCTGAGCACTCCTTTTTTTACAGCGCTTTCAGTGAGTAATCATCACCAGGGTGATCCAAGTCCTAAGCACTCCTTTCTGTTACTGCACTCTCCGTGAATGATCCTCTCCAGGGTGATGCTAGTCCTAGCACTCCTTTCTGTTAGGGCACTTTCAGCGAGTAATCCTCTCCAGGGTGATCCGAGTCCTCAGCACTCCTTTCTGTTAGGGCACTTTCAGTGAGTAATCCTCTCCAGGGTGATCCGAGTCCTCAGCACTCCTTTCTGTTAGGGCACTTTCAGCGAGTAATCCTCTCCAGGGTGATCCGAGTCCTCAACACTCCTTTCTGTTAGGGCACTTTCAGCGAGTAATCCTCTCCAGGGTGATCCGAGTCCTCAACACTCCTTTCTGTTAGGGCACTTTCAGCGAGTAATCCTCTCCAGGGTGATCTGAGGCCTAAGCACGCCATTCTGTTACTGCACTCTCTGGGAATATTCCTCTCCAGGGTGATCCGAGTCCTCAGCACTCCTTTCTGTTAGGGCACTTTCAGCGAGTAATCCTCTCCAGGGTGATCCGAGTCCTCAGCACTCCTTTCTGTTAGGGCACTTTCAGCGAGTAATCCTCTCCAGGGTGATCCGAGTCCTCAGCACTCCTTTCTGTTAGGGCACTTTCAGCGAGTAATCCTCTCCAGGGTGATCGGAGTCCTCACATCGCCTTTCTGATAGTGTACATCTGGACGTTCGCCACTGCTCCAGCTTTCAGCCAGCATTATCGTACTGGGAGAGAAAAGCATTTTCTTCTGTTAAGTCATACTATTAAGAGCTAAAGATTTATGTCTTTTTCAAAGCACACAATACCTGATTTCCTATGTTTCATAGGCACTTTCTTCTTAAAGACTTCCACAAGTTTCAAACTGCAATGTATTTCGCAGAATACTTGTACTCATCGAAAATGTAAATGTCTGAAAATTACTGGTGTATACGAGTTTCTCACCAGTGTCACTTAAGTTATCAAAGGTTACGGCACAACGTGCATGGTTTCACTGAAACAGAGGTGCAGCCCCGCTGCTGTCCAATAAATGGCAGCATGCTTCTGGCAGTGAAAAACTGTTCCCCCGCCTTAGGAACGGTTGCAGAGCTACTCGGGAAAGAAGTTATCCAACTTCCACAACTCCTTACACCCCAGAAGTATCGTCTGCATTTTCCTCCCTAGACACACTTCAGGGTATTTTTTCAGTGTGACATCTACCATAGAATACTTGTTTTCATCATACATGTAACTCTCTCAAGACTACTGCTGAGGGAACGTCAATACCCATTTCCAACAAAGCCTGGGTGCCAAATGTATTGCTATACAGCAAGTAACCTTCTCCTGGGTGATCAGAGTCCTCACTTCGCCTTCCTGCTATTTTGTCCGCCAGTAGTAATCCTCTCCAGGATGATGCCAGTCAGCACAGCGTTGTTCTGCAAGCCTAACATTCTGTGAGTAATCCTCTACAGTATACTCCGAGTCCTAACCTTGAAGTTCTACATGGCTAAAATCAACGGAACTCTGCAACGTGATTTGAGTTCTGAGCACTCTTTTTTTTACAGCGCTTTCAGTGAGTAATCATCACCAGGGTGATCCAAGTCCTAAGCACTCCTTTCTGTTACTGCACTCTCTGGGAATGATCCTCTCCAGGGTGATGCGAGTCCTACCACTCGTTTCTGTTAGGGCACTTTCAGTGAGTAATCCTCTCCAGGGTGATCCGAGTCCTCAACACTCCTTTCTGTTAGGGCACTTTCAGCGAGTAATCCTCTCCAGGGTGATCCGAGTCCTCAACACTCCTTTCTGTTAGGGCACTTTCAGCGAGTAATCCTCTCCAGGGTGATCCGAGTCCTCAACACTCCTTTCTGTTAGGGCACTTTCAGCGAGTAATCCTCTCCAGGGTGATCCGAGTCTCAGCACTCCTTTCTGTTAGGGCACTCTCAGCGAGTAATCCTCTCCAGGGTGATCCGAGTCCTCAGCACTCCTTTCTGTTAGGGCACTTTCAGAGAGTAATCCTCTCCAGGGTGATCCGAGTCCTCAGCACTCCTTTCTGTTAGGGCATTTTCAGCGAGTACTCCTCTCCAGGGTGATCCGAGTCCTCAACACTCCTTTCTGTTAGGGTACTTCCAGCGAGTAATCCTCTCCAGGGTGCACGGAGTCCTCACATCGCCTTTCTGATAGTGTACATCTGGACGTTCGCCACTGCTCCAGCTTTCAGCCAGCATTATCGTACTGGGAGAGTAAAGCATTTTCTTCTGTTAAGTCATACTATTAAGAGCTAAAGATTTATGTCTTTTTCAAAGCGCACAATACCTGATTTCCTATGTTTCATAGGCACTTTCTTCTTAAAGACTTCCACAAGTTTCAAACTGCAATGTATTTCGCAGAATACTTGTACTCATCGAAAATGTAAATGTCTGAAAATTACTGGTGTATACGAGTTTCTCACCAGTGTCACTTAAGGTATCAAAAGTTACGGCACAACGTGCATGGTTTCACTGAAACAGAGGTGCAGCCCCGCTGCTGTCCAATAAATGGCAGCATGCTTCTGGCAGTGAAAAACTGTTCCCCCGCCTTAGGAACGGTTGCAGAGCTACTCGGGAAAGAAGTTATCCAACTTCCACAACTCCTTACACCCCAGAAGTATCGTCTGCATTTTCCTCCCTAGACACACTTCAGCGTAATTTTTCAGTGTGACATCTACCATAGAATACTTGTTTTCATCATACATGTAACTCTCTCAAGACTACTGCTGAGGGAACGTCAATACCCATTTCCAACAAAGCCTGGGTGCCAAATGTATTGCTATACAGCTAGTAACCTTCTCCTGGGTGATCCGAGTCCTCACTTCGCCTTTCTGCTATTTTGACAAGTACTGAACCTCTCCAGGATGATCCCAGTCATCACAGCGTTGTTCTGCAAGCCTAACACTCTGTGAGAAATCGTATAAGGTATACTCCGAGTCCTCACCTTGAAGTTCTACAAGCCTAAAATCAAGGGACTAATGCTCTGCAGCGTGACCCGAGTTCTCAGCACTCTTTTTTACTGCGCTTTCAGTGAGTAATCATTTCCAAGGTGATCCAAGTCCTAAGCACGCCTTGCTGTTACTGCACTCTCTGGGAATATTCCTCTCCAGGGTGATCCGAGTCCTCAGCACGCCTTTCTGTTAAGGCACTTCCAGCGAGTAATCCTCTCCAGGGTGATCCGAGTCCTCAGCACTCCTTTCTGTTAAGGCACTTCCAGCGAGTAATCCTCTCCAGGGTGATCCGAGTCCTCACATGGCCTTTCTGATAGTGTACATCTGGAAGTTCGCCACTGCTCCAGCTTTCAGCCAGCATTATCGTACTGGGAGTGAAAAGCATTTTCCTCAGTTAAGTCATGCTATTAAGAGCTAAACATGTATGTCTTTTGCAAAAAACTACAATACCTGATTTACTATATGTTTCATGGACACTTTCTTTATAAAGACTTCCAAAAGTTTCAACCTGCAATGTATTTCACAGAATACTTGCACTTATCATACATGTAACTCTCTGAAAATCACAGGTGAGTACTAGTTTCTCAGCAGTGTCACTTAAGGTGTCAAATGTTATGACACAACCTATATGGTTTCAGTGAAACAGAGGTGCAGCCCCGATGCTTGCCAATAAATGGCAGCATGCTTCTGGCAGTGAAAAACTGTTCCCCCGCCTTAGGAACGGTTGCAGAGCTACTCGGGAAAGAAGTTATCCAACTTCCACAACTCCTTACACCCCAGAAGTATCGTCTGCATTTTCCTCCCTAGACACACTTCAGCGTATTTTTTCAGTGACATCTACCATAGAATACTTGTTTTCATCATACATGTAACTCTCTCAAGACTACTGCTGAGGGAACGTCAATACCCATTTCCAACAAAGCCTGGGTGCCAAATGTATTGCTATACAGCAAGTAACCTTCTCCTGGGTGATCAGAGTCCTCACTTCGCCTTCCTGCTATTTTGTCCGCCAGTAGTAATCCTCTCCAGGATGATGCCAGTCAGCACAGCGTTGTTCTGCAAGCCTAACATTCTGTGAGTAATCCTCTACAGTATACTCCGAGTCCTAACCTTGAAGTTCTACATGCCTAAAATCAAGGGAACTTTGCAACGTGATTTGAGTTCTGAGCACTCCTTTTTTTACAGCGCTTTCAGTGAGTAATCATCACCAGGGTGATCCAAGTCCTAAGCACTCCTTTCTGTTACTGCACTCTCTGTGAATGATCCTCTCCAGGGTGATGCTAGTCCTAGCACTCCTTTCTGTTAGGGCACTTTCAGCGAGTAATCCTCTCCAGGGTGATCCGAGTCCTCAGCACTCCTTTCTGTTAGGGCACTTTCAGTGAGTAATCCTCTCCAGGGTGATCCGAGTCCTCAGCACTCCTTTCTGTTAGGGCACTTTCAGCGAGTAATCCTCTCCAGGGTGATCCGAGTCCTCAACACTCCTTTCTGTTACGGCACTTTCAGCGAGTAATCCTCTCCAGGGTGATCCGAGTCCTAAGCACGCCTTTCTGTTACTGCACTCTCTGGGAATATTCCTCTCCAGGGTGATCCGAGTCCTCAGCACTCCTTTCTGTTAGGGCACTTTCAGCGAGTAATCCTCTCCAGGGTGATCCGAGTCCTCAGCACTCCTTTCTGTTAGGGCACTTTCAGCGAGTAATCCTCTCCAGGGTGATCCGAGTCCTCAGCACTCCTTTCTGTTAGGGCACTTTCAGCGAGTAATCCTCTCCAGGGTGATCCGAGTCCTCAGCACTCCTTTCTGTTAGGGCACTTTCAGCGAGTAATCCTCTCCAGGGTGATCCGAGTCCTCAGCACTCCTTTCTGTTAGGGCTCTTCCAGCGAGTAATCCTCTCCAGGGTGATCGGAGTCCTCACATGGCCTTTCTGATAGTGTACATCTGGACGTTCGCCACTGCTCCAGCTTTCAGCCAGCATTATCGTACTGGGAGAGAAAAGCATTTTCTTCTGTTAAGTCATACTATTAAGAGCTAAAGATTTATGTCTTTTTCAAAGCACACAATAACTGATTTCCTATGTTTCATAGGCACTTTCTTCTTAAAGACTTCCACAAGTTTCAAACAGCAATGTATTTCGCAGAATACTTGTACTCATCGAAAATGTAAATGTCTGAAAATTACTGGTGTATACGAGTTTCTCACCAGTGTCACTTAAGGTATCAAAAGTTACGGCACAACGTGCATGGTTTCAGTGAAACAGAGGTGCAGCCCCGCTGCTGTCCAATAAATGGCAGCATGCTTCTGGCAGTGAAAAACTGTTCCCCCGCCTTAGGAACGGTTGCAGAGCTACTCGGGAAAGAAGTTATCCAACTTCCACAACTCCTTACACCCCAGAAGTATCGTCTGCATTTTCCTCCCTAGACACACTTCAGCTTATTTTCTCAGTGTGACATCTACCATAGAATACTTGTTTTCATCATACATGTAACTCTCTCAAGACTACTGCTGAGGGAACGTCAATACCCATTTCCAACAAAGCCTGGGTGCCAAATGTATTGCTATACAGCAAGTAACCTTCTCCTGGGTGATCCGAGTCCTCACTTCGCCTTCCTGCTATTTTGACAAGTACAGAACCTCTCCAGGATGATCCCAGTCATCACAGCGTTGTTCTGCAAGCCTAACACTCTGTGAGAAATCCTAGAAGGTATACTCCGAGTCCTCACCTTGAAGTTCTACAAGCCTAAAATCAAGGGACTAATGCTCTGCAGCGTGACCCGAGTTCTCAGCACTCTTTTTTACTGCGCTTTCAGTGAGTAATCATTTCCAAGGTGATCCAAGTCCTAAGCACGCCTTGCTGTTACTGCACTCTCTGGGAATATTCCTCTCCAGGGTGATCCGAGTCCTAAGCACGCCTTTCTGTTACTGCACTCTCTGCGAATATTCCTCTCCAGGGTGATCCGAGTCCTCAGCACGCCTTTCTGTTAAGGCACTTCCAGCGAGTAATCCTCTCCAGGGTGATCCGAGTCCTCAGCACTCCTTTCTGTTAAGGCACTTCCAGCGAGTAATCCTCTCCAGGGTGATCCGAGTCCTCACATGGCCTTTCTGATAGTGTACATCTGGAAGTTCGCCACTGCTCCAGCTTTCAGCCAGCATTATCGTACTGGGAGTGAAAAGCATTTTCCTCAGTTAAGTCATGCTATTAAGAGCTAAACATGTATGTCTTTTGCAAAAAACTACAATACCTGATTTACTATATGTTTCATGGACACTTTCTTTATAAACACTTCCAAAAGTTTCAACCTGCAATGTATTTCACAGAATACTTGCACTTATCGAACATGTAACTCTCTGAAAATCACAGGTGAGTACTAGTTTCTCAGCAGTGTCACTTAAGGTGTCAAATGTTTTGACACAACCTATATGGTTTCAGTGAAACAGAGGTGCAGGCGCGATGCTTGCCAATAAATGGCAGCATGCTTCTGGCAGTGAAAAACTGTTCCCCCGCCTTAGGAACGGTTGCAGAGCTACTCGGGAAAGAAGTTATCCAACTTCCACAACTCCTTACACCCCAGAAGTATCGTCTGCATTTTCCTCCCTAGACACACTTCAGCGTATTTTTTCAGTGTGACATCTACCATAGAATACTTGTTTTCATCATAAATGTAACTCTCTCAAGACTACTGCTGAGGGAACGTCATTACCCATTTCCAACAAAGCCTGGGTGCCAAATGTATTGCTATACAGCTAGTAACCTTCTCCTGGGTGATCCGAGTCCTCACTTCGCCTTCCTGCTATGTTGACAAGTACTGAACCTCTCCAGGATGATCCCAGTCATCACAGCGTTGTTCTGCAAGCCTAACACTCTGTGAGAAATCCTAGAAGGTATACTCCGAGTCCTCACCTTGAAGTTCTACAAGCCTAAAATCAAGGGACTAATGCTCTGCAGCGTGACCTGAGTTCTCAGCACTCTTTTTTACTGCGCTTTCAGTGAGTAATCATTTCCAAGGTGATCCAAGTCCTAAGCACGCCTTGCTGTTACTGCACTTTCTGGGAATATTCCTCTCCAGGGTGATCCGAGTCCTCAACACTCCTTTCTGTTAGGGCACTCTCAGCGAGTAATCCTCTCCAGGGTGATCCGAGTCCTCAGCACTCCTTTCTGTTAGGGCACTTTCAGAGAGTAATCCTCTCAAGGGTGATCCGAGTCCTCAGCACTCCTTTCTGTTACTGCACTCTCTGTGAATGATCCTCTCCAGGGTGATGCGAGTCCTACCACTCGTTTCTGTTAGGGCACTTTCAGCGAGTAATCCTCTCCAGGGTGATCCGAGTCCTCAGCACTCCTTTCTGTTAGGGCACTTTCAGTGAGTAATCCTCTCCAGGGTGATCCGAGTCCTCAGCACTCCTTTCTGTTAGGGCACTTTCAGCGAGTAATCCTCTCCAGGGTGATCCGAGTCCTCAGCACTCCTTTCTGTTAGGGCACTCTCAGCGAGTATTCCTCTCCAGGGTGATCCGAGTCCTCAGCACTCCTTTCTGTTAGGGCACTCTCAGCGAGTAATCCTCTCCAGGGTGATCCGAGTCCTCAGCACTCCTTTCTGTTAGGGCACTTTCAGCGAGTAAAACTCTCCAGGGTGATCCGAGTCCTCAGCACTCCTTTCTGTTAGGGCACTCTCAGCGAGTAATCCTCTCCAGGGTGTTCCGAGTCCTCAACACTCCTTTCTGTTAGGGCACTTTCAGCGAGTAATCCTCTCCAGGGTGATCCGAGTCCTCAGCACTCCTTTCTGTTAGGGCACTTTCAGTGAGTAATCCTCTCCAGGGTGATCCGAGTCCTCAGCACTCCTTTCTGTTAGGGCACTTTCAGCGAGTAATCCTCTCCAGGGTGATCCGAGTCCTCAACACTCCTTTCTGTTAGGGCACTTTAAGCGAGTAATCCTCTCCAGGGTGATCCGAGTCCTCAACACTCCTTTCTGTTAGGGCAATTTCAGCGAGTAATCCTCTCCAGGGTGATCCGAGTCCTCAGCACTCCTTTCTGTTAGGGCACTCTCAGCGAGTAATCCTCTCCAGGGTGATCCGAGTCCTCAGCACTCCTTTCTGTTAGGGCACTTTCAGAGAGTAATCCTCTCCAGGGTGATCCGAGTCCTCAGCACTCCTTTCTGTTAGGGTACTTCCAGCGAGTAATCCTCTCCAGGGTGATCGGAGTCCTCACATCGCCTTTCTGATAGTGTACATCTGGACGTTCGCCACTGCTCCAGCTTTCAGCCAGCATTATCGTAGTGGGAGAGAAAAGCATTTTCTTCTGTTAAGTCATACTGTTAAGAGCTAAAGATTTATGTCTTTTTCAAAGCGCACAATACCTTATTTCCTATTTTTCATAGGCACTTTCTTCTTAAAGACTTCCACAAGTTTCAAACTGCAATGTATTTCGCAGAATACTTGTACTCATCGAACATGTAAATGTCTGAAAATTACTGGTGTATACGAGTTTCTCACCAGTGTCACTTAAGGTATCAAAAGTTACGGCACAACGTGCATGGTTTCACTGAAACAGAGGTGCAGCCCCGCTGCTGTCCAATAAATGGCAGCATGCTTCTGGCAGTGAAAAACTGTTCCCCCGCCTTAGGAACGGTTGCAGAGCTACTCGGGAAAGAAGTTATCCAACTTCCACAACTCCTTACAACCCAGAAGTATCGTCTGCATTTTCCTCCCTAGACACACTTCAGCGTATTTTTTCAGTGTGACATCTACCATAGAATACTTGTTTTCATCATACATGTAACTCTCTCAAGACTACTGCTGAGGGAACGCCAATACCCATTTCCAACAAAGCCTGGGTGCCAAATGTATTGCTATACAGCTAGTAACCTTCTCCTGGGTGATCAGAGTCCTCACTTCGCCTTCCTGCTATTTTGTCTGCCAGTAGTAATCCTCTCCAGGATGATGCCAGTCAGCACAGCGTTGTTCTGCAAGCCTAACATTCTGTGAGTAATCCTCTACAGTATACTCCGAGTCCTAACCTTGAAGTTCTACATGCCTAAAATCAAGGGAACTCTGCAACGTGATTTGAGTTCTGAGCACTCCTTTTTTTACAGCGCTTTCAGTGAGTAATCATCACCAGGGTGATCCGAGTCCTCAACACTCCTTTCTGTTAGGGCACTTTAAGCGAGTAATCCTCTCCAGGGTGATCCGAGTCCTCAGCACTCCTTTCTGTTAGGGCACTCTCAGCGAGTAATCCTCTCAAGGGTGATCCGAGTCCTCAGCACTCCTTTCTGTTAGGGCACTTTCAGCGAGTAATCCTCTCCAGGGTGATCCGAGTCCTCAGCACTCCTTTCTGTTAGGGCCCTCTCAGTGAGTAATCCTCTCCAGGGTGATCCGAGTCCTTAGCACTCCTTTCTGTTAGGGCACTCTCAGCGAGTAATCCTCTCCAGGGTGATCCGAGTCCTCAGCACTCCTTTCTGTTAGGGCACTTTCAGCGAGTAATCCTCTCCAGGGTGATCCGAGTCCTCAGCACTCCTTTCTGTTAGGGCACTCTCAGCGAGTAATCCTCTCCAGGGTGTTCTGAGTCCTCAACACTCCTTTCTGTTAGGGCACTTTCAGCGAGTAATCCTCTCCAGGGTGATCCGAGTCCTCAGCACTCCTTTCTGTTAGGGCACTTTCAGCGAGTAATCCTCTCCAGGGTGATCCGAGTCCTCAACACTCCTTTCTGTTAGGGCACTTTAAGCGAGTAATCCTCTCCAGGGTGATCCGAGTCCTCAACACTCCTTTCTGTTAGGGCAATTTCAGCGAGTAATCCTCTCCAGGGTGATCCGAGTCCTCAGCACTCCTTTCTGTTAGGGCACTCTCAGCGAGTAATCCTCTCCAGGGTGATCCGAGTCCTCAGCACTCCTTTCTGTTAGGGCACTTTCAGCGAATAATCCTCTCCAGGGTGATCCGAGTCCTCAGCACTCCTTTCTTTTAGGGTACTTCCAGCGAGTAATCCTCTCCAGGGTGCTCGGAGTCCTCACATCGCCTTTCTGATAGTGTACATCTGGATGTTCGCCATTGCTCCAGCTTTCAGCCAGCATTATCGTACTGGGAGAGAAAAGCATTTTCTTCTTTTAAGTCATACTATTAAGAGCTAAAGATTTATGTCTTTTTCAAAGCGCACAATACCTGATTTCCTATGTTTCATAGGCACTTTCTTCTTAAAGACTTCCACAAGTTTCAAACTGCAATGTATTTCGCAGAATACTTGTACTCATCGAAAATGTAAATGTCTGAAAATTACTGGTGTATACGAGTTTCTCACCAGTGTCACTTAAGGTATCAAAAGTTACGGCACAACGTGCATGGTTTCAGTGAAACAGAGGTGCAGCCCCGCTGCTGTCCAATAAATGGCAGCATGCTTCTGGCAGTGAAAAACTGTTCCCCCGCCTTAGGAACGGTTGCAGAGCTACTCGGGAAAGAAGTTATCCAACTTCCACAACTCCTTACACCCCAGAAGTATCGTCTGCATTTTCCTCCCTAGACACACTTCAGCGTATTTTTTCAGTGTGACATCTACCATAGAATACTTGTTTTCATCATACATGTAACTTTCTCAAGACTACTGCTGATGGAACGTCAATACCCATTTCCAACAAAGCCTGGGTGCCAAATATATTGCTATACAGCAAGTAACCTTCTCCTGGGTGATCCGAGTCCTCACTTCGCCTTCCTGCTATTTTGACAAGTACTGAACCTCTCCAGGATGATCCCAGTCATCACAGCGTTGTTCTGCAAGCCTAACACTCTGTGAGAAATCCTAGAAGGTATAATCCGAGTCCTCACCTTGAAGTTCTACAAGCTTAAATCAAGGGACTAATGCTCTGCAGCGTGATTCGAGTACTCAGCACGCTTTTTTTACTGCGCTTTCAGTGCGTAATCATTACCAGGGTGATCTAAGTCCTAAGCACGCCTTTCTGTGACTGCACTCTCTGGGAATATTCCTCTCCAGGGTGATCCCAGTCCTCAGCACGCCTTTCTGTTAGGGCACTTTCCGCGAGTATTCCTCTCCAGGGTGATCCGAGTCCTCAGCACGCCTTTCTGTTAGGGAACTTTCAGCGAGTAATCCTCTCCAGGGTGATCCGAGTCCTCAGCACGCCTTTCTGTTAGGGCACTTTCAGCGAGTAATCCTCTCCAGGGTGATCCGAGTCCTCAGCACGCCTTTCTGTTAGGGCACTTTCAGCGATTAATCCTCTCCAGGGTGATCCGAGTCCTCAGCACGCCTTTCTGTTAGGGCACTTTCAGCGAGTAATCCTCTCCAGGGTGATCCGAGTCCTCAGCACTCCTTTCTGTTAGGGCACTTTCAGCGAGTAATCCTCTCCAGGGTGATCCGAGTCTCAGCACTCCTTTCTGTTATGGCACTTTCAGCGAGTAATCCTCTCCAGGGTGATCCGAGTCCTCAGCACTCCTTTCTGTTAGGGTACTTCCAGCGAGTAATCCTCTCCAGGGTGATCTGAGTCCTCAGCACTCCTTTCTGTTAGGGCACTTCCAGCGAGTAATCCTCTCCAGGGTGATCCGAGTCCTCAGCACTCCTTTCTGTTAGGGTACTTCCAGCGAGTAATCCTCTCCAGGGTGATCCGAGTCCTCAGCACTCCTTTCTGTTAGGGCACTTTCAGCGAGTAATCCTCTCCAGGGTGATCCGAGTCCTCAACACTCCTTTCTCTTACGGCACTTTCAGCGAGTAATCCTCTCCAGGGTGATCCGAGTCCTAAGCACGCCTTTCTGTTACTGCACTCTCTGGGAATATTCCTCTCCAGGGTGATCCGAGTCCTCAGCACTCCTTTCTGTTAGGGCACTTTCAGCGAGTAATCCTCTCCAGGGTGATCTGAGTCCTCAGCACTCCTTTCTGTTAGGGCACTTTCAGCGAGTAATCCTCTCCAGGGTGATCCGAGTCCTCAGCACTCCTTTCTGTTAGGGCACTTTCAGCGAGTAATCCTCTCCAGGGTGATCCGAGTCCTCAGCACTCCTTTCTGTTAGGGCACTTTCAGCGAGTAATCCTCTCCAGGGTGATCCGAGTCCTCAGCACTCCTTTTTGTTAGGGCTCTTCCAGCGAGTAATCCTCTCCAGGGTGATCGGAGTCCTCACATCGCCTTTCTGATAGTGTACATCTGGACGTTCGCCACTGCTCCAGCTTTCAGCCAGCATTATCGTACTGGGAGAGAAAAGCATTTTCTTCTGTTAAGTCATACTATTAAGAGCTAAAGATTTATGTCTTTTTCAAAGCGCACAATACCTGATTTCCTATGTTTCATAGGCACTTTCTTCTTAAAGACTTCCACAAGTTTCAAACTGCAATGTATTTCGCAGAATACTTGTACTCATCGAAAATGTAAATGTCTGAAAATTACTGGTGTATACGAGTTTCTCACCAGTGTCACTTAAGGTATCAAAAGTTACGGCACAACGTGCATGGTTTCAGTGAAACAGAGGTGCAGCCCCGCTGCTGTCCAATAAATGGCAGCATGCTTCTGGCAGTGAAAAACTGTTCCCCCGCCTTAGGAACGGTTGCAGAGCTACTCGGGAAAGAAGTTATCCAACTTCCACAACTCCTTACACCCCAGAAGTATCGTCTGCCTTTTCCTCCCTAGACACACTTCAGCGTATTTTTTCAGTGACATATACCATAGAATACTTGTTTTCATCATACATGTAACTCTCTCAAGACTACTGCTGAGGGAACGTCAATACCCATTTCCAACAAAGCCTGGGTGCCAAATGTATTGCTATACAGCAAGTAACCTTCTCCTGGGTGATCAGAGTCCTCACTTCGCCTTCCTGCTATTTTGTCTGCCAGTAGTAATCCTCTCCAGGATGATGCCAGTCAGCACAGCGTTGTTCTGCAAGCCTAACATTCTGTGAGTAATCCTCTACACTATACTCCGAGTCCTAACCTTGAAGTTCTACATGCCTAAAATCAACGGAACTCTGCAACGTGATTTGAGTTCTGAGCACTCTTTTTTTTACAGCGCTTTCAGTGAGTAATCATCACCAGGGTGATCCAAGTCCTAAGCACTCCTTTCTGTTACTGCACTCTCTGTGAATGATCCTCTCCAGGGTGATGCGAGTCCTACCACTCGTTTCTGTTAGGGCACTTTCAGTGAGTAATCCTCTCCAGGGTGATCCGAGTCCTCAGCACTCCTTTCTGTTAGGGCACTTTCAGCGAGTAATCCTCTCAAGGGTGATCCGAGTCCTCAACACTCCTTTCTGTTAGGGCACTTTCAGCGAGTAATCCTCTCCAGGGTGATGCGAGTCCTCAGCACTCCTTTCTGTTAGGGCACTCTCAGCGAGTAATCCTCTCCAGGGTGATCCGAGTCCTCAGCACTCCTTTCTGTTAGGGCACTTTCAGAGAGTAATCCTCTCAGGGGTGATCCGAGTCCTCAGCACTCCTTTCTGTTACTGCACTCTCTGTGAATGATCCTCTCCAGGGTGATGCGAGTCCTACCACTCGTTTCTGTTAGGGCACTTTCAGTGAGTAATCCTCTCCAGGGTGATCCGATTCCTCAACACTCCTTTCTGTTAGGGCACTCTCAGCGAGTAATCCTCTCCAGGGTGATCCGAGTCCTCAACACTCCTTTCTGTTAGGGCACTTTCAGCGAGTAATCCTCTCCAGGGTGATCCGAGTCCTCAGCACTCCTTTCTTTTAGGGCACTCTCAGCGAGTAATCCTCTACAGGGTGATCCGAGTCCTCAGCACTCCTTTCTGTTAGGGCACTCTCAGCGAGTAATCATCTCCAGGGTGATCCGAGTCCTCAGCACTCCTTTCTGTTAGGGTACTTCCAGCGAGTAATCCTCTCCAGGGTGCTCGGAGTCCTCACATCGCCTTTCTGATAGTGTACATCTGGATGTTCGCCATTGCTCCAGCTTTCAGCCAGCATTATCGTACTGGGAGAGAAAAGCATTTTCTTCTTTTAAGTCATACTATTAAGAGCTAAAGAGTTATGTCTTTTTCAAAGCGCACAATACCTGATTTCCTATGTTTCATAGGCACTTTCTTCTTAAAGACTTCCACAAGTTTCAAACTGCAATGTATTTCGCAGAATACTTGTACTCATCGAAAATGTAAATGTCTGAAAATTACGGGTGTATACGAGTTTCTCACCAGTGTCACTTAAGGTATCAAAAGTTACGGCACAACGTGCATGGTTTCACTGAAACAGAGGTGCAGCCCCGCTGCTGTCCAATAAATGGCAGCATGCTTCTGGCAGTGAAAAACTGTTCCCCCGCCTTAGGAACGGTTGCAGAGCTACTCGGGAAAGAAGTTATCCAACTTCCACAACTCCTTA
This sequence comes from Nycticebus coucang, assembly GCF_027406575.1. Taxonomy (NCBI): domain Eukaryota; kingdom Metazoa; phylum Chordata; class Mammalia; order Primates; family Lorisidae; genus Nycticebus; species Nycticebus coucang. The sequence continues at coordinate 29,737,018 of NC_069800.1, read as the reverse complement.
CACCCCAGAAGTATCGTCTGCATTTTCCTCCCTAGACACACTTCAGAGTATTTTTTCAGTGTGACATCTACCATAGAATACTTGTTTTCATCATACATGTAACTCTCTCAAGACTACTGCTGAGGGCACTTCAATACCCATTTCCAACAAAGCCTGGGTGCCAAATGTATTGCTACACAGCAAGTAACCTTCTCCTGGGTGATCCGAGTCCTCACTTCGCCTTCCTGCTATTTTGACAAGTACAGAACCTCTCCAGGATGATCCCAGTCATCACAGCGTTGTTCTGCAAGCCTAACACTCTGTGAGAAATCGTATAAGGTATACTCCGAGTCCTCACCTTGAAGTTCTACAAGCCTAAAATCAAGGGACTAATGCTCTGCAGCGTGACCCGAGTTCTCAGCACTCTTTTTTACTGCGCTTTCAGTGAGTAATCATTTCCAAGGTGATCCAAGTCCTAAGCACGCCTTGCTGTTACTGCACTCTCTGGGAATATTCCTTTCCAGGGTGATCCGAGTCCTAAGCACGCCTTTCTGTTACTGCACTCTCTGCGAATATTCCTCTCCAGGGTGATCCGAGTCCTCAGCACGCCTTTCTGTTAAGGCACTTCAGCGAGTAATCCTCTCCAGGGTGATCCGAGTCCTCAGCACTCCTTTCTGTTAAGGCACTTCCAGCGAGTAATCCTCTCCAGGGTGATCCGAGTCCTCACATGGCCTTTCTGATAGTGTACATCTGGAAGTTCGCCACTGCTCCAGCTTTCAGCCAGCATTATCGTACTGGGAGTGAAAAGCATTTTCCTCAGTTAAGTCATGCTATTAAGAGCTAAACATGAATGTCTTTTGCAAAAAACTACAATACCTGATTTACTATATGTTTCATGGACACCTTTCTTTATAAAGACTTCCAAAAGTTTCAACCTGCAATGTATTTCACAGAATACTTGCACTTATCGTACATGTAACTCTCTGAAAATCACAGGTGAGTACTAGTTTCTCAGCAGTGTCACTTAAGGTGTCAAATGTTATGACACAACCTATATGGTTTCAGTGAAACAGAGGTGCAGCCCCGATGCTTGCCAATAAATGGCAGCATGCTTCTGGCAGTGAAAAACTGTTCCCCCACCTTAGGAACGGTTGCAGAGCTACTCGGGAAAGAAGTTATCCAACTTCCACAACTCCTTACACCCCAGAAGTATCGTCTGCATTTTCCTCCCTAGACACACTTCAGCGTATTTTTTCAGTGACATCTACCATAGAATACTTGTTTTCATCATACATGTAACTCTCTCAAGACTACTGCTGAGGGAACGTCAATACCCATTTCCAACAAAGCCTGGGTGCCAAATGTATTGCTATACAGCAAGTAACCTTCTCCTGGGTGATCAGAGTCCTCACTTCGCCTTCCTGCTATTTTGTCCGCCAGTAGTAATCCTCTCCAGGATGATGCCAGTCAGCACAGCGTTGTTGTGCAAGCCTAACATTCTGTGAGTAATCCTCTACAGTATACTCCGAGTCCTAACCTTGAAGTTCTACATGCCTAAAATCAACGGAACTCTGCAACGTGATTTGAGTTCTGAGCACTCTTTTTTTTACAGCGCTTTCAGTGAGTAATCATCACCAGGGTGATCCAAGTCCTAAGCACTCCTTTCTGTTACTGCACTCTCTGTGAATGATCCTCTCCAGGGTGATGCGAGTCCTACCACTCCTTTCTGTTAGGGCACTTTCAGCGAGTAATCCTCTCCAGGGTGATCCGAGTCCTCAGCACTCCTTTCTGTTAGGGCACTTTCAGTGAGTAATCCTCTCCAGGGTGATCCGAGTCCTCAGCACTCCTTTCTGTTAGGGCACTTTCAGCGAGTAATCCTCTCCAGGGTGATCCGAGTCCTCAACACTCCTTTCTGTTAGGGCACTTTCAGCGAGTAATCCTCTCCAGGGTGATCCGAGTCCTCAACACTCCTTTCTGTTAGGGCACTTTCAGCGAGTAATCCTCTCCAGGGTGATCTGAGGCCTAAGCACGCCATTCTGTTACTGCACTCTCTGGGAATATTCCTCTCCAGGGTGATCCGAGTCCTCAGCACTCCTTTCTGTTAGGGCACTTTCAGCGAGTAATCCTCTCCAGGGTGATCCGAGTCCTCAGCACTCCTTTCTGTTAGGGCACTTTCAGCGAGTAATCCTCTCCAGGGTGATCCGAGTCCTCAGCACTCCTTTCTGTTAGGGCACTTTCAGCGAGTAATCCTCTCCAGGGTGATCGGAGTCCTCACATCGCCTTTCTGATAGTGTACATCTGGACGTTCGCCACTGCTCCAGCTTTCAGCCAGCATTATCGTACTGGGAGAGAAAAGCATTTTCTTCTGTTAAGTCATACTATTAAGAGCTAAAGATTTATGTCTTTTTCAAAGCACACAATACCTGATTTCCTATGTTTCATAGGCACTTTCTTCTTAAAGACTTCCACAAGTTTCAAACTGCAATGTATTTCGCAGAATACTTGTACTCATCGAAAATGTAAATGTCTGAAAATTACTGGTGTATACGAGTTTCTCACCAGTGTCACTTAAGTTATCAAAGGTTACGGCACAACGTGCATGGTTTCACTGAAACAGAGGTGCAGCCCCGCTGCTGTCCAATAAATGGCAGCATGCTTCTGGCAGTGAAAAACTGTTCCCCCGCCTTAGGAACGGTTGCAGAGCTACTCGGGAAAGAAGTTATCCAACTTCCACAACTCCTTACACCCCAGAAGTATCGTCTGCATTTTCCTCCCTAGACACACTTCAGCGTATTTTTTCAGTGTGACATCTACCATAGAATACTTGTTTTCATCATACATGTAACTCTCTCAAGACTACTGCTGAGGGAACATCAATACCCATTTCCAACAAAGCCTGGGTGCCAAATGTATTGCTATACAGCAAGTAACCTTCTCCTGGGTGATCAGAGTCCTCACTTCGCCTTCCTGCTATTTTGTCCGCCAGTAGTAATCCTCTCCAGGATGATGCCAGTCAGCACAGCGTTGTTCTGCAAGCCTAACATTCTGTGAGTAATCCTCTACAGTATACTCCGAGTCCTAACCTTGAAGTTCTACATGGCTAAAATCAACGGAACTCTGCAACGTGATTTGAGTTCTGAGCACTCTTTTTTTTACAGCGCTTTCAGTGAGTAATCATCACCAGGGTGATCCAAGTCCTAAGCACTCCTTTCTGTTACTGCACTCTCTGGGAATGATCCTCTCCAGGGTGATGCGAGTCCTACCACTCGTTTCTGTTAGGGCACTTTCAGTGAGTAATCCTCTCCAGGGTGATCCGAGTCCTCAACACTCCTTTCTGTTAGGGCACTTTCAGCGAGTAATCCTCTCCAGGGTGATGCGAGTCCTCAGCACTCCTTTCTGTTAGGGCACTTTCAGCGAGTAATCCTCTCCAGGGTGATCCGAGACCTCAACACTCCTTTCTGTTAGGGGCACTTTCAGCGAGTAATCCTCTCCAGGGTGATCCGAGTCCTCAACACTCCTTTCTGTTAGGGCACTTTCAGCGAGTAATCCTCCCCAGGGTGATCCGAGTCCTCAGCACTCCTTTCTGTTAGGGCACTTTCAGCGAGTAATCCTCTCCAGGGTGATCCGAGTCCTCAGCACTCCTTTCTGTTAGGGCACTTTCAGCGAGTAATCCTCTCCAGGGTGATCCGAGTCCTCAACACTCCTTTCTGTTAGGGCACTTTCAGCGAGTAATCCTCTCCAGGGTGATCCGAGTCCTCAACACTCCTTTCTGTTACGGCACTTTCAGCGAGTAATCCTCTCCAGGGTGATCCGAGTCCTAAGCACGCCTTTCTGTTACTGCACTCTCTGGGAATATTACTCTCCAGGGTGATCCGAGTCCTCAGCACTCCTTTCTGTTAGGGCACTTTCAGCGAGTAATCCTCTCCAGGGTGATCCGAGTCCTCAACACTCCTTTCTGTTAGGGCACTTTCAGCGAGTAATCCTCTCCAGGGTGATCTGAGGCCTAAGCACGCCATTCTGTTACTGCACTCTCTGGGAATATTCCTCTCCAGGGTGATCCGAGTCCTCAGCACTCCTTTCTGTTAGGGCACTTTCAGCGAGTAATCCTCTCCAGGGTGATCCGAGTCCTCAACACTCCTTTCTGTTAGGGCACTTTCAGCGAGTAATCCTCTCCAGGGTGATCTGAGGCCTAAGCACGCCATTCTGTTACTGCACTCTCTGGGAATATTCCTCTCCAGGGTGATCCGAGTCCTCAGCACTCCTTTCTGTTAGGGCACTTTCAGCGAGTAATCCTCTCCAGGGTGATCCGAGTCCTCAGCACTCCTTTCTGTTAGGGCACTTTCAGCGAGTAATCCTCTCCAGGGTGATCCGAGTCCTCAGCACTCCTTTCTGTTAGGGCACTTTCAGCGAGTAATCCTCTCCAGGGTGATCGGAGTCCTCACATCGCCTTTCTGATAGTGTACATCTGGACGTTCGCCACTGCTCCAGCTTTCAGCCAGCATTATCGTACTGGGAGAGAAAAGCATTTTCTTCTGTTAAGTCATACTATTAAGAGCTAAAGATTTATGTCTTTTTCAAAGCACACAATACCTGATTCCTATGTTTCATAGGCACTTTCTTCTTAAAGACTTCCACAAGTTTCAAACTGCAATGTATTTCGCAGAATACTTGTACTCATCGAAAATGTAAATGTCTGAAAATTACTGGTGTATACGAGTTTCTCACCAGTGTCACTTAAGTTATCAAAGGTTACGGCACAACGTGCATGGTTTCACTGAAACAGAGGTGCAGCCCCGCTGCTGTCCAATAAATGGCAGCATGCTTCTGGCAGTGAAAAACTGTTCCCCCGCCTTAGGAACGGTTGCAGAGCTACTCGGGAAAGAAGTTATCCAACTTCCACAACTCCTTACACCCCAGAAGTATCGTCTGCATTTTCCTCCCTAGACACACTTCAGCGTATTTTTTCAGTGTGACATCTACCATAGAATACTTGTTTTCATCATACATGTAACTCTCTCAAGACTACTGCTGAGGGAACGTCAATACCCATTTCCAACAAAGCCTGGGTGCCAAATGTATTGCTATACAGCAAGTAACCTTCTCCTGGGTGATCAGAGTCCTCACTTCGCCTTCCTGCTATTTTGTCCGCCAGTAGTAATCCTCTCCAGGATGATGCCAGTCAGCACAGCGTTGTTCTGCAAGCCTAACATTCTGTGAGTAATCCTCTACAGTATACTCCGAGTCCTAACCTTGAAGTTCTACATGGCTAAAATCAACGGAACTCTGCAACGTGATTTGAGTTCTGAGCACTCTTTTTTTTACAGCGCTTTCAGTGAGTAATCATCACCAGGGTGATCCAAGTCCTAAGCACTCCTTTCTGTTACTGCACTCTCTGGGAATGATCCTCTCCAGGGTGATGCGAGTCCTACCACTCGTTTCTGTTAGGGCACTTTCAGTGAGTAATCCTCTCCAGGGTGATCCGAGTCCTCAACACTCCTTTCTGTTAGGGCACTTTCAGCGAGTAATCCTCTCCAGGGTGATGCGAGTCCTCAGCACTCCTTTCTGTTAGGGCACTTTCAGCGAGTAATCCTCTCCAGGGTGATCCGAGACCTCAACACTCCTTTCTGTTAGGGCACTTTCAGCGAGTAATCCTCTCCAGGGTGATCCGAGTCCTCAACACTCCTTTCTGTTAGGGCACTTTCAGCGAGTAATCCTCCCCAGGGTGATCCGAGTCCTCAGCACTCCTTTCTGTTAGGGCACTTTCAGCGAGTAATCCTCTCCAGGGTGATCCGAGTCCTCAGCACTCCTTTCTGTTAGGGCACTTTCAGCGAGTAATCCTCTCCAGGGTGATCCGAGTCCTCAACACTCCTTTCTGTTAGGGCACTTTCAGCGAGTAATCCTCTCCAGGGTGATCCGAGTCCTCAACACTCCTTTCTGTTACGGCACTTTCAGCGAGTAATCCTCTCCAGGGTGATCCGAGTCCTAAGCACGCCTTTCTGTTACTGCACTCTCTGGGAATATTACTCTCCAGGGTGATCCGAGTCCTCAGCACTCCTTTCTGTTAGGGCACTTTCAGCGAGTAATCCTCTCCAGGGTGATCCGAGTCCTCAGCACTCCTTTCTGTTAGGGCACTTTCAGCGAGTAATCCTCTCCAGGGTGATCCGAGTCCTCAGCACTCCTTTCTGTTAGGGCACTTTCAGCGAGTAATCCTCTCCAGGGTGATCCGAGTCCTCAGCACTCCTTTCTGTTAGAGCACTTTCAGCGAGTAATCCTCTCCAGGGTGATCTGAGTCCTCAGCACTCCTTTCTGTTAGGGCTCTTCCAGCGAGTAATCCTCTCCAGGGTGATCGGAGTCCTCACATCGCCTTTCTGATAGTGTACATCTGGACGTTCGCCACTGCTCCAGCTTTCAGCCAGCATTATCGTACTGGGAGAGAAAAGCATTTTCTTCTGTTAAGTCATACTATTAAGAGCTAAAGATTTATGTCTTTTTCAAAGCACACAATACCTGATTTCCTATGTTTCATAGGCACTTTCTTCTTAAAGACTTCCACAAGTTTCAAACTGCAATGTATTTCGCAGAATACTTGTACTCATCGAACATGTAAATGTCTGAAAATTACTGGTGTATACGAGTTTCTCACCAGTGTCACTTAAGGTATCAAAAGTTACGGCACAACGTGCATGGTTTCACTGAAACAGAGGTGCAGCCCCGCTGCTGTCCAATAAATGGCAGCATGCTTCTGGCAGTGAAAAACTGTTCCCCCGCCTTAGGAACGGTTGCAGAGCTACTCGGGAAAGAAATTATCCAACTTCCACAACTCCTTACACCCCAGAAGTATCGTCTGCATTTTCCTCCCTAGACACACTTCAGCGTATTTTTTCAGTGACATCTACCATAGAATACTTGTTTTCATCATACATGTAACTCTCTCAAGACTACTGCTGAGGGAACGTCAATACCCATTTCCAACAAAGCCTGGGTGCCAAGTGTATTGCTATACAGCAAGTAACCTTCTCCTGGGTGATCAGAGTCCTCACTTCGCCTTCCTGCTATTTTGTCCGCCAGTAGTAATCCTCTCCAGGATGATGCCAGTCAGCACAGCGTTGTTGTGCAAGCCTAACATTCTGTGAGTAATCCTCTACAGTATACTCCGAGTCCTAACCTTGAAGTTCTACATGCCTAAAATCAACGGAACTCTGCAACGTGATTTGAGTTCTGAGCACTCTTTTTTTTACAGCGCTTTCAGTGAGTAATCATCACCAGGGTGATCCAAGTCCTAAGCACTCCTTTCTGTTACTGCACTCTCTGTGAATGATCCTCTCCAGGGTGATGCGAGTCCTACCACTCGTTTCTGTTAGGGCACTTTCAGTGAGTAATCCTCTCCAGGGTGATCCGAGTCCTCAGCACTCCTTTCTGTTAGGGCACTTTCAGCGAGTAATCCTCTCAAGGGTGATCCGAGTCCTCAACACTCCTTTCTGTTAGGGCACTTTCAGCGAGTAATCCTCTCCAGGGTGATGCGAGTCCTCAGCACTCCTTTCTGTTAGGGCACTCTCAGCGAGTAATCCTCTCCAGGGTGATCCGAGTCCTCAGCACTCCTTTCTGTTAGGGCACTTTCAGAGAGTAATCCTCTCAAGGGTGATCCGAGTCCTCAGCACTCCTTTCTGTTACTGCACTCTCTGTGAATGATCCTCTCCAGGGTGATGCGAGTCCTACCACTCGTTTCTGTTAGGGCACTTTCAGTGAGTAATCCTCTCCAGGGTGATCCGAGTCCTCAGCACTCCTTTCTGTTAGGGCACTTTCAGCGAGTAATCCTCTCAAGGGTGATCCGAGTCCTCAGCACTCCTTTCTGTTAGGGCACTTTCAGCGAGTAATCCTCTCCAGGGTGATCCGATTCCTCAACACTCCTTTCTGTTAGGGCACTCTCAGCGAGTAATCCTCTCCAGGGTGATCCGAGTCCTCAACACTCCTTTCTGTTAGGGCACTTTCAGCGAGTAATCCTCTCCAGGGTGATCCGAGTCCTCAGCACTCCTTTCTTTTAGGGCACTCTCAGCGAGTAATCCTCTACAGGGTGATCCGAGTCCTCAGCACTCCTTTCTGTTAGGGCACTCTCAGCGAGTAATCATCTCCAGGGTGATCCGAGTCCTCAGCACTCCTTTCTGTTAGGGTACTTCCAGCGAGTAATCCTCTCCAGGGTGCTCGGAGTCCTCACATCGCCTTTCTGATAGTGTACATCTGGATGTTCGCCATTGCTCCAGCTTTCAGCCAGCATTATCGTACTGGGAGAGAAAAGCATTTTCTTCTTTTAAGTCATACTATTAAGAGCTAAAGAGTTATGTCTTTTTCAAAGCGCACAATACCTGATTTCCTATGTTTCATAGGCACTTTCTTCTTAAAGACTTCCACAAGTTTCAAACTGCAATGTATTTCGCAGAATACTTGTACTCATCGAAAATGTAAATGTCTGAAAATTACGGGTGTATACGAGTTTCTCACCAGTGTCACTTAAGGTATCAAAAGTTACGGCACAACGTGCATGGTTTCACTGAAACAGAGGTGCAGCCCCGCTGCTGTCCAATAAATGGCAGCATGCTTCTGGCAGTGAAAAACTGTTCCCCCGCCTTAGGAACGGTTGCAGAGCTACTCGGGAAAGAAGTTATCCAACTTCCACAACTCCTTACACCCCAGAAGTATCGTCTGCATTTTCCTCCCTAGACACACTTCAGAGTATTTTTTCAGTGTGACATCTACCATAGAATACTTGTTTTCATCATACATGTAACTCTCTCAAGACTACTGCTGAGGGAACGTCAATACCCATTTCCAACAAAGCCTGGGTGCCAAATGTATTGCTACACAGCAAGTAACCTTCTCCTGGGTGATCCGAGTCCTCACTTCGCCTTCCTGCTATTTTGACAAGTACAGAACCTCTCCAGGATGATCCCAGTCATCACAGCGTTGTTCTGCAAGCCTAACACTCTGTGAGAAATCGTATAAGGTATACTCCGAGTCCTCACCTTGAAGTTCTACAAGCCTAAAATCAAGGGACTAATGCTCTGCAGCGTGACCCGAGTTCTCAGCACTCTTTTTTACTGCGCTTTCAGTGAGTAATCATTTCCAAGGTGATCCAAGTCCTAAGCACGCCTTGCTGTTACTGCACTCTCTGGGAATATTCCTTTCCAGGGTGATCCGAGTCCTAAGCACGCCTTTCTGTTACTGCACTCTCTGCGAATATTCCTCTCCAGGGTGATCCGAGTCCTCAGCACGCCTTTCTGTTAAGGCACTTCCAGCGAGTAATCCTCTCCAGGGTGATCCGAGTCCTCAGCACTCCTTTCTGTTAAGGCACTTCCAGCGAGTAATCCTCTCCAGGGTGATCCGAGTCCTCACATGGCCTTTCTGATAGTGTACATCTGGAAGTTCGCCACTGCTCCAGCTTTCAGCCAGCATTATCGTACTGGGAGTGAAAAGCATTTTCCTCAGTTAAGTCATGCTATTAAGAGCTAAACATGAATGTCTTTTGCAAAAAACTACAATACCTGATTTACTATATGTTTCATGGACACTTTCTTTATAAAGACTTCCAAAAGTTTCAACCTGCAATGTATTTCACAGAATACTTGCACTTATCGTACATGTAACTCTCTGAAAATCACAGGTGAGTACTAGTTTCTCAGCAGTGTCACTTAAGGTGTCAAATGTTATGACACAACCTATATGGTTTCAGTGAAACAGAGGTGCAGCCCCGATGCTTGCCAATAAATGGCAGCATGCTTCTGGCAGTGAAAAACTGTTCCCCCACCTTAGGAACGGTTGCAGAGCTACTCGGGAAAGAAGTTATCCAACTTCCACAACTCCTTACACCCCAGAAGTATCGTCTGCATTTTCCTCCCTAGACACACTTCAGCGTATTTTTTCAGTGACATCTACCATAGAATACTTGTTTTCATCATACATGTAACTCTCTCAAGACTACTGCTGAGGGAACGTCAATACCCATTTCCAACAAAGCCTGGGTGCCAAATGTATTGCTATACAGCAAGTAACCTTCTCCTGGGTGATCAGAGTCCTCACTTCGCCTTCCTGCTATTTTGTCCGCCAGTAGTAATCCTCTCCAGGATGATGCCAGTCAGCACAGCGTTGTTCTGCAAGCCTAACATTCTGTGAGTAATCCTCTACAGTATACTCCGAGTCCTAACCTTGAAGTTCTACATGCCTAAAATCAAGGGAACTCTGCAACGTGATTTGAGTTCTGAGCACTCCTTTTTTTACAGCGCTTTCAGTGAGTAATCATCACCAGGGTGATCCAAGTCCTAAGCACTCCTTTCTGTTACTGCACTCTCCGTGAATGATCCTCTCCAGGGTGATGCTAGTCCTAGCACTCCTTTCTGTTAGGGCACTTTCAGCGAGTAATCCTCTCCAGGGTGATCCGAGTCCTCAGCACTCCTTTCTGTTAGGGCACTTTCAGTGAGTAATCCTCTCCAGGGTGATCCGAGTCCTCAGCACTCCTTTCTGTTAGGGCACTTTCAGCGAGTAATCCTCTCCAGGGTGATCCGAGTCCTCAACACTCCTTTCTGTTAGGGCACTTTCAGCGAGTAATCCTCTCCAGGGTGATCCGAGTCCTCAACACTCCTTTCTGTTACGGCACTTTCAGCGAGTAATCCTCTCCAGGGTGATCCGAGTCCTAAGCACGCCTTTCTGTTACTGCACTCTCTGGGAATATTACTCTCCAGGGTGATCCGAGTCCTCAGCACTCCTTTCTGTTAGGGCACTTTCAGCGAGTAATCCTCTCCAGGGTGATCCGAGTCCTCAGCACTCCTTTCTGTTAGGGCACTTTCAGCGAGTAATCCTCTCCAGGGTGATCCGAGTCCTCAGCACTCCTTTCTGTTAGGGCACTTTCAGCGAGTAATCCTCTCCAGGGTGATCTGAGTCCTTAGCACTCCTTTCTGTTAGGGCTCTTACAGCGATTAATCCTCTCCAGGGTGATCGGAGTCCTCACATCGCCTTTCTGATAGTGTACATCTGGACGTTCGCCACTGCTCCAGCTTTCAGCCAGCGTTATCGTACTGGGAGAGAAAAGCATTTTCTTCTGTTAAGTCATACTATTAAGAGCTAAAGATTTATGTCTTTTTCAAAGCACACAATACCTGATTTCCTATGTTTCATAGGCACTTTCTTCTTAAAGACTTCCACAAGTTTCAAACTGCAATGTATTTCGCAGAATACTTGTACTCATCGAACATGTAAATGTCTGAAAATTACTGGTGTATACGAGTTTCTCACCAGTGTCACTTAAGGTATCAAAAGTTACGGCACAACGTGCATGGTTTCACTGAAACAGAGGTGCAGCCCCGCTGCTGTCCAATAAATGGCAGCATGCTTCTGGCAGTGAAAAACTGTTCCCCCGCCTTAGGAACGGTTGCAGAGCTACTCGGGAAAGAAGTTATCCAACTTCCACAACTCCTTACACCCCAGAAGTATCGTCTGCATTTTCCTCCCTAGACACACTTCAGCGTATTTCTTCAGTGTGACATCTACCATAGAATACTTGTTTTCATCATACATGTAACTCTCTCAAGACTACTGCTGAGGGAACGTCAATACCCATTTCCAACAAAGCCTGGGTGCCAAATGTATTGCTATACAGCAAGTAACCTTCTCCTGGGTGATCAGAGTCCTCACTTCGCCTTCCTGCTATTTTGTCCGCCAGTAGTAATCCTCTCCAGGATGATGCCAGTCAGCACAGCGTTGTTCTGCAAGCCTAACATTCTGTGAGTAATCCTCTACAGTATACTCCGAGTCCTAACCTTGAAGTTCTACATGCCTAAAATCAACGGAACTCTGCAACGTGATTTGAGTTCTGAGCACTCTTTTTTTTACAGCGCTTTCAGTGAGTAATCATCACCAGGGTGATCCAAGTCCTAAGCACTCCTTTCTGTTACTGCACTCTCTGTGAATGATCCTCTCCAGGGTGATGCGAGTCCTACCACTCGTTTCTGTTAGGGCACTTTCAGTGAGTAATCCTCTCCAGGGTGATCCGAGTCCTCAGCACTCCTTTCTGTTAGGGCACTTTCCGCGAGTAATCCTCTCAAGGGTGATCCGAGTCCTCAACACTCCTTTCTGTTAGGGCACTTTCAGCGAGTAATCCTCTCCAGGGTGATGCGAGTCCTCAGCACTCCTTTCTGTTAGGGCACTCTCAGCGAGTAATCCTCTCCAGGGTGATCCGAGTCCTCAGCACTCCTTTCTGTTAGGGCACTTTCAGAGAGTAATCCTCTCAGGGGTGATCCGAGTCCTCAGCACTCCTTTCTGTTACTGCACTCTCTGTGAATGATCCTCTCCAGGGTGATGCGAGTCCTACCACTCGTTTCTGTTAGGGCACTTTCAGTGAGTAATCCTCTCCAGGGTGATCCGAGTCCTCAGCACTCCTTTCTGTTAGGGCACTTTCAGCGAGTAATCCTCTCAAGGGTGATCCGAGTCCTCAGCACTCCTTTCTGTTAGGGCACTCTCAGCGAGTAATCCTCTCCAGGGTGATCCGATTCCTCAACACTCCTTTCTGTTAGCGCACTCTCAGCGAGTAATCCTCTCCAGGGTGATCCGAGTCCTCAACACTCCTTTCTGTTAGGGCACTTTCAGCGAGTAATCCTCTCCAGGGTGATCCGAGTCCTCAGCACTCCTTTCTTTTAGGGCACTCTCAGCGAGTAATCCTCTACAGGGTGATCCGAGTCCTCAGCACTCCTTTCTGTTAGGGCACTCTCAGCGAGTAATCATCTCCAGGGTGATCCGAGTCCTCAGCACTCCTTTCTGTTAGGGTACTTCCAGCGAGTAATCCTCTCCAGGGTGCTCGGAGTCCTCACATCGCCTTTCTGATAGTGTACATCTGGATGTTCGCCATTGCTCCAGCTTTCAGCCAGCATTATCGTACTGGGAGAGAAAAGCATTTTCTTCTTTTAAGTCATACTATTAAGAGCTAAAGAGTTATGTCTTTTTCAAAGCGCACAATACCTGATTTCCTATGTTTCATAGGCACTTTCTTCTTAAAGACTTCCACAAGTTTCAAACTGCAATGTATTTCGCAGAATACTTGTACTCATCGAAAATGTAAATGTCTGAAAATTACGGGTGTATACGAGTTTCTCACCAGTGTCACTTAAGGTATCAAAAGTTACGGCACAACGTGCATGGTTTCACTGAAACAGAGGTGCAGCCCCGCTGCTGTCCAATAAATGGCAGCATGCTTCTGGCAGTGAAAAACTGTTCCCCCGCCTTAGGAACGGTTGCAGAGCTACTCGGGAAAGAAGTTATCCAACTTCCACAACTCCTTACACCCCAGAAGTATCGTCTGCATTTTCCTCCCTAGACACACTTCAGAGTATTTTTTCAGTGTGACATCTACCATAGAATACTTGTTTTCATCATACATGTAACTCTCTCAAGACTACTGCTGAGGGAACGTCAATACCCATTTCCAACAAAGCCTGGGTGCCAAATGTATTGCTACACAGCAAGTAACCTTCTCCTGGGTGATCCGAGTCCTCACTTCGCCTTCCTGCTATTTTGACAAGTACAGAACCTCTCCAGGATGATCCCAGTCATCACAGCGTTGTTCTGCAAGCCTAACACTCTGTGAGAAATCGTATAAGGTATACTCCGAGTCCTCACCTTGAAGTTCTACAAGCCTAAAATCAAGGGACTAATGCTCTGCAGCGTGACCCGAGTTCTCAGCACTCTTTTTTACTGCGCTTTCAGTGAGTAATCATTTCCAAGGTGATCCAAGTCCTAAGCACGCCTTGCTGTTACTGCACTCTCTGGGAATATTCCTTTCCAGGGTGATCCGAGTCCTAAGCACGCCTTTCTGTTACTGCACTCTCTGCGAATATTCCTCTCCAGGGTGATCCGAGTCCTCAGCACGCCTTTCTGTTAAGGCACTTCCAGCGAGTAATCCTCTCCAGGGTGATCCGAGTCCTCAGCACTCCTTTCTGTTAAGGCACTTCCAGCGAGTAATCCTCTCCAGGGTGATCCGAGTCCTCACATGGCCTTTCTGATAGTGTACATCTGGAAGTTCGCCACTGCTCCAGCTTTCAGCCAGCATTATCGTACTGGGAGTGAAAAGCATTTTCCTCAGTTAAGTCATGCTATTAAGAGCTAAACATGAATGTCTTTTGCAAAAAACTACAATACCTGATTTACTATATGTTTCATGGACACTTTCTTTATAAAGACTTCCAAAAGTTTCAACCTGCAATGTATTTCACAGAATACTTGCACTTATCGTACATGTAACTCTCTGAAAATCACAGGTGAGTACTAGTTTCTCAGCAGTGTCACTTAAGGTGTCAAATGTTATGACACAACCTATATGGTTTCAGTGAAACAGAGGTGCAGCCCCGATGCTTGCCAATAAATGGCAGCATGCTTCTGGCAGTGAAAAACTGTTCCCCCACCTTAGGAACGGTTGCAGAGCTACTCGGGAAAGAAGTTATCCAACTTCCACAACTCCTTACACCCCAGAAGTATCGTCTGCATTTTCCTCCCTAGACACACTTCAGCGTATTTTTTCAGTGACATCTACCATAGAATACTTGTTTTCATCATACATGTAACTCTCTCAAGACTACTGCTGAGGGAACGTCAATACCCATTTCCAACAAAGCCTGGGTGCCAAATGTATTGCTATACAGCAAGTAACCTTCTCCTGGGTGATCAGAGTCCTCACTTCGCCTTCCTGCTATTTTGTCCGCCAGTAGTAATCCTCTCCAGGATGATGCCAGTCAGCACAGCGTTGTTCTGCAAGCCTAACATTCTGTGAGTAATCCTCTACAGTATACTCCGAGTCCTAACCTTGAAGTTCTACATGCCTAAAATCAAGGGAACTCTGCAACGTGATTTGAGTTCTGAGCACTCCTTTTTTTACAGCGCTTTCAGTGAGTAATCATCACCAGGGTGATCCAAGTCCTAAGCACTCCTTTCTGTTACTGCACTCTCCGTGAATGATCCTCTCCAGGGTGATGCTAGTCCTAGCACTCCTTTCTGTTAGGGCACTTTCAGCGAGTAATCCTCTCCAGGGTGATCCGAGTCCTCAGCACTCCTTTCTGTTAGGGCACTTTCAGTGAGTAATCCTCTCCAGGGTGATCCGAGTCCTCAGCACTCCTTTCTGTTAGGGCACTTTCAGCGAGTAATCCTCTCCAGGGTGATCCGAGTCCTCAACACTCCTTTCTGTTAGGGCACTTTCAGCGAGTAATCCTCTCCAGGGTGATCCGAGTCCTCAACACTCCTTTCTGTTAGGGCACTTTCAGCGAGTAATCCTCTCCAGGGTGATCTGAGGCCTAAGCACGCCATTCTGTTACTGCACTCTCTGGGAATATTCCTCTCCAGGGTGATCCGAGTCCTCAGCACTCCTTTCTGTTAGGGCACTTTCAGCGAGTAATCCTCTCCAGGGTGATCCGAGTCCTCAGCACTCCTTTCTGTTAGGGCACTTTCAGCGAGTAATCCTCTCCAGGGTGATCCGAGTCCTCAGCACTCCTTTCTGTTAGGGCACTTTCAGCGAGTAATCCTCTCCAGGGTGATCGGAGTCCTCACATCGCCTTTCTGATAGTGTACATCTGGACGTTCACCACTGCTCCAGCTTTCAGCCAGCATTATCGTACTGGGAGAGAAAAGCATTTTCTTCTGTTAAGTCATACTATTAAGAGCTAAAGATTTATGTCTTTTTCAAAGCACACAATACCTGATTTCCTATGTTTCATAGGCACTTTCTTCTTAAAGACTTCCACAAGTTTCAAACTGCAATGTATTTCGCAGAATACTTGTACTCATCGAAAATGTAAATGTCTGAAAATTACTGGTGTATACGAGTTTCTCACCAGTGTCACTTAAGGTATCAAAAGTTACGGCACAACGTGCATGGTTTCACTGAAACAGAGGTGCAGCCCCGCTGCTGTCCAATAAATGGCAGCATGCTTCTGGCAGTGAAAAACTGTTCCCCCGCCTTAGGAACGGTTGCAGAGCTACTCGGGAAAGAAGTTATCCAACTTCCACAACTCCTTACACCCCAGAAGTATCGTCTGCATTTTCCTCCCTAGACACACTTCAGCGTATTTTTTCAGTGTGACATCTACCATAGAATACTTGTTTTCATCATACATGTAACTCTCTCAAGACTACTGCTGAGGGAACGTCAATACCCATTTCCAACAAAGCCTGGGTGCCAAATGTATTGCTATACAGCAAGTAACCTTCTCCTGGGTGATCAGAGTCCTCACTTCGCCTTCCTGCTATTTTGTCCGCCAGTAGTAATCCTCTCCAGGATGATGCCAGTCAGCACAGCGTTGTTCTGCAAGCCTAACATTCTGTGAGTAATCCTCTACAGTATACTCCGAGTCCTAACCTTGAAGTTCTACATGGCTAAAATCAACGTAACTCTGCAACGTGATTTGAGTTCTGAGCACTCTTTTTTTTACAGCGCTTTCAGTGAGTAATCATCACCAGGGTGATCCAAGTCCTAAGCACTCCTTTCTGTTACTGCACTCTCTGGGAATGATCCTCTCCAGGGTGATGCGAGTCCTACCACTCGTTTCTGTTAGGGCACTTTCAGTGAGTAATCCTCTCCAGGGTGATCCGAGTGCTCAGCACTCCTTTCTGTTAGGGCACTTTCAGCGAGTAATCCTCTCAAGGGTGATCCGAGTCCTCAACACTCCTTTCTGTTAGGGCACTTTCAGCGAGTAATCCTCTCCAGGGTGATGCGAGTCCTCAGCACTCCTTTCTGTTAGGGCACTTTCAGCGAGTAATCCTCTCCAGGGTGATCCGAGACCTCAACACTCCTTTCTGTTAGGGCACTTTCAGCGAGTAATCCTCTCCAGGGTGATCCGAGTCCTCAACACTCCTTTCTGTTAGGGCACTTTCAGCGAGTAATCCTCTCCAGGGTGATCCGAGTCCTCAGCACTCCTTTCTGTTAGGGCACTTTCAGCGAGTAATCCTCTCCAGGGTGATCCGAGTCCTCAGCACTCCTTTCTGTTAGGGCACTTTCAGCGAGTAATCCTCTCCAGGGTGATCCGAGTCCTCAACACTCCTTTCTGTTAGGGCACTTTCAGCGAGTAATCCTCTCCAGGGTGATCCGAGTCCTCAACACTCCTTTCTGTTACGGCACTTTCAGCGAGTAATCCTCTCCAGGGTGATCCGAGTCCTAAGCACGCCTTTCTGTTACTGCACTCTCTGGGAATATTACTCTCCAGGGTGATCCGAGTCCTCAGCACTCCTTTCTGTTAGGGCACTTTCAGCGAGTAATCCTCTCCAGGGTGATCCGAGTCCTCAGCACTCCTTTCTGTTAGGGCACTTTCAGCGAGTAATCCTCTCCAGGGTGATCCGAGTCCTCAGCACTCCTTTCTGTTAGGGCACTTTCAGCGAGTAATCCTCTCCAGGGTGATCTGAGTCCTCAGCACTCCTTTCTGTTAGGGCTCTTCCAGCGAGTAATCCTCTCCAGGGTGATCGGAGTCCTCACATCGCCTTTCTGATAGTGTACATCTGGACGTTCGCCACTGCTCCAGCTTTCAGCCAGCATTATCGTACTGGGAGAGAAAAGCATTTTCTTCTGTTAAGTCATACTATTAAGAGCTAAAGATTTATGTCTTTTTCAAAGCACACAATACCTGATTTCCTATGTTTCATAGGCACTTTCTTCTTAAAGACTTCCACAAGTTTCAAACTGCAATGTATTTCGCAGAATACTTGTACTCATCGAACATGTAAATGTCTGAAAATTACTGGTGTATACGAGTTTCTCACCAGTGTCACTTAAGGTATCAAAAGTTACGGCACAACGTGCATGGTTTCACTGAAACAGAGGTGCAGCCCCGCTGCTGTCCAATAAATGGCAGCATGCTTCTGGCAGTGAAAAACTGTTCCCCCGCCTTAGGAACGGTTGCAGAGCTACTCGGGAAAGAAATTATCCAACTTCCACAACTCCTTACACCCCAGAAGTATCGTCTGCATTTTCCTCCCTAGACACACTTCAGCGTATTTTTTCAGTGTGACATCTACCATAGAATACTTGTTTTCATCATACATGTAACTCTCTCAAGACTACTGCTGAGGGAACGTCAATACCCATTTCCAACAAAGCCTGGGTGCCAAATGTATTGCTATACAGCAAGTAACCTTCTCCTGGGTGATCAGAGTCCTCACTTCGCCTTCCTGCTATTTTGTCCGCCAGTAGTAATCCTCTCCAGGATGATGCCAGTCAGCACAGCGTTGTTCTGCAAGCCTAACATTCTGTGAGTAATCCTCTACAGTATACTCCGAGTCCTAACCTTGAAGTTCTACATGCCTAAAATCAACGGAACTCTGCAACGTGATTTGAGTTCTGAGCACTCTTTTTTTTACAGCGCTTTCAGTGAGTAATCATCACCAGGGTGATCCAAGTCCTAAGCACTCCTTTCTGTTACTGCACTCTCTGTGAATGATCCTCTCCAGGGTGATGCGAGTCCTACCACTCGTTTCTGTTAGGGCACTTTCAGTGAGTAATCCTCTCCAGGGTGATCCGAGTCCTCAGCACTCCTTTCTGTTAGGGCACTTTCAGCGAGTAATCCTCTCAAGGGTGATCCGAGTCCTCAACACTCCTTTCTGTTAGGGCACTTTCAGCGAGTAATCCTCTCCAGGGTGATGCGAGTCCTCAGCACTCCTTTCTGTTAGGGCACTCTCAGCGAGTAATCCTCTCCAGGGTGATCCGAGTCCTCAGCACTCCTTTCTGTTAGGGCACTTTCAGAGAGTAATCCTCTCAGGGGTGATCCGAGTCCTCAGCACTCCTTTCTGTTACTGCACTCTCTGTGAATGATCCTCTCCAGGGTGATGCGAGTCCTACCACTCGTTTCTGTTAGGGCACTTTCAGTGAGTAATCCTCTCCAGGGTGATCCGAGTCCTCAGCACTCCTTTCTGTTAGGGCACTTTCAGCGAGTAATCCTCTCAAGGGTGATCCGAGTCCTCAGCACTCCTTTCTGTTAGGGCACTTTCAGCGAGTAATCCTCTCCAGGGTGATCCGATTCCTCAACACTCCTTTCTGTTAGGGCACTCTCAGCGATTAATCCTCTCCAGGGTGATCCGAGTCCTCAACACTCCTTTCTGTTAGGGCACTTTCAGCGAGTAATCCTCTCCAGGGTGATCCGAGTCCTCAGCACTCCTTTCTTTTAGGGCACTCTCAGCGAGTAATCCTCTACAGGGTGATCCGAGTCCTCAGCACTCCTTTCTGTTAGGGCACTCTCAGCGAGTAATCATCTCCAGGGTGATCCGAGTCCTCAGCACTCCTTTCTGTTAGGGTACTTCCAGCGAGTAATCCTCTCCAGGGTGCTCGGAGTCCTCACATCGCCTTTCTGATAGTGTACATCTGGATGTTCGCCATTGCTCCAGCTTTCAGCCAGCATTATCGTACTGGGAGAGAAAAGCATTTTCTTCTTTTAAGTCATACTATTAAGAGCTAAAGAGTTATGTCTTTTTCAAAGCGCACAATACCTGATTTCCTATGTTTCATAGGCACTTTCTTCTTAAAGACTTCCACAAGTTTCAAACTGCAATGTATTTCGCAGAATACTTGTACTCATCGAAAATGTAAATGTCTGAAAATTACGGGTGTATACGAGTTTCTCACCAGTGTCACTTAAGGTATCAAAAGTTACGGCACAACGTGCATGGTTTCACTGAAACAGAGGTGCAGCCCCGCTGCTGTCCAATAAATGGCAGCATGCTTCTGGCAGTGAAAAACTGTTCCCCCGCCTTAGGAACGGTTGCAGAGCTACTCGGGAAAGAAGTTATCCAACTTCCACAACTCCTTACACCCCAGAAGTATCGTCTGCATTTTCCTCCCTAGACACACTTCAGAGTATTTTTTCAGTGTGACATCTACCATAGAATACTTGTTTTCATCATACATGTAACTCTCTCAAGACTACTGCTGAGGGAACGTCAATACCCATTTCCAACAAAGCCTGGGTGCCAAATGTATTGCTACACAGCAAGTAACCTTCTCCTGGGTGATCCGAGTCCTCACTTCGCCTTCCTGCTATTTTGACAAGTACAGAACCTCTCCAGGATGATCCCAGTCATCACAGCGTTGTTCTGCAAGCCTAACACTCTGTGAGAAATCGTATAAGGTATACTCCGAGTCCTCACCTTGAAGTTCTACAAGCCTAAAATCAAGGGACTAATGCTCTGCAGCGTGACCCGAGTTCTCAGCACTCTTTTTTACTGCGCTTTCAGTGAGTAATCATTTCCAAGGTGATCCAAGTCCTAAGCACGCCTTGCTGTTACTGCACTCTCTGGGAATATTCCTTTCCAGGGTGATCCGAGTCCTAAGCACGCCTTTCTGTTACTGCACTCTCTGCGAATATTCCTCTCCAGGGTGATCCGAGTCCTCAGCACGCCTTTCTGTTAAGGCACTTCCAGCGAGTAATCCTCTCCAGGGTGATCCGAGTCCTCAGCACTCCTTTCTGTTAAGGCACTTCCAGCGAGTAATCCTCTCCAGGGTGATCCGAGTCCTCACATGGCCTTTCTGATAGTGTACATCTGGAAGTTCGCCACTGCTCCAGCTTTCAGCCAGCATTATCGTACTGGGAGTGAAAAGCATTTTCCTCAGTTAAGTCATGCTATTAAGAGCTAAACATGAATGTCTTTTGCAAAAAACTACAATACCTGATTTACTATATGTTTCATGGACACTTTCTTTATAAAGACTTCCAAAAGTTTCAACCTGCAATGTATTTCACAGAATACTTGCACTTATCGTACATGTAACTCTCTGAAAATCACA